>NC_136067.1:228152569-228482569 GCF_964261635.1 Lissotriton helveticus | reverse complement strand
AGCAGTGGATTGCGGGTGCGCGAAATATAGTTAGTACAACTAACTATATAGGAGCAATTTCAATGGTTTTGTATGAGTAAAATGTCCAGCTAACTATAACACCACTAAAACTTATCGTTTTTTGAGTGAATTTCAAAGGTTTTTTTAAAAGCTAATTCCTAACTATATAATTCCTGAAACCTATGGTTTTTTCAGTGAATTTCAAAGGTTTTTTAAATGCTAATTCCTAACTATATAAGGCCTGAAACCTATGGTTTTTTCAGTGTATATATATATATATATATATATATATATATATATATATATATATATATATATACACACACACATATAGTCAACCAGGAGTATCTTCCAGTGTGCGGTTACCCCTTATTATCTATGAGGTATTTTGACAGTTGCTTACCACAACAATGCTCGTATTGTTCCCCTGTACCAACTATACATGTATTACCAGCTAGGTTGGTTAGTGGGGTACAAATCAAATGAGTATGCCTTGTTCATTTTATCGGAATATGTATCACGTCGAATATTAGCTATAGGTCATGCGTAATCTATATGTAAGATCTCGCTGTATTCGGTTTTTATTAGTATATGTAATTTCATAGAAAGTAATTTTTGTTTCTTTCATCACATATGCACAAACAATTGGCTGTCCGTGGTTAAATAAGTGTGGGAAGAAAACCTTATGTCTAATGTGGGTTTGGTGGCTCTGCCATTTCTTAACATCAGCAGAGCTACAATTGCCTAGCAATAAGAGGACTAAGTTGGGAAAAGGGATCATGATTTCTTCTGATCCATATGTCATGTATTTAAAGTATAGAAACTGATATCAATGGTAATTGTGTATTTATACACAATATCCCATGGACGATTGTGTTGAATCAATCCGAATTAATATAATAATTTTTTAACATAAAATTGTTTATTAGCTTTTATCCTGGTATTTTACACCAAGAGTATAGGATTAGCACTTTTCGCTATTATTATCAGATTATTTCATGTATTTATACAGTGATTGTTGATAATATTCTGGGATTACCTTACCATTGCACTTTAAATAACATGTTTTCTATGTCCATTGTCATAAGACACCGCCCCAATACTGTGATAGCCAATGAAATGTATTGTTCCTTTTGCACTTTAAATTTCGCTCACTTCTCTCATTGCGTCATGTGACCAAGGCCTCTTGGTAGGCCGAAATGTTATGCTGACGAGGTGTGCCTAAATAAAAAACTCACCTGCATCCTGGGGCTTCTGTTCCTCTTTGTTGTCGCGGTTCCTGATTTGTGGGCGTGCTGTCGATTGGAACAAACAGGTATATATATATATATATATATATATATATATATATATATATATATATATATATATATATATATATATATATATTGTTGGACTTGGCCTTTTCCACCCAAATTTTTCGCTTTTGACCCCCTTATCTAGATTGTCTCCCCCATGGGATTAAACCTGTATAGGCCATGAGTGGTGTGAGACCCCTTTTGAAAAATGTAATTACATGTAATAATGTGAGCACTTGTAAATTTCCCCATTTTAGAACTGCACCTGACTGAAAAGTATTGTTTTTAAAATGGATGCCATGGCCTTGGGTTTTGCCACTGGACTGCCATAAGTCAGCGGTCTAGATAATATTACCCAGCTACCCCTAGCTTTTGGAGGGAAAGCCTGGCACCCAGGGTGCTCACCCCCTCCCCTAGAACCAGTTTAGGCTAGATGTGCCAACATTCTAGAAGGTCCTGGCACTGCCTGGGAGGAGGGTATAAATAGGGAGAAGTGTCACCAGAGAGTCAGTCAGCGCTGGGACAAGGAGGAGAGGGGACCTGCTGTGAGGTGCTACCGCCACATGGGCCTGTGAGCTGGGCCCTGCACCCCTATAAACCCCCCCTCTGCTGTCCCCATGGGCCCCTGACAAGGGAGGGCCCCTATCCAGGTCACTGACGCTATTTGACCGGGTACCACGCCAGCGCTGTGTGAAGAAGCGCCCAGGAGGTGAGGAGTGTGCCCCTGAGGAATTGCTGTGGGACTGTCTGCCCCTCTGAAGCACCCTGGGGAAGATTGTGCCCCCAAAGGAACTGCTGCGGGCTGAGGTGCTGTGAGGCCCTGTGAAAGAACTGGGCCCTGGGACTGTTGTGGCCCCTTAGTGCTGTAAAGCCCACCTGACAAATGCTAAAAATTACGAAGCGCTGAGGAAATGCTGAATTCCTGCCCCCTCTGCGTGGACTGAGAAAGGAGACTGTGGCAGTTTGTAAATAGCGCCATTTTCGCTGTTCCCTGAGGAGACTGTGGCAGCTTGTAAATAGCGCCGGTTATGGAAGTGCGCTTTTGCCGCTATCTAAAGGAATAATTAAAAGGGAGCCTACCCCTTACTGTTGCCATCGTCACCGCGGCGGCCCGGTGCCGCCAAGGGACCCCCACCGCTGTGGGCATCGTCGCGGCGGCCCCCGGTACCAGGAGAGGGCCGCCGAAGTGCAGGGAGGGCCGCCGAAGTGCAGGGAGGGCCGCGCTAGGCCCTGAGGCCGTCAGGTTCCCCCATCACGTGACGGGGGCCCGGCCGCGTCATCGGCCCGCCCCCGTCGCGCACTGATTGGCCTGCGCGGCCGTGACCTTTGAAGGCCGCGCAGGGATTGGCTGTCGGCCGGGAAGGCCAGGAGAAGGGGAATCGAAGCCCCGGGTCCCCGTGAGGTAGGAGGGGGACCCGGGTGAAGCTCCGTTGCGGGGCCCCCGCGCCAAGGAGGGAGCCCCGGGAGAAGCGACCGGAGCGGGAGGCCACCCCGCCGGTCTGTGCCCCACGCGAGGGGCCGGTGAGTCAGGCGGGGCCGGGGCACACTGTCGGTGCCAGCCCCGCCTCTCAGCCGGAGGGAGCCCCGATAGTGCCTATTCCGCCGGTGAGTGCCCCAAAGAGAGCCTGCCCGGGCCTAAGGCAGCCCCGGGTCCCCGTGAGGAAGGAGGGGCCCGGGTGAATAGGGAGACCGGCTGTCATGAGGAGGGGGCATCGAGGCATGGGTTTGGTGCCTGCCCCAGTCCCTGCCTCAGAAGCCCGGTGAAGCGATGCTGCTGGCGGGGCTCTCCTGAGCTGTAGAGAGCCCCACGCACCCAAGTTGGCCGCATTGAACCCCCCGGGTCCTCGTGAGGAGGAGAGGCCCGGGTGATGCAGAGAGAAGGGGGAGGCCTCGAGGCACATTGCGGTACCTGGCCCCTCCCCTGGAAAGGAGCCCTGCGTCCCTAAGAAAGGAGAGGAGCCGGAGGAGGGCTGAAGACAACAAGAGTTGTGTAGCGGGGCCCCCATAGTGAAGAGGGAGCCCCGGTTGCAATACTGAGGCCTGAGTGAGGCCTTGTGGGCCCGAGTGATCGGCGCAGATCACCAGGGAGACCCGCGACTCGAGGCACATTGTCGGTGCCTGGTCTCCCCCCTGCAGAGGAGACCCCAAAGAACGCCTGCAGGACCTACTGAGCCCCGCAGGAGCCATCGAGGAGAGTCCGGTGAGTGGGGCCTGTCTTAAGCTGGTGGAGGGGGGGGCAACGGGGTACATTGCCGGTGCCCGCCCCCTGGGACTGTGTTACCCTGTCAGGCGGCCCGTATGGCAGAGGACATCTGTGACTTGGGCTCCAGATTTATTGAACTGCCCTGACGTTCCTGCAACTAACTGCCCTTCTAGACAACTCAGGAGCAAGCCGGTTGTCCTTATTGCATATTCTGGGGTAGAGAGTTTTATTCTCCCTTAGTGCAAATATAGGTCCCTGCTGTACGGGTTGCCCTGAGGTCCCCAGTTATTAAGGAACCCTGGGGAAGGAAATGTCTAAGGGAGTCCAGAAGTAAGGAGGGTTGACTGCTGTGTACACCCTGATGTTGATACCCCTTAGTTGATGGTAAAGGGAGCCTAGTTGAGTCCTGACAGGTGTTCCTGATCTAGGAGGAGGGCCCCTATCTGATATTCATGCTGGGTGAGGTATGTTCTGCATAATGTTGGTCAATGGGTTGGCCTGATGTGGTATTCCAGGCCCTTGTTTATGTACCAGATTGATGGGCCAGACGGGCTGATTTATTACAGGTGTTCCTGTCCAGGTTATGCCGTGATGCCCTAACGTTTTTCCCTAACAGGGGTGGGTTGGTGTTAATGGGCATGATGTATTTCTATGCTAATGTAGAATTTTGCAATTACAGCCTTCCCTTTAGGATGAGAGTCTGAGTTGGCCCCGCCAGATTGGCTCCAGGGCTAATGTTCATTTAACTAACCTTTTTCCCTTACAGCATGGACTTTGGACTCAACCCTTTTTATCCCATGTAAATAATTCCCTATGAAGTACTTGGCTCTGGTGCCAGTTGGCGCCTTGTTGTGACTACTACTATTCTATTTCTTTTTACCTTGCAGGTTGGAGACATAACTAAACTTAATCTTTTTCCAACCAAAGGTGGTGTCGTGACTCTTTTGTAGTGTGATTGGTGGGTCGTCTGTGTGTACTGCGTGAATGCTTCACATGTCCTCGAAGTTTGGCCTGCCCGCTTGATGCCATGCTACCCCCTTGGAGACATGGGCAACCCCCATTTCCAACATATATATATTGCAGTACTCCATCCACCAATAATCCAATGCCACACAACGGATCAGGATAGACACGCGGACCCAAATTTACTTATGTGCTTATTTATTTAAAGTTTCTGCCCTGCATCCCATGACGCGTTTCGGTCCGACCTGGACCTTGATCACATGACGCGTTACTCATGGATAGGCGCCAAATTTAAAGTGCAACATACCAAAATTCAAAGCAGCTGTGTCTTAACAAGTATAAAGCCGGAAAACAGAATATGGAGTGCAATTGCCGCCTAGAATGCTACATGTTGACGAAAATGTGGCAACCCAAAATTGTATAGTTAAAAAATCCTAATGTTAATAATCCATTAGTATAATAAAACCAAGTACATAATAATTTACATATGCGTTGGAAAAAATTCTTTAAATACCTCATTGTTTATCTAAAAAGGTTTTGACTGTACAATACAGGATTCATATAAGCCACACAAACTAGGTACTCAATATATGGTCCGTACAATTTTGGTAAAGAATCAAGCCCAAGTGGGCGAGCACTTCAAATAGACGACCTACACCCAAAAATTAGTGGTCGATTGCATCAACTACCTAAGTGCCAATGGCACAAATAGCGCGATGCAAAAAAATAAAGATAAAAAATATAATCCAAATAGTGAACCCAATTTGAATCTATAAAGATCCAAAACCAATCAATACCAGTGTAATTAAGAAAAAGTTCGTTGATATGAGATATGTGATGTTAAAAACTAATACATTATAAAAAGGCGCTTGTTCTCAATTCATTTCATAATTTGACATATGCATGGAGATTCATTGATGGGTCAAATAAATTGGTAAGTGCTACAGATATATATATGTATATACACACAGCAAGGTATCACAGGTTTCATCAGGATCATAGTCACAACACAATATGGACGACATTGATTTATATGCATGTGTATAGATCCTCCGTGGCGTTTAAACCCATTGGGGACTTGGTATTGAGTTCCAGAATGTATTTGGTCTCTAGCAGACGTAAAGCACATTCTCTGTCCCCACCCTTGCGTGTCGGCAGTATGCAGTCAATGGCATAATAACAGAGAAGGGTGTTATCACTGCTGTGTTTGGTTTCAAAATGCCGGGCAACTGGGTATGATTGGTCTTTGTTTGTAATCGCCCGGAGGTGTTGTAAAATCCTCATATGCACGGGTAATTTGGTACTGCCAATATAGCGGAGTGCACAAGGGCACTCTAAAACATAAACAACGTATTCTGTTTTACACGTTATACGTCGTTTGAGTTTGACTGGCTGGGGCAAAAACGGGGTGGTATAGTCCTTGACGTTTTTTGCATGTTTACATGCTTTACAAGTAAAGCATTTGAAGAAACCTTTTTGTTTTGACAGCCAATTGGAGGGTGGCCTGATTTCTGGATTACTTTTAACCAAACAATTGCCCATGGATCTTGCCTTGCGAAAAGTCATTTGCGGTGTGCGGTTGTTCTTAATTAATTCGCCACCAATAACTGGATCCTTTAACAGCAAATCCCAGTGTCTCCTTAGTATCTTCCTAATGGCCGCATGCTGTTTACTGTAAGTGACGATGACTCTCACTTTGTTGTGAACGCCATTGGATGCAACGGGGATTTTGGGGGCCAACACAGTGTCACGAGTCAAAGACTCAGTCTAGTGAATGGCCTTCTCTATGATAGAAGTGCTGTAACCCCTTAAGAGAAACCTACCCTTGCAGTTTTTTTGTGCCAATTTACATTCCTCCACACTACTACAGATGCGTTTGATCCTCAACATCTCCCCGTAGGGGATACTATTGATCAAATGCTGGGGATGGTGGCTAGATGCATGTAATAATGAGTTCCCAGCGGTCGGTTTGCGAAAAAGCCTGGTGCAAATCCTGTTCTCGCAAATATAGACTTCCACATCTAGGAAGACTACCGATACCTTGCTCATTTGAGCTGTGAACTCCAAATTTAGTTGATTGATGTTCAATCTGTTGACAAACTCCCTGGCCAGATCCTCTGGCCCCCTCCACATATATATATATATATATATGTATATATATATATATATATATCTGGAACTCCTCCCATGACTGAAGAAGCAGAGGCCACAGTGGAGGTAACGTTGGAGACACTTAATAGCAGAATCGGCATGATGCATTTCGGCCTACAACGGCCTTCCTCAGATGCCTTAGAAATGATCCTGGAGACTGGTTCACTTTTAAATACTGCCCCCGCCACTGTCCCATTGGTTTAGGGTCGCCACACCCCCTCCCTTTAATCACCGCACACTGCTCGCAGACCATCGCAACTACAAGCCCCAGAATCCATTGTCCAGGTAAGTGCTGCCTGTGGGGTGTCCAAATGAAATGGCGATATGTGGCAGAGTCTAAAAGAGCCAACAGTCAAAATGCAGGAAAAATTAGATGCTAAGGGCCTCCTCCGGTCCCCTTGACGTTCCAGCCTCGCATTCACACAAATCAGCCGGGCAGGGATTGAAACGACAATGCTGATTTCCATCCGTCCTGAAGTCACGGGCCGTAATGCAGCCGCCCTGGATATCACTGTGTTTGGAGGCGGGCACCGGGCTACTGCAAAACCTTGCACTAACAAAAACTGCCGTAGCAGACACCAGATAAGCCCGGGCCTCTTGATGGAACAGAGCTTGAATTACACGAAATTTGGCAGAGATGTAGAGTTCGGTTCGCAGATTGTGCTTTTCATTAAATGGTGTAAATCCGTTCAGTAGTTTCTGAGAAAATTGCAAGTAAAATCATAGCGATATCTAGAGTCGGAGTTCAGTACGCGTACTGAAATCTGTTCAATTACGAGCGCGAGCTGCATGCTGATTGGCTGTAAACTGTGTCAACACTCAAAACCAGGAAGTGTTGGCGGCCATATTGTGCCTCGCTAGAACCGAGTCACAAGAAAACAGTAAAACAAAGTTTAGAAATAAGGGAAGGTGGTAGGGTAGAGACATTCTGACCCTCTAGGCTTTCTCAGGGGGTCATACATGGGATGTCTAGGCTCTATTTTTTATTTTATTTTTTTTTAAAGAAAAATCGCGGCGTACACGCATGTGAATACCTACAATTACGAGCAGGAGCTGCATGCTGATTGGCTGTCAATACTCCCAACCAGGAAGTGTTGGCAGCCATGTTGTTTGTCGTGAGAGCAGTCTTACAAGAAAACATAAAACAAAGTTGAGAAATAAGGAAAGGGGGCAGGGTAGAAACATTCTGAGCCTATAGTCTTGGTCAGGGGGTGGTACATGGATCTTTAGGGTCAATTCTTTTTTTTTTAAATAAAAAATGGCGGGGTACTCATGCGGTACTTGTACCGGTGGAAAAGGTGAAAAAAAAAGTTGAAGTCTGTTTTATTCATTAGGTCCCGGGGGGCAAATTACGGGGGCAATTTTTCTGCATACTGGGGGCTTGTAAGGAGCTCCAAACACTGGGGAACGGCACTTCTCTATATGTATGCGGGGGAGGGGGGGTTAGGTCCTACTCCCCGCAGTCTCAGGGAGCGGCACCCCTCTGGTCTTTTAAAAAAAATATATGTTTTGAGCTCGCTCTCCCTCCCTCACCGTACACGTCGCGGGGAACGCCACCTTTCTGGGGCAATGATTTGTAAAATGACCTTCCAGCTCCGGATACCCGCATTGTCTGGAGTTTTTTTATTGATGTTGGGAGGGTGGGCTTGATAATACGTCCTTGTTAATTCCCATAGAAGCCTATGTTCTGGTGTTAACATGGGCTTCTATGGGAAATAACAAGGTCGTATTATGAAGCTCATTAATCATAATTTTAACACCGGTCCATGATAATATGCACCTAAGTTTACTGGTCAAAAAAAGAGCAATGGTCCATATTATCAACAAAAGGCGATACATTATTGTCGCTTTTATCGGCAGGAAACTGCCGATAAAGCAGCGATAATGGGCTTGATAATATATCCTTGTGAATTGCAATAGAAGCCCAGGTTAATACTAGAACCTGGGCTGCTATGGAAATTTACAAGGGCCTATTATCAAGCCCATTATCGTCGCTTTATCAGCAGTTTCTTGCCGATAAAAGCGACAATAATGTATCGCCCTTTACTGATAATATGGCACTGACGGGCATATTATGAAGGACCAGTGTTAAAATTATCGACGTTTTATAGGCAGGAAACTGACGATAAAACGGCGAAAATGGTCTTTATAATACGCCCTTGTTAATTCTCATAGAAGCCCATGTTCTGGTGTTAACATGGGCTTCTATGGGAATTAAAAAGGGCGTATTATCAAGCCCAGATGCGGCCCCTGGAGGGAGTTGCGGTGAGACAGGCGGAGCGTGGAGGGGCAGGGTGAGGGGTGATAAAGAACGGAATCTGGATGATTGAAGGTAAGTAAACAATTAAATTAATAAAACAAATTTCGGGCCAACAACATAAGGCGATACATTCTCGCCGCTTTTATCGGCAGGAAACTGCCGATAAAGCGGCGATAATGGTCTTGATAATATGCCCTTGTGAATTTCCATAGTAGCCCAGGTTAACACCAGAACCTGGGCTGCTATGAGAATTTACAAGGGCCTATTATCAACCCCATTATTGCCGCTTTATCGGCAGTTTTCTGTCGATAAAAGCGGCGATAATGTATCGCCTTATGTTGTTCATAATATGCCGCTTCGTTCCGTGCCCTGCATGGCATTTTGCGATGCAGGTCGCGTTACGAAATTCGGGGCATATTATCAAGGACCGGTGTTAAAATTATCGACGTTTTATCGTATTTGTAGCGTATGCTGAGAATGATTAGCAGTAGAAACTATGGTGCGATCACTCTCTCACTGTCAAATGAGCGCACAGGGCGAGCTATGAGAATAGTTAGAAGTGGTCACTTATTGGAGATCCGATTCAGCTGTGAGTCTTATTGTGCGATGTTAGGCAATGCTTACATGATGACGGTAACTGAGCGTGTGGTTTGATTAAAAAAAAGTTGTGTTAACTCCTCTGCATGGGAAGCTGGATGTTTCCATCTGGCTGTCGATTTCAACCTTGAAAGCAGAGTCAACCAAATGAGTCGTATAAGAGCGCTATTGTCTCAAAAAGGTCGCTCTTACATCTGCTAGAGAAACATTTGTCCTTCATGTAGCAAACACCCGCACAGAAGTGTATGCTTTGTTAAATACAGACGTGCCGTGGAATTTTAGGGAGTTGATTTAGACTATCTTTAATGTGTCCTCGAGTAGGGGGTTAGCTTAGTTTGTTAAAATTATAAGAATTGGTCTTGTGACTTCTGTAGAAAGTATATTTGGTGTCTTGTCGGTGTTTTTTCAATGCATTTTTTGTAGCATCTTTGGTGAATTGTGCTTAATGGTCACATTAGTTGCCAGTGTGCTTGTATTAATTTGTTTACTAAAATATGGATGCACATCTTGCAGCAGACGACAATATTTCTCGGTTGTTGCTGGTCCGCAACCTAATGCTTAGTTACTATGGTGCGCTGCCTCTTGCAACGTTGAGTGCAGCTTATGGATTATCGTTTAGATTCTCCTTTTTCACATGCATTCAGCCTGTCTTCCATTGCCTGAGCTGTGATTTAGACTGGGCCCCGGATTTGTGTCTCTGCAGTACGGTGTCTCCCAACGCAGATTACAACCAGTTGATGAGTCCTTTAGTGGTTCATGACGTGCTCTGTTCTGGCGGCGGGATTAGGGCCTTAGGAGCGACACATGGAATAATGGGACGTTGGAATGTTTTTGCAGCGCCGCTTGAGTTCTTGGCACGCAGTTACATTGAAGATGACCCGAGTTTTCCTCCGATGGTGATAGAGTCTCCGGTCGTTGAGGAACATGTATGTTCATTCTCACTATTGAATTGGATGGCTGAAATGTTTTCAGATGAGAACAATGACTTCCTGTTGGAGGCTGTTGCTACATACTGTGCTTACACGCTGTTGGATTAAGACTCTTTGATTTTTCTGCGTATTCTTTATTTTTTAGCTACTGCTTTCTATCAAAGAAATGTGAACTTGACTCTGATTTTTAGTCTTGGAGTGTGCGTTTCTAAGTGGCACGCGTTTATATCACGTGCTTTGATGAGAAAGGGTGCCGTGGGGCTGTGGTTTTTACTCACACCCTGTTAAGTTAGCATGGGTTTATTAGAAGCTTACACACTATTTTTGCTTTCCTGCTCTGCTTTACATACTTGTGATATTGTTTAGAGAAGGCTGAGTATTTTGTTTTATATGAGAATAATTTGATATGCTGATTTGTAAAGTGCCTCGCTAGTTTTGTGTGTATAGTGAGAGCATGGAACATCAAAGTTATCTTGAATACTGTGTCTGTTCAGAATGATCCTCGGAAGTTCGAGCCATAATACATATGTAGTTGTGTCCACTTTGATACTTGCGCTTTTCATAATGCATTGTGGAGGCAAAGTTACACACAGTTGGAGAACATTCATAACTTGATAGTTTGTGGAGCACTGAATGTGATCTATTACTGCTGAGTACCAGAGGTATAGGTCTAGCCATGTAATCCTATGAGACTTTCTGTAGTTATAAACTAATCTGCTAGGTAGGGAGGGTGAAATGTAGGTATATTTTAAATTTGTTTACCTTTAGTATTATAGGATGCTTTTTCCGTTTGTATCTTATAGAATAGTAACAATGCTGACAACCTTGTTTGTGATAATATGTTTGGTTGTATTATCTAAGATACTGTGCATGAGATTTTGGCGTTAGAAATAAACATTTCAAAGTTGCAAGTTCTTTATTTACATCTTGTATTGGACTGGTGTAAGAGTATAATGAAAGAGTGCTATTGTTATCAACGTTACTTCATGTAAAAGGGGCATGTTGTGGGTTGACTAGTCATTGTGTTTTTGGTGTTTTTGTTTTTGGGCAGTGGTTCCCAAACTTTTGACTCCTGAGGACCCCCCCATAGAGTCACCACTGGAAGCTGGGGACCCCCAAGCAATTTGTAGGATGTAAATTTTAAACATTAAATCCGTAATTCGGAAAAAATTAACACATGTGCACACAAAACAAATACTCAAATTACTAATGATTTTAGTGGCATATTTACATGCCCCTACCACCATGGGAACATCACTTTCTGAGAGTTTTCTATGGCGATAGGGTCTTTGCCTTATTTACAAGGCAACGTTAAGCTACTTAACGTGGATTAACGGTCCCTTGTAAATAAGACTCCCTTTGACACAATGCTTAGCGTGAAAGCGGTGGGCAGTGCGTGTTGTGGTGGGCGTTTCCTCTGAGACACCCATTGATTTTGACGCTGCCGCCTATTTACAAGAGCAGCGTAAATGGGAAGCAGCGCCAAAATTAAGGCCAGGGAAAACCTGGTCTTAACTTGGCGAAACAATGAGAAATGCTTCATTTCTCCTCGTTTTTGTAAAACGCTTTGGATTGTTTATGTTCAGGACATGTTTATGCACATAGACAATCTTTTTAAAAAGACATTTTGTAACTTCCATGTGTGATGCATTAAGCAGTATACATAAAAGTGACAATGACATTTCAATATTGTTTATGTGCAGGAAGATCCACCTTCCTGCACATAAACAATCTTCCCCTATTAAATGTAGCACCAGTGCAGGGGAAACGCAGGGCTGCACCATATTCTTGTAAATATGGTGCAGCCTTGCGTTTTTAAAGTAGTAGTGTGTGTTGTTAAGCCAAGGAGGCTGGTCTGGAGAAGCATAAACTCAGGATTCAGAACATAACACAGTGGTCAGCATTGACTTTAACAATAAAAATGTATTTCCACCCAAAGAAACCTATTTAGAAGCATCAGGATACTGAAAGACTAACAAAAAGCATGTCACTAACTTGTACCTTGCAGTTTGCAAGCAGTTGTTTGAGGACAGTTTTTTGGTCACTGTGCTAGATTACGATTGTCACTTATGAACTGCAGTGTAACAAAAGAATCTGTGTGACAAAAGCAGTAACCCACTGACTGATGCATTTCAAATACTGTTTTTTAAAATGTATGGTACACTTTTTGCAGTAGGCATATTAACCCTCTGTGTTACATTAGTTCAGTCACAGCTTTCACTGGACAAAACTCATGTCTCTCCAGCAGGAAACTCATTCACTGTTGTTATCTTGACATTTTTATTGTTCTTTGAAAACTGGTAATTAAACAAGATACTTTGCAGTGCTTTTAAAACTGCTGCCTGCGGACCCCCTGGGAATGTGTGAGGGACTCATGGGGGTCCGCGGACCACAGTTTAGGAAACAATGCTCTAAGGCGAAGAACCAAAGAGTCACTGATTGCTAGTCTGGTAGGTTGTTTGTGTAGTAAAGTGGATTTTGGAACACCGTAATACACTGAGGTCCTAAGTCTTTATGCACAGTTCTGTGTATGAGCAGAATTCCTGGAACAGTAGTTACAATAAAAAGGCTCGATAAAGGGCTTGCACTTTGAATATGAATATGAAATAGAAGAATAGTTAATAATCACAGTTAAGGAATGCAGCAATTAGATGTGTGTATGTGTGGATGATGTGTACATTGAGTGGAAGATGAGAAAGAAATGCGTTACTTACCTGTAACTGCAGTTATCCAGTATTAGTGTCTTTCATAGATTCACATGCCTGAATCATTCCCCGTCGTCGAGACGGGAGCCTCCGGTATATAAAAATGTAATGTCCTATAGACATACATAGAAAAGAATAGGCCTAAGGGTCTCACCTTAGTGACCTATCCATCTCCTTATGCAGGAAGGACCAAACAGAGCAGGCCCCAAGGGTCCCACCTTGGTGGCCTATCTGGGTCCTTTTGTAAAAAGGACCAAATAAAGAAAACAAGCCAATCAGCTACAACCTCCTTCTAGAACCTTCCTGTCAGGAGCCCAAGTCTCTCAGATTTTCGTACGCACTAAGCTAGTTAGGCGTAACCTCATTAGAGAGAAAGGTGAGCCCTGTCAGGGGAGGCGGGAGGGTGCATGTGAATCTATGAAAGACACGAATACTGGATAACTGCAGTTACAGGTAAGTAACGCATTTCTTATCCAGTATTTGGGTGTCTTTCATAGATTCACATGCCTGAATCAGAGTAGCGAGCAATACATAATGCACATTCTGGGTGGAACAGCAGGAATGAGTCTGTAGATAATACATATCACGTGACTGTAAACCACCAAGATGCATTGTCATGTAAACATTAGTAAAAGAATGTGCATACCAGAAAAGGATGGAGGGATGTAAGAAGGCTCACCTCACTGGAATAGATGGCGAAGCACTGCTCGGCCCACTGCTGCATCCTTCATCAGCTCAGTATCCAGGCAGTAGTGCCTGGTGAAGGTGTGCGGGGACTTCCAGGTCGCCGCTCTGCAGATGTCCAATATCGGCACTCCAACGAACAGCGCCGCCGACGTGGACATGGCTCTTGTCGAATGAGCTTTGGCTCGTGAGTCTAAAGGCCGTCCAGCCTTGTCGTGACAAAAGGTGATCGCAGAGGAAATCCATCTTGATATACTCTGCTTTGTCAGAGGCATTCCTTTCCGTGGTCTATTAAAGGCAATAAAGAGTTGTGATGACTTTCGGAAGTGTTGTGTCCTATCGATGTAAAATGTAAGGCATCTCTTCAGATCTAGGGAATGCAGTGTCCTCTCAGCTGCAGTGGCAGGATTTGGAAAGAAAGATCTAAGCACCACTGGTTCGTTAAGGTGGAAGTCCGAGGGGACTTTTGGAATGAACCGAGGGTTAGTACGCAGAATGACTCGGTCTTCCCTGAATTGTAGGAAAGGATCTTGGATAGATAGAGCCTGCAATTCACTGACCCTTCTGGCAGAGGTTAACGCCAGGAGGAGGGCCGTCTTCCAGGAAAGGAACTTGATCTCCGCCTTGTGGATGGGTTCGAAGGGATGCTTCATTATTTGATGAAGTACCACGTTGAGGTGCCACGATGGAGGAATTGGTCTTGGTCGTGGAAAGGACCTAAACAGGCCTTTTAAGAATTGTTTGATAAGTCTGTCCGCCCACAGGGAAGGGCCCGTAGCAGTCCTTGTGAACCTGGAAATCGCCGCTAGATGCACTTTGATGGATGCATGTGCAAGGCCTGAGTGTGCAAGATGCAATAAGTATGGCAGCAGCTGCTGTGGGGTGGCGTGGAAGGGGTGCAAGCCATTAGTCATACACCAGGAACAGAATCGCTTTCATTTTAGTGAGTAGGTCTTGTTAGTGCTGTCAGCTCTAGCTTTCGCAAGGACGTCTCTGCACTCCTGCGGAATGTTCAGGTGGCTGAATTTGCGGTATTCAGGAGCCAGGCTGACAACTTCAGAGAGCTCAGGTTCGGGTGGAGGACCTGCCCTTGGGACATCGTGAGCAGGGCCGGGAACTGCTGTAGGCGAAGAGGGGGCCGGGCAGAGAGGCGATGAAGGTCCGTGAACCAGTGCTGCCTCGGCCAGGATGGAGCAATCAGGATCAGAGTGCAGGGTTCTGACTTCATCTTCCTGAAAACCCTGGGTATCAATGGGAATGGCGGAAAGGCGTACGCAAATACGTTGCGCCATGCGATGGAAAATGCATTCCCGAGGGTTCCTGAGTGGTGATGCCTGCTTGCGAAGCTTGGGCATTTGGCGTTCTCTCTGGTGGCGAAGAGGTCTATTTTCGGGGTGCCCCACTCCGTGAAGATATGCTCCAGCACCTCTGTGTCCAGTTCCCATTCGTGGGAAGGAGACCTCTCTCTGCTCAGTGCGTCCGCCAAGACATTGTCCTTGCCCGGGACGTATTCCGCTTTCAATGTTATTCCATGTACCAGAAGCCAGTTCCAGACTCTTTGAGATTCTCGCGATAACGAGATCGAACGTGTCCCCCCCTGTTTGTTCAGGTAGTGCATCGTCGTGGTGTTGTCCGTCCTGACGAGCACTGGGGAGTTTTGGATGCGTGGAAGGAACGCCTGTAGAGCCAGGAAGACCGCTCTTAACTCCAATAGATTGATATGGAGCTTGGTTTCCTGTGTCGTCCATTTGCCGTTGATCTGGAGTTCCTGGAGCACCGCTCCCCACCCTTACAGGGATGCGTCCGTTGTTATTACATGTGGTTCTGCTGGGAGCAGGAACGGCAGTCCTCTTGACAGATGGTTGAGTGATCTCCACCATTGCAAGTGGTTGACAATGGGTCGAGTGACTCGTATGCGGTCCTCGAAGGATCCAGTGGCTTGTGTCCACTGCTTTGTTAGTTCCTCCTGGAGAGGACGCATTTTGAGGCGGCAGTGGGGAATGAGCAGTATGCATGAAGACATCATGCCGAGGAGGGACTTGAAGGTGCGGACCAGTAGAGTCTTCCGCAAAGCCACAGATTTGGCCAAGGAGATGAGTTTGGCCTTTTTTTCCTGGGAGGGGAAAGCTCTGACGCGTTCCGTGTCCAGAGTCGCTCCAAGGAACGTGATTACTTTGGTGGGTTCCAGAGTCGACTTTTCGCAGTTGAGGGTCAGGCCTAGGCGGTGGAAAATATCCAGACAGGCGCTGGAAGATGCGGCTGCGGCGGCCGCGGTTGGCGCTTTCACCAACCAGTCGTCCAGGTATGGGAACACCTGGTGGCCTTGTTGACGAAGGAAGGCTGCCACAGGGGAGAGGCATTTGGTAAATATCCTCGGGGTAGATTTGAGGCCAAATGGGAGGACACGAAACTGGTAGTGTTGTCCTGCCACCGCAAACCTGAGGAACTTCCTGTGCCCTTTGAGGATTGGTATATGGTAGTAGGCGTCCTGAAGGTCTAATGACGTCATATAGTCCCCTTCCTCCAGAAGACCTAGGATTTCCTGTAGAGTTACCAGTCGGAACGATTGTTTCTTTAGGAACACATTGAGTGCCCTGAGGTCCAGGATTGGCCGCCACTTTTTTCCTTTTTTGTGGATTAGGAAGAAGTGAGAGTAGAAGCCTTTTCCTTTGTGGGCGTGTGGAACTCTCTCGATTGCTCACTTTTTCAGCATGGAAGCTATTTCCTGAAGAAGCAACCGTAGGTGCCTGTGGGATCGTTGGCAAGGAGGTGTTGTTGGGGGAATTGAGACAAATTCTAGGGAATGTCCGAATTGGTTGAGTTGGAGTACCCACCGATCCGTTGTTATATTTTGCCAATTTTTTAGGAAGTATGTAAGCTTTCCTCCAAGTCGCAAAGAATGCAGTGGTGGATGGGCTAGCCAGTGAGACAAGTCATTGTCCGTTGCCAGCAGGTCGTTTCTGGCTTTTTCCTCGGTAATTCGACTTGCCGTAGGAAGCCTGGCGCCCCTGTTGGTTCTGC
Organism: Lissotriton helveticus; assembly: GCF_964261635.1. Classification (NCBI taxonomy): domain Eukaryota; kingdom Metazoa; phylum Chordata; class Amphibia; order Caudata; family Salamandridae; genus Lissotriton; species Lissotriton helveticus. The sequence continues at coordinate 228,465,758 of NC_136067.1, read as the reverse complement.
CGCTGTTGGAATTGCGGTTTGCTTTGTGAGTACGAGTAGGATGATCTACTTTGGTAGGAACCTCTATACGAAGGTTGACCCCTTCCTCTGTTGCCACGAAAGGACTGGGTTCGGAATTGTAGAGTACCCAGAGCCTTGGCCGTGTCCGTGTCCTCTTTAATTGTGGTGAGGGCAGCGTCAATTTGGTCACCAAAGAGGTGCTGGCCGTCATAAGGCATATCTAGGATTTTGGTCTGTACCTCCTGGCGGAAGGTGGTGGCCTTGAGCCAACCCTGTCGTCTCAGTACTGCAGCCCCCGCTAGTTGCCGGAAGCCCGTCATGGCGGCGTCAATGGCGCAGTTGATGAGTTCGGAAGCGGAGGTCTGGCCTTCTAAGAGGAGTGCATGGGCTTCCTTTCTGAGATCTTCTGGCAGATTAGAGAGATAGGGTGCAATGTCCGCCCAGAGTTGGCGATTGTAACGGCCCAGAAGTGCAATCGAATTTGCCACTTTCACCGTAATGGCCGACGTGGTAGTGAAACGTTTGCCAACCGCATCCAGTTTCCTGCCTTCCTTGTCAGGTGGCGTCGACAGAGGTGACGCTGGATTTCGCGAGTTCTTCTGCGCCGCTTGAGTCACTACAGAATCCGCCTTAGGGTGACCTTTTAGGCATACGGGCGCCGATGATGTTGCCTTATATTTTTTATCCAGTCTGGGCACTACCACCTGTATGAAGGCTGGAGTTTGCATGAGTTGTTTGCCCTGCTTCCAGATAAAGTCAATTATTGGTATTGATCTTGTTGACTTCTTAGTGGGCTCCTTGAAATCATAGAGGAAGCACTCAGTCTCCTGAGTTTCCATAGACATATGGAACCTCTTGGCAGCCCGCTCAATGATATTGTGGAATCCACCGATGTCAGCAGGTGGTGATTCCGAGGACTGTGGCTCTGGTGAGGCTGGAGAATGTGTCACATAGTCCTGGTCTGCATCCGGGTCTGACTCGTCTTCGTCGACTTCACCCTCCTCCTGTTCTCTCTCCTCTTCGTCAGATGAGGGAACGTCTTGTATTGGCACTTGTACTGTCTCAAGGACCAGTGGAGATGGTCTATGGCGAGACGAAGGAATTGGCGCCTGTGCAGAAGGAAGTTCAGGCGTAGAGGGTTTCTCCGGAAACCTTTCTTTATAATCCTTGATCAGGAACTGGAGATCTGAGACGATGGAAGCTGGGAGACACACCATAGGAGTAACCTGTGGCTGGATCTGAGGTTGGACCAAATGCTCCCCATGGTACTCCTCCTCCTCCGGCTCCACGTCCGTGGTTTGACATTTAAGCACCAAGTCTGATGGACTAGTTGCTTGCATTTAAGAATCCTCGTCCGACTCCTGACCCTGCAACAGACAGGCTGGAGGTAGCTGTTGCACCTTACTGGGCGACGTCAGAGTTGGCGTAATAGGTTTTTTAGTGATTTTGACCGTGACATGGCTAACTTGTGGTGGAAAGGCGTCCATGTCATGTGATAAGAGTGCAGACTCCTTCCATGGTCCTGCGGACGTCGACGCTGGAGTCGACGGTGTCTTGACAGGCGTTTTCGCCGATGGTAATTTACTCGTCGGCGGTGGTTGTGTCGACGGTCTCTTCGTCGACGCCGTTGTCGCCGACGGAATTTTGTCCACCGTCGACGGTGTAACCGTTGTCGACGGTTTTCCCGCCGTCGACGGGGTGCTCCTCGTCGACGAGGTAGGCTTCATCGACGGTGTTATTTTCGTAGACGGCGTCGTCGATGTCTTCGACGGTGGTCTCGTCGTCGACGATGATATCTTCGTCGTCGAGGGAGTGATTGGGATGGTCGACAGCGTAGGCCTACTTGTCGACGATGAAGGCGTCGTCCTCGTCGTCGAGGAGAAAGCCGATGATGCAGTCGTCGTCGACACTGTCGTCGTCGACGTCGAGACAGTTTTAAGCGCTGAATGAACCATCGACGTTGTCGTCGGAACCAGCGGCTGCTTCCTGGCGACAGGAAGGTCCTTGCCAGACACAGATGTCTTGCCCTCTGAGGACTTTTTAGAAGTCTTCATAGGAGGGGTGTCTGTGGGGCTAGGGGAAGTAACCCTTGGCCTCTTCAAGGAAAACTGTGAAGTTCCTGACACACACTCACCTTCTGACACCAAGTCATCGGTCTTGGTCTTGGAGTCTGTTGAGCCAGAGGAGTAGGCGTCCTTCTCGGTCTTTGAGGGTCTTGTTCGAGAAGGTCCTACATATCTTGCAGTCCTTGGCTTGATGGTGAGGGTAGAGACAATATAAACAGGTTTCATGTTTATCTTCTATGTGAAGTCTTTTTTTGCTGCAGGAGGAACAGGCCCTAAAAAGACCTTTTTTTCTGGCTTTCAGACATATTTAGAAGATTAAAAAAGTCGTTTTTTGAAGAAAAGAAATAGTTTCCTGAGGAGAACACAGGTGGAGACTCCCTAGCACAACGTGCGGTAGAAAATCTGAGAGACTTGGACTCCTGACATGAAGGTTCTAGAAGGAGGTTGTAGCTGATTGGCTGGTTTTCTTTATTTGGTCCTTTTTACAAAAGGACCCAGATAGGCCACCAAGGTGGGACCCTTGGGGCCTGCTCTGTTTGGTCCTTCCTGCATAAGGACGTGGATAGGTCACTAAGGTGAGACCCTTAGGCCTATTCTTTTCTATGTATGTCTATAGGACATTACTTTTTTATATACCGGAGGCTCCCGTCTCGACGACGAGGAATGATTCAGGCATGTGAATCTATGAAAGACACCCAAATACTGGATAACTTGAAAAATTAGAGGTTGTAGAGATGCAAACTTTCCATTTCTTTGTAAAGGAAGTGGGTGTTTAGTTTTCCAGTGCATATATATATATATATTCACTGAAAAAACCATAGGTTTCAGGCACGTTATAGTCAGGAATTAGCATTTAAAAAACTTTAGAAATTCACTGAAAAAACCATAGGTTTCACCCATGTTGTAGTTAGCTGGACATTTCTCTCATACAAAACTATTGAAATTCCCCCGTTATAGTTAGTTCAGCTAACTATACACACATTCAAAAATAGATAGTAAAAATTCTCAAAAAAATGGAGATACCAATACCAGTTACAACAACCTATTCAGTAATTCCAACACCTACATACACATACACTCATCCACCAACAGTTCTATATAGTCACTTAAACATGTATTCACTCAACATATGTACTCATACACCTATACATCCTGTTACACACCGATACTCATCCATAGAGTTACTCACACACATACTCACACAGGCAAATAAAGTATCAAACATCCATTTGTTTGCATATACAGCTATACACACACACACACCACTACACTTACTTTTACAGAAACGTACACATACTCTCTTAAACAATCAGTTATAGAAACACATACTTATTTATACAGGAACTTTTTCAATCTGTCACTGTCATATATCCTTACTTATATACATCAATACTCACATATACTAGTTTAAAACATATGTACTTACTCATAAAGACAAAATTGAGGCAGTCATTCATTCACTAGCACACCCATACACACATTCATCCACCCGAACAGTCCTGCTGTCTTCAAAACACATACAAACAGTGAGTCAGTCATTCATGCATCTGTGCCCTAAGTAATACCCGCCACCAAACCATACAGACACTCATTCTGATACTCAAAAACCAACTAATAACCCATATAGACACTCGTGTAGTTACTCATCCAATCCATGCAGCCACTTATACACAAAGTGAGACACTGGTACAGATATTTATACATTTAAACATTACTCGGTAATACATGTATTCACTAAGATACACTTAAGTCAGTTATACAATGAAATTTACAAAAAAAAACATCCATTTAGACACTTATTTACCCATTTATTCTTCCATCGACCTTTAGATATACATATATGAAAATATTTATTTTTCAGATAGACACATTCAGTGGATGATGTCATCAGTGATGTCACTGACCATGTGATGAGTGATGTAATACGTGACGTCATCAGCAGTGCATTGCGGGCGTGTGAGTTATAGTTAGCTGAACTAACTATAACGGGGGAATTTCAATGGTTTTGTATGAGAGAAATGTCCAGCTAACTGTAACATGGGTGAAACCTATGGTTTTTTCAGTTAATTTCTAAGGTTTTTAAAATGCTAATTCCTAACGAACAAGTTACTTACCTTCGGTAACGCTTTTTCTGGTAGATACAGTATCTGCCTGTGGATTCCTCACCTTGTGAATTTCCCCTGCGCAGCAGCCAATCGTAAACTTTTGTAGCTCTCCACGCCGGCGAGGTCATGGACGACGTCACAGAGGGTACGACTCCGCTCGCGACCCCGCTGACGTCACTGGATCCATAATAGGGCCTCGTCGGCGTGATGACGTCAGTTCCGCCCTTTTTTTCCCGTGCCCCAGAGGCACACGGACGGACCGATAAACAGTAATAGTATACATAGTACACAGTATTCAGACCAACACACAGTGTGAAAACAATGCAATATGCCAGAATATATAATACATTCATCATAAAAAACATTCAAATATACACATAGCAGGAATAGAAGAGTGGACAACGGGGAGGCGGGAGGGTCAGTGAGGAATCCACAGGCAGATACTGTATCTACCAGAAAAAGCGTTAGCGAAGGGAAGTAACTTGTTCTTCTGATAGATACATCTGCCAGTGGATTCCTCACCTTGTGAATAGAATCCCACAGCAGTCTCCACTCCCGGAGGAGGGTGTCCACTCTGCTATACCAAGAAATCCTGGAGGACAGAGCGCGCAAAGTGGCCGTCCCTCCTCACCTCAGCATCCAAGCAGTAATGCTTCGCAAAAGTGTGGAGGGAGGCCCAAGTTGCAGCTCTACAAATACCCTCTACAGGTACACCTCTAGTCAAAGCAGATGTTGATGACTTTGTTCTAGTAGAATAAGCCCTTATACCCTCTGGAGGTTCCTTACCAGCCAGGGCGTAGCAGATCTTTATACACAGGATAATCCATCTCGACAGCGTGCACTTGTGCACCGCTTTCCCCTTCTTACAGCCAGCAAATCCAACAAAAAGCTGGTCGTCCACACGATAGTCTTTAGTCCTATCGAGGTAGAAACTCACCGCCCTCTTAGGGTCTAGGCGGTGAAGCCGCTCCTCCTCCTTGGAAGGGTGAGGAGGAGGATAAAAGGTAGGAAGGGTAATAGACTGCCCCAGATGGAAGGGAGTTAGGGAGTTATCACCTTAGGCAGAAAAGCAGCCCTGGTCCTAAGTACCATTCTCTCAGCATGAATGGTCAGGAATGGGGGTTTCGAACTAAGAGCCTGAAGCTCACTTACCCTCCTTGCCGAGGTAATTGCAACAAGGAAGACCGTCTTAAAAGACAGAAGTCTCATGGGACACTTGTGTAAAGGTTCAAAGGGTGAACCCATCAAGTAGGTCAAGACAAGATTCAAGTCCCATTGAGGCACAATAAATGGAGTTTGAGGGAATTTGTTGGTAAGACCTTTTATAAAGCGTAATACAATAGATGACTTAAATAATGACGGCTGATCCGGCAAACAACGGAAAGCCGACAAGGCCGATAAATACCCCCTTTACAGTCGCCACAGCAAAACCCTGCTGGGCCAAAGAAAGGGCAAACTGAAGTATGTTAGACAAACGAGCTCTCAAGGTGTCAATAGATCTCTCTCCACACCAGGAAACAAATTTGGACCACCTATAAGAATAGATGGACTTGGTGGAAAGATGCCTGGCCGAAAGAATTACATCCACCACATCAGGCGGGAGAGAAAAGGAATTCAGGTTGCCCCGTTCAATCTCCAGGCATGTAGGTGTAAGGTCTGGAGGTGGGGGTGTAGAACCTGCCCCTCCAGCTGAGAAAGGAGATCTGCCCTGAGAGGGAGAAGGAGCGGCGGGCACGAGGAGCGGTGGAGAAGATCTGTGTACCACACCCTTCTTGGCCAATCCGGGGCAACCAATATAACTTGGGCCCGGTCTTTGCGAATCTTCCTCAGAACCAGAGGAATCAAGGGTATGGGAGGAAACGTGTAAAGGAGTTGTGAGCCCCAACTCAACTGAAACGCGTCCCCCAAAGCTCCCTTCAACGGATACTGGAGACTGCAGAATGAGGGGCAGTGAACATTCTTGCGAGTGGCGAACGGGTCCACCTGAGGTGTTCCCCACGTCCGGAAGACGTGACATACCACCTCTGAGTGAAGCCTCCACTCGTGGTCCGCTGAGAACTGCCGACACTGTCTGCGAGAAACGTTCAGAACTCCGGCCAGATGATTTGCAATCAGACAAATCTGGTGGTCCGGAACCCAGGACCAGAGCCGCAGAGCCTCTCTGCAGAGACACTGCGACCCCACTCCTCCCTGCTTGTTAACATACCACATCGCAGTCGTGTTGTCCGTCAGGACCTGAACCGACTGACCGCGAAGGGAAGGGAGGAAGGCCTTGAGTGCCAACCGAATCGCCCTCAATTCCAGAAGGTTGATTTGAAGCAACCTTTCCTCTGGAGACCAAAGACCCTTGATCTCCAGATCCCCCAGATGAGCACCCCACCCTAGAGTGGAGGCATCCGTGATCACTGTGGCAACCGATGGAGGCAGATGAAAGGGCTTTCCTTGAGACAGATTGCCCTCCACACTCCACCAAGACAGATCCGCTGCAGTTTCTCTGGAGATCCCCACAGACTCCCCGAGATCCCCGTTGTGCTGATACCACTGCCTGCGGAGGCACCGCAAACTGGTAGTGTTGCGACCCCACCATAAAACGGAGATACTGCCTGTGCGACTTCAGGATTGGGATGTGAAAATACGCGTCCCGCAAGTCGAGCAACACCATCCAGTCTTCTTCCAGCAGCGCCTGAAGAACCTGTGCAAGAGTAAGCATCTTGAATTTCTCTTGTTTCAGATAAAGATTCAAGATCCTGAGATCCAGGATTGGAGGAAGCCTGCCATCCTTCTTGGGAATCAGGAAATACCGGGAGTAGCATCCCTGACACCTTTCCTGCTCTGGAACCACCTCTATCGCGCCTTTCTGTAACAAGGTCAGACCCCCCTCCTGAAGGAGACGGAGATGTTCCTCTGAGCAAGCCCCTTGACAAGGAGGGTAAGTCGGAGGGAATTCCCTGAAGGGAAGAGCATACCCATTTGCCACAAGATTGAGAACCCATTGGTCTGTAGTGACCGATTCCCAATCCCGCAGAAAATGGGTAAGCCGAATGTGAGAAGTTGGCCTGATGTGCAGTGCTCACTATTCTAGTGATCACTATATATCAGTCCAAACAACCCTTATTGATGATTGGTTGTAAGTCAACCTTATAGACCAGCTATCCTAGTAGCATGGATACGAGCAGTCTAAGGCTAAGACTCTAGAGGGCGTGTTAAGCCAGCTGTTTTACCATCACATTACCCCTTGAACACCCAGTGAAAGGACACCACACAAGTGTTATGAAAATAAACAGTGTATTTATTAGAATCACAACAACCCTGTACTCTTTATGAGGACAGGGTGCTAGGCACACAACAAAACTCTTACGAAAATACTTAAGTTAGCACGTTATACACAAATGCCCGAGGGGCACGAAAAACCATATATTCTAAAAGTGGAATGCGAAATTACTAGCAGGTAAGTACAGTACTAATAGGCTTTGGAATCGCTAGGACTTGACTAGGGAATCGTTAGATTACTTCTAGGAGACCTAGGGGACTCGGGTGCAGAGTGTGCACTCTCACGCGGGATGCGGGACAAAGTCTATGGAGGCTAGTAAAGGCAAAGTTAGTGTTCACGGGCGAACCCGACCTGGTAGGAAGAAAACGACAGTGGATCCTGACCCTAGGATAGTGAGGCTATGCTGGGACACCGAAGTGCCGAAGTTACCTAGCCCAGGGGCTGCAGCTGCATAGGTCTGAAAAGACGTCGGGGATCTCGTTGCCGGACCAGGAGCCTGGAAGAAGGAAGTTGCTGGCAGGCGACCAGTGAAGAAAAGTTCGATGGATCCAAGCCTGGATCAAGGAAGAAGAAACCTGAAAGCAGAGGGGACCAAGTTCTTGAATCACTAGCCAGTGATTAAGTGGGCACCAGGATGGCACCGGGCGAAGTCACCTCGACTAGGTGAGTGGGCGACGCTGGCTCTGCAGATCTCACGGACCAGGAGGCGTTGTCGGCGACCAGGATGGAGAGGCGAGCTGTCCCACGATGGATGAAGCTGTCGGCGTCGAAGTTATCCAGGATTGGGCAACAAGCCTTGGCTAATTCAAGCCCACGCGGTGGACTCAAAATGGCGTCTTGAGTGGACCAGGAGGGTCCGGGGTGCTCCTCTTTTGGAAGGGAGCAAGGGCCAGCCTGGAGCAACCAGACCAGCAGCAGAAATGTCGTCGGGCGTCGTTCAGAAGGCCACAAGCCAGCGGGCTAGTAGCCAAACAACGCGGTGAGCAGCAAAAAGCAGAAGGGCCCCACGCAGATCGTGGAGATGCTGGGAGGCTGCACTTCGGTGCTGGAGCCGCTCAGGGTCGGGGCTTCTCGGACCCCAAAGCACTCACCAGGAAATTACTCGGCGGGCTTGCTGGAAAGAAGTCGTGCAGTCTTGAAGATGGCCGGTCCCTCGAGGTCTCGTCACACCCACGAATCTCAGCGTGACTGATGATGCAGGTAGAGGTCAGAGGTGCCAGGGAAGCCGGTTCTCGTCGAGCTGGGCAGTCTTGATCCGGAGGAGAGACTTGCAGCAGACCGCAGTGTTCTTAAGATGGTGCCTGCGGATGCAGGGTGACTACTCCTTAGTCACAAGGGAGAAATCTTAGGAAGAAGTCTTGAGTTCCTTTCGTGGAAAGTAGTTTCAGGATTCAAAGATGATCTGATTTGGAAGGGGGCCAGTTCCTACCTTTATCCTGTAAAAAGGGGCTGGCACGCGACTAAGTCCTGCCCTAGGGGTGGGACTAGGAGGGGGGTGGTTACACCCACTTCCTTGGCGGGCTTTTCCCCAGCACAGGGTCTGGAGTGACCCTGGAACTGGTTCCAGCCAGCCTATGCACAGTGAGCACCGGGGTGCCACGTGCAGTCACCTTCCTCTAAAGCCCTGCCTACCTACAATACACAAAACCCTGTCTGGGACGGTGCTGGCACCGCCCCTGGCAGGAAACCCTTTGTCCTTATCTCCTGCTCTGGGAGGACTCCCAGCAGCAGGAGGGCAGACTTGTGTCTCGGTGGCAGCATCCATTTTGTGGAGCTGAGGCTCTGTTTGACTTTAACCGGGGTTAGGGGTTACATACATGTCGTGTCCCTCTAGAAGGGTGGAATGCTAACCCCGTCGCCAGAATTGGCGAGGGGTTAGTATTCCAATTCGTATGACACCTTACTCGACATGTTTTGATAAAGCGATACCAGAGTTGGCATATAACCGCGAGGATTATAATGCACTTAAGAGTATATGGTATGCGATATCATGGAAACGGCTAAGGGATGGATCCCGAAAGCCGCAGACAGGCTCAGCTCATGCCAGAGCACCATCTCACACGATTCCAAGCACTCTGCCTTCAGGATTGTTAAGGCCTGCCATAGGAGTGACTGATAGGAGATCTGTGTGTCCATTTTAGGGTTAGATATAGGTATACTATATCTATAGCAAAGGGTGAGTACACCACCTTGCCCCAGCTGTCGTGCAGCCAGTTGTGTCAGTTTAGTTAGTCAGCCCAGGGGTGGCATAATACATGCTTCAGCCCCTGGGAGACTTCTGGGTACACCTCAGCCCTGGGTACAGGGACTTGGAGAGGGCCCAGTGCCAATTCAGTACCTGAGTACAATTTGGATAGAGAGAACAGCTAGGCTGTGGGTCTGATTAGCAGGCCCACAGCCAGGGAAAGTCGTAAACCAGTGCAGCAAAAAGCAAAAAATCTGGGTGATCATAGGATTGCAGACCCTACTCTCCTACACCGACCCCCAACAGGACCAACATGACTGGGAATGGGGAATCTAGGGCTGCTTTGCTGCGGTGATAGGAGGAGAGGTAGAGGAAGAGGAGGAGGAGGGTTGGCGACCTCGCGGACGACCTCTGTTTCTTCCTCTATAAGACTTACACAGCGTATTTTGTTGCTGCTGCTGTTGCTGCTGACGAGGCTGCCCTTGCGAACGAAAGGATGACTTCCAGAATCCTCTGTATTTATGAAAGGATCCTCTAAGCTGGGACTGCAAGCCAAGTGATCTTGCCGTGGCCTTACTATCTTTGAATCTTTCAAGTGCGGCATCCAAACAGACCCGTACCGTCAAATGGTAAGTCCAATAAAGTAGCCTGCACATCTTGTGAAAAGTCTGAAGACTTCAGCCAAGCCCCCCTTCTTGTTGCTACTGCAGAGCCCATAATCCTAGCCACCGAGTCGGCTGTATCCAGGCCACTTTGAATGACCTGGCGCGCGGCAGCTTGGGTATCATCCAAAACCTCCTGAAAGTTCTTCCTGTCATCATAAGAAAGTTTTGGCAGCAACTTTTTGGAGGAATCCATCAAGGCATGGATATACCTTCCCATCAGACAAGTTGCATTTGATGACTTCAGTGCTATGCTCGCTGATGAGAACACCTTCCTAGCGGATTGATCAATCCTTTTTAATTCCGTGTCAGCTGGAACCTGCGGAAAAGCTCCTGAAAACTTCTTTGAGCAAGCCGACTGAACCACAAGGCTCTCAGGTGAAGGGTGAGCTGACAAAAATTCTGGATCCTCCGGTGCCACTCTATAGCTCCGTGCCACAGTCCAAGAGACAGCAGGAGCAGATAAAGGTTTTTTTCAAACCTCCAACACCGGCTCAGTCACAGAGGAAGGAGAATGCAACACTTCAGTCAATAGATTGGACTTAAATTCAGTGGTTGGAAGATTAATGTACAATAACTCCGCAGCTTTTTTCAAAACTGTGTGATATGGGACAACCTCCTTTGAAGAAGCATCCGAACCAGGAGAAAAATCCCACTCAGGGGAGACATCAAGGCCACTTGCATCTTTCAATTCCGCAAAATACTCCTCAGAATCAGGAAGTTCACCTTCCTCCATGTCTTTCTGATAGCGTGCCTCTTCCACAACTCTTTGGGCCTCCCTCCTGGAGCGGATCCTCGGGACCCGAGTCGATGGATCCACAACCGACTCCATCGAATTCGGAACCGGCGCGAACGCAGATCTGACGGCGCCGCTAGCGCCGAACGAGGGCGAACAGACGGCGCCGGAGATTCTCGATACGGCGCAGGAGCCCTCGGCGCTGGAAAATTCCAGGGCGGCGTCGCTGGAAGAAAGGGCATAAATGGAGCCTGGGCATATGCCTGAGGGACACCCAAATTAAAGGCGAAAGGAACCATGGGGCCCGCAGGCGCACCAGAGGGGTACATAGCCCTTGCAAAGACACGATACATTGCGTTCAGCTAGTGTGATGGGTCTTGGCCTGGAGCCGGAAAAGGGGGATAATTTCCCTGCGTCGGCTCCGAAGCCGGTGTACCTGGAGTCGGGCCCGTCTGTGCCGACAAAGGAAGCTCTTCAGGCTGCTCCTGATCTTCTTGCTCTGGCTCGGCTTCACCCGGATCCGAAGAACTGACCGAATCCGATGGCGCCGGCGTCGGAGAACGAGAGACCTCGACTTCAGGAGACACTTCCTTCTCTGGCGAACCCGGTTTTGAATGAGAAGGATCGACATCACTACTGCGATGTCGAGGAGAAGACGACTTCGGCGCCGGTTCCTTATCAGAGTGACGCCGTGAAGAGTGCTTCTTTCTCTTATGCCTCTTCGACTTCGAGTGTCCCGACGCCGACTTCGAGCCCGATCTGGACTCGGAACGAGATCTCGACCTCGATCATCTTTTACTCGCCTTCTTACTCTTCTTCATTTTAGCAATGAACAACTTCGCTTCCCTTTCAAGCCTTAGAGGTCATCTTCGTGCAACACGCACATCCATCGACGTCGTGATCGGAAGACAAGCACCATACGCAGTCCTCGTGCGGATCAGTAATGGACATCTGCTTCCCACACTCCTTGCAGGGCTTGAAACCAGATTTCCTCCCAGACATCTTCGAAAGGAAACGAGAAGAACAGACAAGAACAACTATAACAACAATGTAACTACGGAGATTCCCAAGAAACCGTTGGCGTTGAAGCCGCGGAAAAAAGGGAACTGACGTCATCACGCCGACGAGGCCCTATTATGGATCCAGTGACGTCAGCGGGGTCGCGAGCGGAGTCGTACCCTCTGTGACGTCGCCCATGACCTCGCCAACGTGGAGACCTACAAAAGTTTCCGATTGTCTGCTGCGCAGGGGATATTCACAAGGTGAGGAATCCACTGGCAGATGTATCTATCAGAATATAACTTGTGTGAAACTATGGTTTTTTCAGTGAATTTCTAAGGTTTTTTAAATGCTTATTTCGAACTATAACGTGGCTGAAACCTATGTTTTTTTCAGTGAAAAAATAAATAAATATATATATATATATTTCACAACTCCCTTCTTCCAAGAGAATAAGTCAGCACTCACAAAAGTTCCTTTCCCAATCCTTTTATTTCATTGTCATTACTGCAGCAATGCAAAGTAAGAACCAAAGCGTTTCGCAACCAACTGTCGCTTGTTCACGGTTAGTGCAACAATGTTCATGCTCCTCCTATATTACGAAGGACCCGCCAGAACTTCTGTTACTGATCTCACTTCCTGTTGGCTTACAGGAAGTTAGATGGGAAATGTAGTTTTTTTTTGCAAAAAGATCCACAAAAACATTATTTTTATTTTTATATATCTACGTTTTTCGACACTAAATTCACATTGTGGCAGGCGGCAGATGTATTTCTGCGATGTTATATTATGTATCCTTCGCCCTCATTGTTAATACCGTGGTCCGACATGCTCATGCACATTATTCTAAAGGGTAGAGGGTGGTGCACTGCGAGTTTGAAGGCGGTTCTGGGACCGTGTGGTAGGTAAACGTTTTTGGGTGCTCTCGTGGGTAGTGTTTCCGTCCAAAACACTCATGTAATTACCAATGGTTGTGTATTACCAATGGTTGTGTATGCATAGGCAATGCATAAAACATCCCCAGGTGAGGCACTCCGAGATCAAGTAATGATTCAAAAATTGGTCATCCAAATGTTTTAGTTTATTCAAACAAAGTTCATCACAGATACTGTATTGATATTGTCTTCATATCAATCAGATGTGTGTCGTATGTATCTTCAAGTGGGAATTATCAAGGTGAACTACTCCGATGCATTTCGGGCGGGAAGCCCTTTGTCAAGGAGTGCTGTAAGGAAGACAGATAAGGGTCAGGATGGGGATGATGGGGTCTGGTGGAAAGGTAAATTAAGTGCCGATCAATGGGAGTGATCTGTGCTAGTTAAAAAAGAAACATGGAAATGATGTGCGTGCAATGGTGCCGATTCGTGGGCTAAAGGAATGTGCACATAGTAGTTAACGGACGTGGAAAGGAAGTCAGGGTAGAGCAAGCGCGGATAAAATGAAAAACTTACTTCTGTTCCATAGTAACGCAGCGCGCTACTTCAAGAGTTCTAGTGCATAGCGGGAACGCTATGGAGGAGTGAGCAGGGGAGGGTGAAGGAGACTGGAGGGAATCACAATGGACGAAGGACTATGGAAGTGTGGCGGCAGTGTGGGGGCCATCTTGGAATGGTGTAGGGAATGGTGAAATAACCGAGAGGGAGGGTCAGGTGGAAAAGAATTACAGTCTAGGAAAGTGACGTGCAAAGATGAGGGAACATAAAGAAGCAATGTACGGCATAAAGGTACAACGGATTACAAGTAACAGCTATATTCTGTCCGATCATTAAGACCGAGAGGTTTCAGTGTCTGTAAACGGAACATCCATTCAAGTTCTCTTTTGAGAAGCAGTTTGTTATTGTCAATTCCTTCTCTTTTGATCACAATTTCCAGAACGATGAATTGTAATTGTGCGATGGTATGGCGAGATTCCAGGAAATGCATGGCAATATTGGATTTCTCATTTTTAAGACGTATGTTGGATTTGTGCTCATTCAAGCGTGTCTTAATTTTTCTTTCTGTCTTACCAACATACAGTTTGCCGCAGGGGCATTTCAAAGCATAGATCAAGTTGGTGGAGTCACATGTGGCGTTGACTTGGAGTTTAATTGCATTACCTTTCATGGGGTGTCGGATAATGTTGCCTTTTATGATACAATTACAATGGTTGCAATTGAAACATGGTTGAGTTCCTTTGTATTGTTTACCGATGAGGGTTGGTTTCGACAATATTTCTTTAATGTTCTTGCTTCTGGTGTAGGCAAACAAGGGAGGATTCACAAACATGTCCCGAAAGTCGGGTTCCATTTGAAGGATTGGCCAGTGTTTGAGTATGATCTTTTTGTAAGTCTGGCTTGCTGTGGAATATTTGGAGACAAGAACCATTCGTTGTTGTTCCTTAATGGGTTTTTTTTGTAAGACACTCCTGTCTGGTGATTTGTGCCACTCGGGTTTGTGCCTCGGTGAGAATCTGTGCTGGGTAGCCTCTATCAAGGAAGCGGTCATGCATTTCCTTGATGCGGGCGGTCGTGATTTCTTCATCAGAAACTATGCGTTTGACGCGCAGCATTTGGGAAAACGGCAGGTGTCTTGTAATAGCGCCATGAAGCCCATGGGCGTACGAGCGCTTTATAAATTGATTTTAACATAACATAACATAATGTATTGTTGCGGTCAGTTGTTTTTCTATGAAGATCAGTGGTGAAACCATTTTGGGTGATTTTGATATTGACATCAAGAAATGTAATTTCAGTATCACTGATTTGCCATGTGAGTTTAATGCGACCATCCTTGGTGTTAAGTTCATGTAGAGACTGGTTAAGAGATTCTTTGGAGTCCGTCCACACTATGAATAAGTCATCAATATATCTGACGTACATTTTTATTTTCTCATTGAAACTGGTGTTGCCATATATGTTCACTTTTTCAAAATTTTCCATGTAGATATTGGCATACGTTGGGGCAGCGCAGTTTCCCATCGCCATTCCAGACAGCTGGAGGTACCATTCGTTGTCAACTTGGAAATAACTGTGGTATAGGGTGTATACCATGAGTTCCATAAGAAAGGATTGCATAGATGCGTCAATATTGCTGTGGAGAAGAGCTTGTTCGATAGCATCGATACCACCCTGATGGGGGATCGATGTATATAGGGAGTTGACATCAGCTGTGCATAATATGAGTGGGTTGTTATCATCGATCTGAATGTTCGCCAATTTGAGCAAAAACTCGGTGGTGTCTTTGATGTAGCTGGTAGCTTTGGTGACGATAGGTTGCAAATACCTGTCTATAAATTTCCCGGTCGGTTCGTGAATTGATCCTTTGGTGGAAACTATTGGCCTAAATGGTGGATTTTGGAGGTCCTTGTGTATTTTGGGACTCATGTGTATAGTGGGGCTCCGGGGATGTTCCTGAAGCAAAAAGTTTTTGGTACGTTCTTGAATGATGCCGTTTTGAAGTGCTTTCATAACCAAGTCTTTTAAGACGCTCTGAAACTCCCTTGTGGGGTTGTTATCCAGTTGCATATAGATGGTGGTGTCTCGTATATGTTCGTGGAGCCGTTGTGTATACATGGTGGTGTCTAGAATTACCAATGCGCCGCCCTTGTCGGCTTTGACACATCTGATTTTCTCGTTGTTGGCCAGGGATTTAAGGGTATCACGATCCTTAGTGGTTAGGTTTTGATGTGCTGACCTTCTGTTGAAGTTGATTTTGGACACGTCATTGCGAACCAGATTTTCAAATAAATCAATACACTTGTGGCTACTAGGAGCCTGATATGTGCTGGGTGGTCTTAAACCTTTGAGTTCATCAGGTTTGGTAGCTGTGGTGGGTGGCAAGACGTTTTCAAAAAAGTGGCGTCACTTGAGTTTCCTTATGAACTTGAAGGTGCTCACTTCAAGTTCCAATAAGTTCGTATGTGCCGTTGGAATGAAAGACGTTCCTTTCTCGAGTAGGTCTATTTGATGTGGTGTGATGGTGGTGTTTGAAATGTTGATTACTAGGTGGTCTTTTTTGCTTTGAGATCCTTCTTGGTGACTGTGCTCCGTGTGTTTGGGACAGTTGTTTCCTTTTCTTTTGTTCTGGCTCCTCCTGAGTCTTCGATGGTTTCCGTGCCTGACTCTAAAAAATGAACCGCAGCAGGTTGATCATGTCCAGTTGTAGACGTGCTTGCTTGGTCATTTGTGGATCTTGAGGCTATGATTTTTCGGGGTGGTCGAATTGTGTTGTCACTACCAGAGGATGAGGTGTCGGTCTGCATGTTGGAAGGTCTGTTGCGCCGTCGTTGGGCATAGACATCCGCCCAAGAGTAAACTTCATCTAGCTTGTAGTCAAGCGTGTCTCTACGGAATTTTCTGATTTTGCGCTCGTTTATTTCTTTTTGATGTTTGTCGAGTGTGGTTTTAAGGTCTTCTAAGGTGCTGGAAAGTTCCTCTGGTGTTAACATGTCTTTCAATTCTTTATCAATGTCTTTGATTTCTTGTTCAAGTTCTTTTAAGATGCCAGATAATTCTTCAACAATAAAAAGAATCAGGTCGAGACTACATTTGTTGAGTATCCCATCCCATTTGTCTTTGAATGTTTTGGAGTTCTTACAAAGGGAGGGCTTCAAAGCGATCCCAAACACACGGAGCACAGTCACCAAGGAGGATCTCAAAGCAAAAAAGACCACCTAGTAATCAACATTTCAAACACCACATCAAATAGACCTACTCGAGAAAGGAACGTCTTTCATTCCAACGGCACATACGAACTTATTGGAACTTGAAGTGAGCACCTTCAAGTTCATAAGGAAACTCAAGTTACGCCACTTTTTTGAAAACGTCTTGCCACCCACCACAGCTACCAAACCTGATGAACTCAAAGGTTTAAGACCACCCAGCACATATCAGGCTCCTAGTAGCCACAAGTGTATTGATTTATTTGAAAATCTGGTTCGCAATGACGTGTCCAAAATCAACTTCAACAGAAGGTCAGCACATCAAAACCTAACCACTAAGGATCGTGATACCCTTAAATCCCTGGCCAACAACGAGAAAATCAGATGTGTCAAAGCCGACAAGGGCGGCGCATTGGTAATTCTAGACACCACCATGTATACACAACGGCTCCACGAACATATACGAGACACCACCATCTATATGCAACTAGATAACAACCCCACAAGGGAGTTTCAGAGCGTCTTAAAAGACTTGGTTATGAAAGCACTTCAAAACGGCATCATCCAAGAACGTACCAAAAACTTTTTGCTTCAGGAACATCCCCGGAGCCCCACTATACACATGAGTCCCAAAATACACAAGGACCTCCAAAATCCACCATTTAGGCCAATAGTTTCCACCAAAGGATCAATTCACGAACCGACCGGGAAATTTATAGACAGGTATTTGCAACCTATCGTCACCAAAGCTACCAGCTACATCAAAGACACCACCGAGTTTTTGCTCAAATTGGCGAACATTCAGATCGATGATAACAACCCACTCATATTATGCACAGCTGATGTCAACTCCCTATATACATCGATCCCCCATCAGGGTGATATCGATGCTATCGAACAAGCTCTTCTCCACAGCAATATTGACGCATCTATGCAATCCTTTCTTATGGAACTCATGGTATACACCCTATACCACAGTTATTTCCAAGTTGACAACGAATGGTACCTCCAGCTGTCTGGAATGGCGATGGGAAACTGCGCTGCCCCAACGTATGCCAATATCTACATGGAAAATTTTGAAAAAGTGAACATACATGGCAACACCAGTTTCAATGAGAAAATAAAAATGTACGTCAGATATATTGATGACTTATTCATAGTCTGGACGGACTCCAAAGAATCTCTTAACCAGTCTCTACATGAACTTAACACCAAGGATGGTCGCATTAAACTCACATGGCAAATCAGTGATGCTGAAATTACATTTCTTGATGTCAATATCAAAATCACCCAAAATGGTTTCACCACTGATCTTCATAGAAAAACAACTGACCGCAACAATACATTACACCATGCAAGTTTCTATCAAGGATCACTTAAAAGACACCTGCCGTTTTCCCAAATGCTGCGCGTCAAACGCATAGTTTCTGATGAAGAAATCACGACCGCCCGCATCAAGGAAATGCATGACCGCTTCCTTGATAGAGGCTACCCAGCACAGATTCTCACCGAGGCACAAACCCGAGTGGCACAAATCACCAGACAGGAGTGTCTTACAAAAAAACCCATTAAGGAACAACAACGAATGGTTCTTGTCTCCAAATATTCCACAGCAAGCCAGACTTACAAAAAGATCATACTCAAACACTGGCCAATCCTTCAAATGGAACCCGACTTTCGGGACATGTTTGTGAATCCTCCCTTGTTTGCCTACACCAGAAGCAAGAACATTAAAGAAATATTGTCGAAACCAACCCTCATTGGTAAACAATACAAAGGAACTCAACCATGTTTCAATTGCAACCATTGTAATTGTATCATAAAAGGCAACATTATCCGACACCCCATGAAAGGTAATGCAATTAAACTCCAAGTCAACGCCACATGTGACTCCACCAACTTGATCTATGCTTTGAAATGCCCCTGCGGCAAACTGTATGTTGGTAAGACAGAAAGAAAAATTAAGACACGCTTGAATGAGCACAAATCCAACATACGTCTTAAAAATGAGAAATCCAATATTGCCATGCATTTCCTGGAATCTCGCCATACCATCGCACAATTACAATTCATCGTTCTGGAAATTGTGATCAAAAGAGAAGGAATTGACAATAACAAACTGCTTCTCAAAAGAGAACTTGAATGGATGTTCCGTTTACAGACACTGAAACCTCTCGGTCTTAATGATCGGACAGAATATAGCTGTTACTTGTAATCCGTTGTACCTTTATGCCGTACATTGCTTCTTTATGTTCCCTCATCTTTGCACGTCACTTTCCTAGACTGTAATTCTTTTCCACCTGACCCTCCCTCTCGGTTATTTCACCATTCCCTACACCATTCCAAGATGGCCCCCACACTGCCGCCACACTTCCATAGTCCTTCGTCCATTGTGATTCCCTCCAGTCTCCTTCACCCTCCCCTGCTCACTCCTCCATAGCGTTCCCGCTATGCGCTAGAACTCTTGAAGTAGCGCGCTGCGTTACTATGGAACAGAAGTAAGTTTTTCATTTTATCCGCGCTCGCTCTACCCTGACTTCCGTTCCACGTCCGTTAACTACTATGTGCACATTCCTTTAGCCCACGAATCGGCACCATTGCACGCACATCATTTCCATGTTTCTTTTTTAACTAGCACAGATCACTCCCATTGATCGGCACTTAATTTACCTTTCCACCAGACCCCATCATCCCCATCCTGACCCTTATCTGTCTTCCTTACAGCACTCCTTGACAAAGGGCTTCCCGCCCGAAATGCATCGGAGTAGTTCACCTTGATAATTCCCACTTGAAGATACATACGACACACATCTGATTGATATGAAGACAATATCAATACAGTATCTGTGATGAACTTTGTTTGAATAAACTAAAACATTTGGATGACCAATTTTTGAATCATTACTTGATCTCGGAGTGCCTCACCTGGGGATGTTTTATGCATTGCCTATGCATACACAACCATTGGCATGCACATTATTCATCATTTACGTCACATTGTTATTTTGTCAATAGACGATCTAGCCCTCTAGTGGGCAAATCAATCATCAGCCGCATTACTAACATGAATTTGGCTTTTAAATAAAGCGACATTTTCACAATAAAGCCCTCTGGTGGGCATAAAATGAGGTTATAACATTTCACGAGTAGTTGCAAGACCAAACTTGTTCTCTACACCCTCTGCTGTCTTATAGCGGCTGTTACACATTTTGAGGACTTTTGTGGCACATCTTGACCACTATAGATTAAACTTAAACCAACTTACACAAACTTAGGGCTACGTTCTACATACATCGCTATGTGTATAAAGTAGGGCCGCCTATTCCACACGTATTCATTGGGTACACCATATCGTTATAAAACAAGTTTTCTGTATTCTCTCTACATTTTCACATTTCTTATTCTATATTTCTACTACTGTCTCTTTTTCAATTCCAAAGGATCAACTATTGTCAACCAAAACCCTCCACAGAAGATTTATAAATGTACATAAAGTTCTTCACTCTGGTTTAATCCCCATGGGGTCATTGTTCGGAAATTCAAGATTTGTCTTGATTCTCTACATCTCAGCTTTCGTTCCTGGTCTCCACCCATCTCATGTGGCAATATGCATTCGAGTGCATATACTTTCAAAAGTTTCCAATCGCTGTTATGTGCCACCTCCATATGTTTGGCGACTGCATTACTCCTATCTTTGTTAGTCGTCGCTCTAATATGCTCTAAGATGCGCTTTTTGAATTCATTTTTCGTGCTACCAATATATTTTAGCGAGCTCGGGCACTCAATTATGTATACCACATGTGTACTCATGCAGTCAATCAATTGTTTTATCTGCCACATCTTTTTGTTGGGTAGCATTACTTCCTTTTTATTTACTACGATTTGGCAAACCTTGCAATGTTGGCATTTTATAAATCCTTCAGTGTTTAGCCATTGGATTCCTTTTTTCTTTTTTGTATGGTCATGATGGTGGCTCTGTATTAGTCTATCTCAAGTTCCTTGCTCTCCTGAAAGTGACCAGGGGTTGTTTTCCCATTATTTTTCCAGTTGTTTGATCTAGATGTAACAGTTTCCAGTTCTTTCTTAGGATATTTACAATCTGTTTGGATTCCCTGGTATAATCCAGAATCAATCTCACTTTTCTTTCTTCCGGTTTCAATTCTTCCGTGGTATTTCTTATTTCCTGTTTATTTGTTAGGGGTACAGTTAGAGTCCTTTTTGCTTTGGTATAGCAGGCTTGAATACATTTAACAATTCACCTTGCAATACCTAATTTGGAAGAACAATAGTTACTTCCTGTAATCTGTGTTCTCCAGTATTGGTGTCTTTCATAGATTCACATGGATGAATCATTCTCCGTCGTCGGAGTGAGAGTCCCACCGTACATAAAAAAGCAATAATATGCACCTTATAACCAGAAAACCTTGGTAATAAACAACCAGCAAGTAAAGTAGCCCTAGGCTACAAAAGAAAAAACTTCCACACTCATGACTATCATAGTCATTTTCTATAGTCAAACTGCAGCCAATCAGGCGACAGCAGCCACCAGAATGTTCCCCCTAGAGGCTCAGGCTCTCAGATTTTCTCGCACACGAGTGAAACAAAACATTATAGCCTAAACAGCCTCTGAGGGGAGGTGGGCGGGTTGCATGTGAATCTATGAAAGACAATACACAAAGGAGCAGACCAGGTCTGGGAACATTGTGTGGCTCTACCAGTCACCGCAGACAAACGTGGTGTGTGTGCAGGTAGAAGGTTGCTGTCTGTATGGATTCTTTGAGAACACATCATAACAACAATGGTTAAGCACAAACTAAAGCAATTCCCATCAGACCACCCTTGTTGGTGGATTTTTCGTCATGTGGGGATTGCTAAACATTCCATCCGGCCATATAGTGCAGACCGCTCTGCACGGCGCCAGTAGGCAGCTTAACCACTTGGCGCATTTTTAACTTTTGGCACATTGACTCCTGTTTAAACTCGTCTTAGGAGCCTGTGTAGTCATTTTTATCCATCACGATCACTGTAGCACTGCACCTGTTCACCAACACCACACTGAGATGTTGATCATGACTACACTTTTCTTATTCATTCCTATACCGGCAATATATGGCCGGATGGAATGTTTAGCAATCCCCACATGACGAAAAATCCACCAACAAGGGTGGTCTGATGGGAATTGCTTTAGTTTGTGCTTAACCATTGTTGTTATGATGTGTTCTCAAAGAATCCATACAGACAGCAACCTTCTACCTGCACACACACCACGTTTGTCTGCGGTGACTGGTAGAGCCACACAATGTTCCCAGACCTGGTCTGCTCCTTTGTGTATTGTGGATCAGTATTAGGGGTATGAGCAGACAGGTCGATAAAGATTCCCCTCGACCCTCCACATACCTGTTTTGTTTAATCTATGAAAGACACCAATACTTGAGAACCACAGATTACAGGTAAGTAACTATTGTTCTTCTCCAGTATTGGGGTGTCTTTCATAGATTCACATGCCCGAATCAGAGTAGATAGCAGTACATAACAGAATGGTCGTTAGACACTCTTTGCATATATATATATATATATATATACACATATACACATGTACATATATAATAAAGAAGCATAAATAATATAAACATATATAAAATACATTAGTGTGTATATATGCATAATAGATTAGGATATATCACAGCACGTAAATAAGCGTCTAAAAAGAGCATAGTGGAGGAGGGAGAACAGAGGCTCACCTTATTTAAAAAGATTGCGGAGAACAGCTCATCCCACTGACGTATCTGCATCACTTGAAGCGTCCTAACAGTAATGTTTGGTAAAGGTGTGTCTGCTGGACCAGGTTGCAGCTCTGCAGATCAGATAGAGAGGCACACCAGCAAAGAGTGCGGTAGATGAGGAGATTGCTCTCGTAGAATGCGCTCTCAGGGTTGTCTGCAAAGGCCTTCCCGCCTGCTGTGACACACTAATCGCCGCAGACATCCAGCGAGCTATGGTCTACTTGGATACTGAGTAACCTTGACGTAATCTTCCATATGCTACAAATAGCTGATCTGATTTCCGAATTGTTGCAGTTCATTGAAGATAGAACTTGAGACACCTCCTGATATCAAGGGAATGTAAGGCTCTTTCAGCAGCTGTTTGAGGATTTGGAAAGAAAACCTTCAAAATTATTGGTTCATTAAGATGAAAATCCGTCGGTACCTTAGGCATGAAGCTGGGATTGGTTCGAAGCACCACTGAATTGGAAGTGAACTGTAGAAAAGGTGACTTAATCGTGAATGCTTGAATGTTGCTGACCCTCCTAGCTGATGTCAGCGCCAACAGCAGAGATACCTTCCAAGAAAGGAACTTAAGATCCACTTTATGAATAGGTGCAGAGGGGTGTCGCATAAGTTGAGCGAGCACCACATTCAAATGCCAGGATGGAGGTGGACCCCGAATAGGGGGAAACATTTGAAATAGTCCTTTAAAGAATTGCTGAATAACTCTAGTAGAGTGGAGAGAGTTAGAACCATCCTGACGGAACCTTGAGGTAGCTGCCAAAAACACCTTCAACGTGGAATGAGATAAACCTGATTTTGCCAATTGAAGAAAGAACGGTAAGATCTGTTCTGTTTTGGCATGAATTGGATGCAAATTGGCAGATTGACACCAGGTGCAAAATCTTTTCCATTTGAGTTTGTATGTCTTAATCGTGGCAGGTCCTCTAGCATTGGCTAAAACTTCTTGAAAGTCCGCAGGGATAACCAGGCGTGCGAACTCAAGGTGTTGAGGAGCCAAGCAGCTAATCTCAAGGATGCTCTGACCCTCCTGAATGGCCAGAAGATTCAATATTGGTGGAAGCTGAATGAGATCGCACTCCGAAAGGAGGAGAAGTTGGGTGAACCAGTATTGGCGAGGCCATCTGGGAGCAATGAGAATGAGGCGACAATGCTGTTTCTAGATCTTGCGGATGACTCTGGGTACCAACGGAATCGGAGGAAAGGCGTAGGCATATCTGAGACCAGTTAATTGAAAGCGCATTCCCGCACGAGTCCCTGTGGGGAAGCCAGCTTGCTAAGTATGGGCATTTGCGGTTCTGACTTGTTGCAAACAGGTCCAGATCGGGATGGCCCCACTCCCGGAAGACTCGGTCCAACATTGGTTGATGGATCTTCCATTTGTGATTGGATATTGAAGATCTGCTGAGGGAATCCATTAGAGCATTGAAGATCCCCGGGTCATGGACAGCTGAAATGTTGATCTTGTGACTCAGTGTCCAGTCCCAGATCTCCTGGGCTTGTTGAGAGAGCAGGGCTGACTTTGTACCGCCCTGTTTAAGTAATGCATACTTGTGTTGTCTGTCCAAATTAGTACCGAAGCCCCTTGGATGACTGTTCGAAAGGATTCCAAAGCCAAGAAAATGGCTCGCAGCTCCAGGAGGTTGAGGTGCCACTTTTGCTGCAAATTCCACTTTCCGTTGACCGTCATGCCCTGAAGGTGTGCTCCCCATCCTTCGAGGGAAGCATCCGTGGTGATGGTAAAATTTGGTACTTCCGCCAGGAATGCACATCCTTCCTGCTAATTCTTCATCAGAGACCACCAGAGAAAGGCTTCTCGCATCCGAGGAGTTATGAGAATGACGTTGAACGACCCCAAAACCTGCAACCAATGGAGGTTGAGTTCTTCTTGTAAAGGTCTCATTCTGAGACGGGAGTTGGGTATCAGAGGGATGCAGGATGAAATCATCCCCAGGAAAGATGCGAACAGCCAAACTGAAATGTACTCTTTTTATTGCAATAGGCGAGCTAGCTTGCAGATCTTGTGTTGTCTCTGAGACGAAAGCCTAAGTGAGTTGGGTGTCCAGCGTGGCTCCCAAGAAGGACTTTCTTTGCGACGGAACGAGAGGAGATGAGATTTCTCGAAGTTGATGGAGAGGCCCAGAGACTGAAATAGCGATAGACATCTTTGAACGTGTGCGCTTGCCTTTGCAAAAGAACTCGCCTTGATAAGGCAATCGTCCAAGATTTGGATGCCCTCTAAGCGAAGGTGTGCTGCCACCGGAGCTAGAACTTTTGTGAAAACACGGGGTGCTGACCGAAGTCCAAAGGGAAGTACTCTGAACTGAAAATCTCTGCCAGCCACTCTGAAACTTAAGAATTTTCTTTGTCTGGGGAGGATTGGCACATGAAATAAGCGTCCTGAAGGTCGAGGGTGGCAATGTGATCCCCTACCGAAAGAAGCTGGAGGATTTCTTGAAGTGTTCACATCCGGAAGGACAACTTTTTCAGGTATTTGTTGAGGGCACACAGGTCGAGGATGGGGCGCCATTCTCCCGATTTTTACGTATGAGGAAAAATCTTGAGTAAAAATCTGTTCCTCTTTGCAAACGAGGGACCTTTTCGATCGCTCCTTTCCGTATCATCAAATTTATTTTGGTAAACAACTGCTTGATGCACAAGTTGCTACTTGTGTAACGATATATCTGTAAGAGACATTAGTTAGTGTAGGAGAGTAGGGTCTGCAATCCTATGATCACCCAGATTTTTGCTTTTTGCTTCACTGGTTTACGACTTTCCCTGGCTGTGGGCCTGCTAATCAGACCCACAGCCTAGCTGTTCTCTCTAATCCAAATTGTACCCAGGTACTAAATTGGCACTGGGCCCTCTCAAGTCCCTGTACCCAGGGCTGAGGTGCACCCAGAAGTCTCCCAGGGGCTGCAGCATGTATTATGCCACCCCTGGGCTGATTAACTAAATCAGACACAACTGGCTGCTTGACAGCTGGGGCAGAGTGGTGTACTCACCCTCTGCTGTAGATATAGTATTCCTATATCTAAACCTAAATGGACACACAGATCCCCTATCAGTCACTCCTATGGCAGGCCTTAACAATCCTGAAGGCAGAGTGCTTGGAATCGTGTGAGATGGTGCTCTGGCATGAGCTGAGCCTGTCTGCGGCTTTCGGGATCCATCCCTTAGCCGTTTCCATGATATCGCATACCATATACTCTTAAGTGCATTATAATACTCGCGGTTATATGCCAACTCTGGTATCGCTTTATCAAAACATGTCGAGTAAGGTGTCATACGAATTGGAATACTAACCCCTCGCCAATTCTGGCGACGGGGTTAGCATTCCACCCTTCTAGAGGGACACGACATGTATGTAACCTGTAACCCCGGTTAAAAGTCAGACAGAGCCTTAGCTCCACAAAATGGATGCTGCCACCGAGACACAAGTCTGCCCTCCTGCTGCTGGGAGTCCTCCCAGAGCAGGAGGCAAGGACAAAGGGTTTCCTGCCAGGGGCGGTGCCAGCACCGTCCCAGACAGGATTTTGTGTATCCTAGGTAGGCAGGGCTTTAGAGGAAGGTGACTGCAAGTGGCACCCCGGTGCTCACTGTGCATAGGCCGGCTGAAACCAGTTCCAGGGGCACTCCAGCCCCTGGCCTGGGGAAAGCCCGCCAAAGGAGAGGGGTGTAACCACCCCCCTCCTAGTCCCACCCATAGGGCAGGACTTAGTCGCGTGCCAGCCCCTTTTTGCAGGATAAAGGTAGGAACTGGCCCCCTTCCAAATTAGATCAATCTTTGAATCCTGAACCGACCTTCTTCAAGAAGAACTCAAGACTCTTCCCAAGATTTCTCCCTTGTGACTAAGGAGTAGTCACCCTGCAGCAGCAGGCACCAACCAAGCTTCGCGGTTTGTTGCCAGTCTCTCCTACGGATCAAGACTGCTTCATCACGACGAGAACCGGCTTCCCTGGCACCTCTGACCTCAACCCACATCATCAGCCCAGCTGTGATCCGTGGGTGCGACGAGACCTCGAGGGACCGGCCATCTTCAGAACTGCACGACGCTTGTCCAGCACGACGCCTGAGTGACCCTCGACTGAGTGCCTTGGGGTAAGAGAAGCCCCGACCCTGAGCAGCCCCAGCACCGAAGTCCAGCCCCCCTGCATCCACGAGATCGGCGTGGGGCCCTTCTGCTTTTTGCTGCTAACCGCGTTGTCCAGGTCACTTGCCCGTTGGCTAGTGGCCCCTTCACGACGCTCCACGACAACTAACACTGCTGGTCTGGTTGCTCCAGACTGGCCCTTGCTTCCCTTCTTCAGAGAAGCACCCTGGACCCTCCTGGTCCACTCAAGACGCCATTTTAGGTCCACCGCGTGGGCCTTGCATTTGCCAAGACTTGTTGCCCAATCCTGGGTCCAGCGACGTCGACAGCAAGTACCTTCGTGGGACAGCTCGCACCTCCATCCTGGTCGCCGACAACGCCTCCTGGTCCGATAGACTGCAGAGCCCAGCAGCGCCCACTCACCTGACTGCGGTGACTTCGCCCGGTGCCATCCTGGTGCCCACTTAATCACTGGCCAGTGATTCAGAAATTGGTCCCCTCTGCTTTCAGGTTTTCTTCTTCCCTGATCCAGGCTTGGATCTCTTCGAACTTTTCTTCACTGGCCGCCTGCCAGCAACTTCTTCTTCAGGCTCCTGGTCCGTCAACGTGGGTTTCCGACGCAACTTGAACCCTATGCAGCCGCAGCCCCTGGGCTAGGTAAATCCAGCACTCCGGTGCCCCAGCATAGTCCAACACTCCAAGTGTTCGGATCCACTCCCGTTTTCGTCCCAGCTAGTCGGGTTCGCCCGAGAACAGTAACTTTGTGAATTCTAGCTTCCATAGACTTTTTCCCGCCTTACGCGTGAGAGTTCCCACTCTGCGCGTGGCGTCCCTAGGCCTCCTGCTCCTAACCTGAGTGTTCAGTATTGTAGGCCTAGCGTTTCTAAAGCCTCTGAGAATCGTTACTTACCTGCTAGTAATTCGCATTCCACTTTTGTAGTATATGGTTTTTCGTGCCCCTCGGGCATTTGTGTAAATTGTGCGACTTGAAGTATTTTTTATAAGAGTTTTGTTGTGTGCTTAGCTCCCTGTCTCATAAAGAGCCAGGGTAGTCTTGTTATAAATAAATACACTGTTTATTTTCATAACAACTTGTGTGGTGTCCTTTCACTTGGTGTTCAAGGGGTAATGTGATGGTAAAACAGCTGGCTTAACACGCCCTCTAGAGTCTTAGCCTTAGACTGCTCGTATCCATGCTACTAGGATAGCTGGTCTATAAGGTTGACTTACAACCAATCATCAATAAGGGTTGTTTGGACTGATATATAGTGATCACTAGAATAGTGAACACTGCACATCAGGCCAACTTCTCACAGTTAGTATTAGATTCCTTACCTTAGAATATCCCCAGGTGTCAGACTGGATCCGGAAACTTTTGCGTAGCAGTACCCTTGCTCGTCGGTAGGCGTCGTCTGCGGCTCCGCGTCCGTCGTCGGCGCCGTGCTGACGTCAGTTCTTAGACACAGCTTTTCTGCGCCAGAAACACAGAGCCATGTTAAAAACCAACACTGGTGCCATTGAAACTAGGGCCCTGAAAGGGGGTAACCCTAACCCTAGATATCAGTTCGCAGAACGGGGAGGATCGGTAAGGAATCTAATACTAACTAATGTCGTCGCGATCAAGTGAAGAGTGGACGCTGGACTCTGCAGCCATGTGAACCAGAAGGTGTCTTCGACGACCAGGATGGAGGCACGAGCTGTCCCACGCAGGCTCTCGCTGTCGGCGGTGTCGGATCCGGGATTGGAGTCGACAGGCCTTGGCAAAGGCAACCCACGCGGTGAGTGAAAAAGGCGTTTGGTGCGGACTAGGAGAGTCCGGGGTGCCCCTCTTTTGGAAGGGAGCAAGGGCCAGTCTGGAGCAACCAGACCAGCAGTGAAGATTTCAAGGTTCGTCGTCTAGGAGGCCACTAGCCAGCCGGCAAGTGACCAGACAACGCGTCGAGCAGCAAAAAAGCAGAAGGGCCCCACGCAGATCTCGTGGACGCTGGAGGGCTGATCTTCGGTGCAGGGGCTGCTCGGAGCTGGGGCTTCTCAATTCCCAAAGCACTTGGTCGAGTTTACCTCGGGAGTCGTGCTGGAAGCGAAGTGCAGGTTCGTTCAAGATGGCCGGTCCCACGTGTCTCGTCGCACCCACGGGTCTCAGCTTTGCTGCAGATGTGAGTTGAGGTCGGAGAGGTCTGGGAATCCGGGTCTCGTCGGGCTCTGAAGTCTGGATCCTCGAGGGAAGACGACAAAGTGAAGCCGCTGGACGCTTGATGGTGCCTGCAGTTGCAGGGTGGACACTCCTTGCCCACAAGGGAGATTTCTTCAGTCTTCTGTGGAGCAGAACGTCGAAGTCCAGAGTGTCTTCTTGTAAAGTTGTTCAGGATAATCTAATTTGGAATGGGACCAGCTCCTACATTTATCCTGCTAAAGGGGGCTGCACTACTGACTAGGTCCCTCCCCTGGGTGGGACCAGGAAGGGGGGTGGTTACACCCCCTATCCTTTGTCCGGTTTCCCGCCAGAGCTGGGGCTGGAGTGCCCCAGCAACTGGTTTGAACCGGTGTATGCACAGGGCACCTTGTGTGCCCCAGGCATGTCTCATTCCTTTCAGGCCTCCCTACCTCAATACACAAAATCCTGTCTGGGGTGGTGCTAGCACCTCCCAAGGCAGGAAACCCTTTGTCCAGGCCTCCCTCGCTGGAAGGACTCTCAGCAGCAGGAGGTCAGACTTGTGTCTATGGTGGCAGCATCCATTTTGTGATGCCAAGGCTCAAGTTAACTTTTACCGGGGTTTACAGTTACATACATGTCGTGCCCCTCTAGAAGGGTGGAATGCTACCCCGTCGCCAGAATTGGCGAGGGGGTAGTATTCCAATTCGTATGACACCTTACTCGACATGTTTTGATAATGTTATACCAGAGTTAGCATTTAACCGCGAGGTTGATAATGCACTTAAGAGTATATGGTATAGCATTATCATGGAACAGCTATTAGGACTTGGTTCCGCAAGCTGCAGACGGGCTCAGCTCATGCCAGAGCACCATCTTACATAATTCCAAGCACTCTGCCTTTAGGATTGATAAGGCCTGCCATAGGAGTGACTGATAGGAATATATGTGTCCATTTTAGGGTTAGATATAGGTATACTATATCTACAGCAAAGGGTGATTACACCACCTTGCCCCAGCTGTCGTGCAGCCAGTTGTGTCAGTTTTAGATGGCCAGCCAGGGGTGGCATAATACATGCTTCAGCCCCTGGTAGGCCCTGGGTACACCTATGCCCTGGATACCTAAGGTACTTTGTACAGGGACTGATAAGGTGACTCAGTATCCAATTAGATATGTACCTAGGGTACATGGAGTCCATTTTAACAGAGAGAGCAGGAAGCCTGGGGTCCTGAATAGCAGGATCCCAGACCAACTAAGTCAAAAACCAGCAAAACACTAGGCAAAAAGTTGGGGGTAACCATAGTCAGATATCCACCTTCCTACACTCGTTACACAAGTAGTAACTTGTGCATCTGAAAGAGACACGTTAGTATTAGATTCCTTACCTTAGAATAGATACCCCAGCAATACCAACCCCGGTGGTGGGTCTGCGAACCAATAATCACACCAGAAAGTCCTGGAGGACAAAACGGCCAAAGAAGCCATCCCTCCGGACTTGGCTGTCCAGGCAGTAGTGTCGTGCAAACGTGTGCAGCGATGCCCACGTAGCTGCCTGACAGATGTCTTGTAAGGCACTCCCCGGCCCAGGGCAGTTGTAGTCGCCGTGGCTCGGGTAGAGTGAGCCCGCAATCCAACAGGGGGCTCCTTTTTAGCCAAGGAGTAGCATGCCTGGATACACAAGATGATCCACCGGGAGATGGTCCTCTTGTGCACCGCTTTCTCCTTCTTAGCGCCCACGTAACCAACAAAGAGTTGGTCATCCACCCGGAACTGGCGTGTGCGATCCAAGTAAAATGAGAGCGCACGTTTTGGGTCCAGACGGTGGAGCCGCTCTTCCTCTTTAGAGGGATGCGGTGGCGGGAAGAAGGTTGGCAAGGTGATAGACTGCCCGATGTGAAAGGCCGTGACAACCTTGGGCAGGAAAGATGGCTTAGTATGCAACACCACTTTGTCCGGATGGACAGAAAGGAAAGGTGGAGTACAAGAAAGGGCCTGGAGCTCACTCACTCTCCTGACAGAGGTGATGGCAACCAGGAAAGCAGTCTTCAGAGTAAGAAGGCGGAGAGGACAGTTGTGAAGTGGCTCAAAGGGAGCGCACATCAGAAACGTAAGAACCAGATTCAAGTCCCACTGAGGCATCACAAACGGAACAGGAGGGAATGTGTGTGTGATGCCCTTTAGCAATCTATTTACAATAGGGGACTTGAACAAAGAAGGCTGATCAGGCAGCCTTAGAAAGGCTGAAAGGGCAGAAAGGTAGCCCTTGATAGTACCCAGAACAGAGCCCTGCTGGGCAAGAGAATGAAGGAAGAGAAGAACCTCAGAAAGAGGCAGAAAGTGAATCCACAGCCTTTGCTGTGCACCATGCCACAAACTAATTCCACCTGCAGGCTTATACCGATTTTGTGGAGGGACGCCTGGCTTCCAGAATGACATTCCAGACTTCAGGAGGCAAGTCAAATGGTGTCAACTGTCGCCGCTCAATCTCCAAGCATGGAGGTGGAGACTGGACAGGTTCGGGTGGAGGACCGTCCCCTACTGCTGCGACAGAAGGTCCTCCTGAAGAGGCAGACGAACCGGGGGATCGACTGACATACTGAGTAGCTCGGGATAACAGTACCTTCGTGCCCAGTCCGGAGCCACAAGGATGACTTGGGCCCAGCAGCGCTTGATCTTCAGCACTCTGGGCAGAAGTGGTATAGGCGGAAAGGCGTACAACAGACCTCAACTCCACTCGCGACGAAAAGCATCTCAGAGCGAGTGCCGCCTTGGAAATTCCAACACGCAGAACTGATGACATTGCGCATTCTCTTCGGTGGCGAATAAATCTAACCAAGGCTCTCCCCACTGCTGAAAGAGGCCTTGCGCCACGTCCGAGTTCAGACGCCATTCGTGATCCATCATGCACCGACGGCTGAGCTCGTCCGCCCTGGCGCTCAGAGAACCTGCCAGGTGTTGAACCACCAGGGTCACGCCCTGATGATCCAGCCACTGCCAGAGGCGCAGAGCCTCCTGGCAAAGGGTCCACGTCCCCACCCTGCCCTGTTTGTTGCAGTACCACATGGCGGTGGTGTTGTCCGTGAACACCTGCACTACACTCCCCCGGACAGAGGGGAGGAATGCCTTCAATGCTAGACGAATCGCCCGCAGCTCCAAAAGGTTGATATGGAGCCGGGACTCCGCCGGAGACCAGAGGCCTCTGATCTCTGCCTTTCCCATGTGGCCTCCCCAGCCCTGGAGGGACGCGTCCGTCACAACTACGTGCTCCGGTTGGGGAAGGGAGAGGGATGTGCCGCTGACCCAATCGCAGTCCGTGAGCAACCGCTGCAGCTATCTCGCAGTGCCCTCCGTGATCAGGACATGGTCGGATAGGTTGCACTGATGCTGGGCCCACTGAAACTTCAGGTCCCACTGCAGAGCCCGCATTCGCCACTGGGCATGATGCACCAGTAGGATGCAGGAGGCAATCAGCCCCAGAAGCCGCAGCGTCAACCTGACTGAGACCCGGGATAAAGGCTGAAAGAGTGGAATCAGAGCCTGAATATCCAGAACCCGCTGTTCGGGTGGATAAACCCAAAACTACGAGTCGAGAACCGCTCCGATGAAGAGGAGCTTCTGAGAGGGGCACAGGTGTGACTTCGGCACATTGATGGAGAACCCCAGCTGGTGCAGGAGATCTGCCGTCGTCTGGAGGTGGCTGACGACTGTCTGGGGCGAGCCCGCCTTCAACACCCAGTCGTCGAGGTAGGGAAAGACTGAAACCCCTAACCTGCGCAGATGAGCTGCGACCACCGCCATCACTTTCGTGAACACCCGTGGGGCGCTGGTAAGGCCAAAGGGGAGCACGGTAAACTGAAAGAACTCGTGGCCTACCGTGAACCGCAGATAACGCCGGTGGGCCGGCAGGACGGGGATGTGAAAATAAGCGTACTGCAAGTCCAACGCTACCATCCAGTCTCCTGGGTCCATGGCAGCTAAAACCTGAGCCAGTGTCAGCATTTTGAACTTCTCCTTCCGGAGGAAGCCGTTTACGTTCCGTAGGTCCAAGATAGGGCGTAGGCCCCCTTTGCCCTTCTTGGGTACCAAAAAGTAGTGGGAGTAGCAACCACACCCTCCTTCTAGCCCCGGAACACGCTCGATGGCCCCCTTGGCCAATAAGGCCGTAACTTCCTCCTGCATAAGTCGCAAATGATCCCCCGATACGCGGTGGTATTGCGGTGGCATGGCTGGAGGGGTCGTCTCGAAGGGGAGGGAGTAGCCCCTTCGGACGATTTGCAGCACCCACCTGTCCGATGTGACAGTGCGCCAGTGGAGGAGGTGATGGCGAACCCTGCCTCCCACTGGCGTCACATGGGCCTGAAAGCAGCATGGACTAGGAGGGTTTTGAGGTGGATGCTGCGGGGGAGGGTGTTGTCCCTGACCGTGTGGAAAAGTAAATTTTGCCATGTTCTGTGTCCCTACGTGTCATCCATCATATGTTATGTGTGCATGATTAAATATGCATATGCATTCCCTATGTTCGATTAATGACGCAATTACAGTTGTGTCCACTTCTAGTATGCCAGTTTCCAGTTCTCGTGAATACTACGAATATCAGGCCTATGTAAAGCTACGTTGCCACGTTTCTCAGTGTGCACGTTATTCTATTGAAAAGTCCCCGTTTCTAGGCCTCAAAAGGGCCTGGACATCAGATTCAGCTCCTGTCTCCTGAAGCCTCGCTGAGGAGCGATACAGCCCCCACCTGTATCCTCGACCCTTCACTTACTTCCTGCCTCGCAGTGCCCGGCTCACCCTGGCTCTGCCTCTGAGTCTGCCAAGAATATGTTATGATTCCAGTTATCAGTTCAGTCCTCCTTCTCTGCATTCCTAAAGCTACTGAATCGCATCGATAGTTTCCGTCATTGTGTAGCCTTCACGTCTCCACGTTAGAGAAATACTGCATTTAATGGTCATTTAATATTCTTCATCACGCACTACATGTAGAATAATGCATGGTCCAGTCTTAGAATCAAGTTAGCCTTTCCCCTCCTGACTTCTAGTTTATATCAACATGTTCTCTAAACATCAGATACTAGATACTGTTTAGGTACATGTCGCCCTGACTCTCCAGACTTCAGTCTCTGCTCCTAGCACAGAGTTCATAGCCCCCAGCTTCTCCTAGTAACACGTCATTGCTAGTTTGCGCGCACCATCAGGTTAGAGGTCCCGGCTCCTCAGGTAGCCCCCTCCATGGTTTCCGCCCCATTCATGACATATTCTGTTACGTTTGCATCACATGTCTATGTATACGCCCTGTTACACCTCTTTTCACCCTTATCTTTCGCGACTGCTACGCGTCACGCTTTTTGCTCCACCCACTGCTACGCCTATTGCAATGTAATGCTATGTGTTTGCGTTATGTATATATGCTCATGCACTGTTATTAAAAAGTTGTTCCCCTTGTCCCGATCCTGACACCAGCAGCGCTGCTGGGCCTAGCCATCCTATTCCTGTATTTGCTGTATTAAACCTGCAAAAACTCCTACTACCTCGAATCTTGACTCTTATTTATTGAGCTATCTGTTATTCATTTATTCATTCAAAAATAGGGTATTATTTATTTATTTACCACAACCGCCTCCACAGCGGATTCCACGGCCGCCACCGCGTTGGATGTTAGTCTGCGGTGCGTGGCTGGCAGCACGTGTGGGGGCGCCCCTTCCTTGGCCATGAAAGGAGCGAAAGGCACCAGTTTGCTGGCGCGGGCCGAGAGGCCCAAGGACCTGGCCGTAGCCCTGGAGTCCTTAAAGTGCTCAAGCGCATGGTCTGCCTTGTCGCCAAAAAGGCGACGGCCATCAAACGGCATGTCCATGAGTGTATTCTGGACATCGGCCGAGAAGTTGGCGGACCTCAACCAGGCGTGGCAACGAATCGCCACCGTCGTTGCCATCGCTCTGCCCAGTGAGTCAGTAGTGTCCAGCCCACACCGGACAGAATACCGCGCTGCATCTCGGCCCTCCACAAGGGCATGGCCGAGTTTAGCCCGTACCTCCAACGGGCATTCTGGCAGCACGTCCGCGACCGTATCCCACAGAGAGTGGGTTTAGAGGCCCAAGAGGCATGCCGTGTTGGAAGACCCCAGTCCCAGACTTAGGAAGGAGAATACCTTTCTGCCGTATTGCTCACACCTCTTGGATTCCCTGTCAGGTGGAGCCGACGGGAATGCGGTCTGGGAATTTGAAGCCTGGATAACCAGGCTCCCAGGGGTGGGGTGGGTGGACAGGAAACAAGGGTCGCCCGGGGCCAGGCGGTGGCGTCTGGCCACGTTCCTATCTACAGGCGAACCTGTAGCGGGCCTGGACTAAGTGCCCAAAAGAACATCGGTTAAGGCCTCATTAAACGGCAGCAGAGGCTCAGCCGAGCTGGACTGCGGTTTATGGACCTCAGTACGGAGGTTAGTCCTCACGGCCGCGACGGGGAGCTCAAGGCCCAAGGCCTTGGCCGCCCGCGTCAACACCACACTGTAGGTTGTCCCCTCCTCCGTAGCCACGGTAGGAGGGGAGACAAAACCAGTGTCTGGCGAGGTGTCTAGACCACTGGCATCCCCAAGTCCACCTGTCCAGTCCTCCTGGGACTGACACTCACGTGTCAGAGGGTCCTCAGACCCCTCCCAATACTCTTATCACCCAGCTCCTGATAATCAGGGGTGTCAAATGATGCGGCCAGTTCATTGAAGTAAAACTCTCCAAACGGCGTGGAGAGCGGCGCCGCTCCGGCGCCGGAACCGGATTGAGGGAGGCATCGGTGACGGCGCCGCCCAAAGGCGGCGCTGGAGGGGACATCTGAGGGACCGGCGCCGGTGAGGTCGTCAGGTCAACCGGCGACGACCCGGATCCAGATGCGGATCCAGCGGGGCCCTGCGGCGCCGAGCCCGAAGGCGCCGGCGGCGTTGGGGCCGAAGCACCCGCCGGCGTTGGGGCCGAAGCCCCCGACCTGCTAGGGCCCCCAGACGGGTCCGCTGGGCCCTAAGGCGCCGCGGAGCCCGTCAGAGAAGTGAGGGACCTCATGGCTATGAGGAAACGCTCGATTTCCTCCGGCGTCGCGTGCGGTCCAGGGACCGGAGGGTGTAGGACCTGACACGACGCCAACGACTCTGACGGAGCCACGTGGGCGGTGTCACCCTAACCCCCGGCCGCGTCGTGCGAGCGTCAGGGGAAGTCAGAAGAGCGATGACGTCTCTTCGACTTCTTGTACTTACCGGACGACTTCGAACCTGAGGAGTGATGTCGACTCCCGGAGTCATGATGACTCCGCTCCCGCGACCTGTCCCTCGACCTTCGTCCGGACAGGTACCTTTTGCGGCGCGGGGCCGACTGCCGGAGTTCGAGTCGCTTGCGGGACCGCTCCCGCCTACCTTTCGAAGTCAGGGCCCGGCAGTCGGAGCAGGTCTGGTCGTCATGGTCGACACCGAGACAGTGGAGGCACCTGCGGTGAGGTCGGTGACCGACATCAGTCGGTCGCAGTCCTCACAAGGCTTAAAACCTGGCATCCCTACCGGCACCGTTAGGAGTCGAAGACTCGAAAAATGATCAAAAAGGATCGTAAAAAGTTTAGTCAAAAAATGACTAAGGTACCACTTTTTCCAGATCTGCGCTGCTGGCGCGGAAAAAAGAAGAACTGACGTCAGCAGGCGGAGGCAGCGTCTAAGTACTCCGACGACGTCATCACGGCGCCCACGACGCCGACAACGGACGCGGAGCCGCAGACGACGCCTACCGACACGCAAGGGTACTGCTACGCAAAAATTTCCGGATCCAGTCTGACGCCTGGGGATATTCTAAGGTAAGGAATCTATCACTAACGTGTGTCTTTGAGATCTTCCTGTTGGAGAATGGCCAGGTGATCCTCCGACAGGCGATGGTACTGAGGTGGCATGAAGGGAGGGGTAGTCTCGAAGGGGAGAGAGTAGCCCCTTTCGGACTATCTGCAGAACCCACCTGTCCGGCATGATGGTGCACCAGTTAGGGAGGTGGTGGAGGATCCTGCCGCCCGTCTGGTGGCCCTGGAAGGTCAGACTAGGAGGATTTGGAGGCTGATGTAGAGGGGGCTGTGGTGGACTTACCCGTTTGCTGGCCCCCTAGAACCACGCCAGTAGTTCCAACGTCCCGGGACGCGCTGGGGCTGAACTGCCAGCGCTGGCCTGTGGCTCTGGGCGGGGCGTAGTGGGGCACCCCTTCCATAGTCACAAAAGGCAAACTGCACAGGGCGGCTGGTGGTGAGGCCCAAGGACATGGCCGTTGCAGAGTGTCCTTAAAGCGATCTAGCGCGTGGTCAGCCGTGTTGCCGAAAAGGTGACGGCCATCAAAGGGCATGTCCATATGTGTGGATTGGACATCCACAGAAAAACCAGTCGAACGCAACCAGGCGTGGCGCTGAAGGCCTACTGACGTGGCAATCGTCCTGCCAAGTGCGTCAGCGGTATCCAATCCACAGCGGATGGTAAACTTTGCTGCGTCTCTTCCCCTTAGCGACTGCACAGGATAGCACGGCCCAGGCCTCCTCCGGGCACTGAGGCAGCATTTGTGCCACCATGTCCCACACAGAGTGGGAATAACGGCCCAACATACATGCGGTTTTTACCGACTGCAGTACCAAGCTGGAGGAGGAAAACAACTTCCCAAGTTGGTCCAGCTTCTTGGATTCCCTATCAGGTGGAGCTGTAGGGAAGGCGTCTTTGGACGTAGAGGCTTGGACCACCAGTCTCTTAGGGGTTGGGTGCTGGGAGAGGAAAATGGGGTCACCCGGGCCAGGTAACCATCCTATCCACAGGAGCCCATGTTCGGCCTGGACCAGATGCCTAAAAGAATGTCCGTTAGGGCTTCATTAAACGGCAGCAGGGGCTCTGAAGAGCTCGCTGCCGACTGAGGCACCTCTGTCAGGAGATTAGTCCTGACTACCATCGTAGGAAGCTCGAGGTGGAGAGCTCGGCAGCCCTACGCAACACCACTGCGTATGACGCTTCCTCCTCCGTAGCCAAGGTAGGAGGAGAAATCATGCTGAAGTCTGGGGAGGTATCCAGACCACTGACATCCCCTGGTTCCTCTCTCCAGTCTGGCTCATACTCCAGCTGCTCTGTCAAAGGGTCACCAAACCCCTCTCAGTCATCCTCACCCTCCTCTGGCAGCCAATCTGGCTGAAAATGCCGGGGTGGAACACAGGGACAAAAGTACCTATCGGAGTCGGATCTAGCCTCTGTCGACGCCGGTCCTGCTCCGTGTCCACATCGGGGTGGAAGCCGAGGTAGACGCCGGCTGGTGGTCCACCCGGCGTCCGCTGCAGACCGTGCCAGTGGAATCAACGCGGAGGTGTAATGAGGTCGACCGGCACCGATCCGGATCCAGGCCTGGATCCAAGGGGGCCCTGCAGTGCAAAAGCTGGAGCCGCGGGTGTCGAAGGCCTAGGGCCCACAGCCAAGTCGGTGGGCCCCAAAGGCGTGCCAGCGGAGAAGGGCTGCCCCAATGATGGCATGCATCGCAAAATTGACGAAGCTGAACAGGGGCCGCGCCGGACCGCGGGAAGGGCGGGAAACATGGAACCGACCCTTCAAGCTCCGCACGTGGAGCCTCGGGAGGGGCACCGTCTGCATCTCTCGTCGCATCAGCCGATTGACAGGGAGAAATCGAAAAGCGTCGATGCTTCTTCGACTTCTTGTGCTCAGACTTTCCTGACCCAGAGTGCAAAGGCTTGGATGAGGAGTGGTGACGGCTCCACGACCGGTCCCTTGACCTCCCTCACAACAGGGACCACCAACGAAGCGGAGCCGACTGCCAGCACTCTAGAAGCTTTTAGAACCGCTCCCGCAAAGACTTTGGAGCCATGGTCCAGCAGTCGGAGCACGACTTGGGGTCGGGATCGTGCTCCATGCAAAAGAGGCAAACGCGGTGCGGATCCGACATCAGTCGCATACAAGAACTGCAAGGCTTGAAGCCAGGCATCCCTATGTGCACAAGATGTCGTTAGGACTCAAAAAGACGTTAACAAAATTAGCTCAAAAAGTTTAGTCAAAAAGTGACTGGAGGTACCGTTCTCTCCAGATCTGCGCTGGCTAGCATGGAAAAAGAAAGAACTTATGTCAGCGCGTGAGGGCAGCGTCTAAGTAACTACTGCAACGTCATCCCGGCAACCACAACACCAACGACTGATTCAGAGCCGACCGACGCCACCTTCCGAAGCTCAGAGGTACTGCTGATAAAAAAACGTTTTCGGATCCAGTCGGACGCCTGGGGGTAATTCTAAGGTAAGGAATCAATAACGAATGGTTTCTTTCCGATTAATCCCTTGGCGGGAAATGCACATGGGCACAGACTACATCTTAGACTGTTTTTCACAAAGTGGGTGAACAGGAGTATAGAGTGTCAACTGAAGGTACCTTGGTGCATTTTGTGCTTTATGAACGATTTACTTATCTTCGATAACGATGTATCTGGTAGAGGCACTGTCCAGCAACAGATTCCTTAACTTAGAATATCACCAGGCATCAAACTGGATCCGGAAAGGTTTTCCCCAGCAGTACCTCTGTACGCCGGATGGCGGTGTCGCCTGGCTCTGCCCACGGAAGTGACGTCAATGGAGCCATAGAAGACCCCCGCGGCGTGCGGACGTCAGTTTTCTGCAGTGTGCGGGCGTTAAGGAATCTGCGGCTAGCCTGTATCCCTACCACATACATTGTTACCGAAAATAACAAACTTGTTCATCTGATAGAGACATCCAGCCGCTGATTCTTTAACTTAGAATAGATACTACAGCACCACCACATTGGAGGAGGGCCTGCGACTGGACCCCACCACGTTCCCAAAGGAAGCGCAGAGTCAAGAACGTTGATGGAAACAAGGTGGGGTCCGCAATGCCAGCGCAGCTGACACCAGACCTATAAGGCTCAGTATTGCCAGCATAGCGGACACCAGACCCTGAAGGTCAGGTCGGAGCATGAGCAAGGAAAGCAAGGTACCGCAATCCATCAGAGGACAGCACAAGTCCAGAGTCGGCAACACAGGGACAAAACGAAGTTATAGGACTAGAAAAATCAATGCACAATGACAGAATGCCACAGATTCCCACGAAAAGAGGGAAACTGAGTATAGGACCCCAGGGTCCAAAAGAGACAAAGAACCAGCAAAGAGACATGACATGATTACAGATTCAGAAATCGGGGCGGCACAACCTCAAATGCCAACAAATGACATGTCTGGGCAGAGGGCATCATGCTGAAACACACAACCATGACTACCAGGAGGTTCATAGATGTGAATGACAAGAATAGACTAAAACAAGTACTATGTACCTTGATAACTACACAACAAAATGCAGAGCTCAATGAAGCCTAACCACAAGTGTGGGCCGACAGAGAAGACGGCACAGTACCAGGTAGACGACCAGGCAATCGCACCCCTGGGTCCAAATGCCCATGGGCGACCGGCAAGCCAAACATGCCCAAGACTAGCTCCCCTGAGGGAGAGAAGAGAGAAGAAAAGAGACAGATAGACAAATGGGGAATCTGGGATAAACCCCAGGATGCATCTCAGGGAAAACCCTGCATTCCTACCCCCTAGTGTGCATACTAGAAAAGTCAAGAAATGACAATCAAGGAGAAGAGCGCCCTTAGAGAAAAGAAAGGCGTCCGAAAGGTAGTAACGGTATCGCCGTCTGTAAGCCGTAGCGGGACAGCAGTCCAACCACAAAGGGCGCCCCAACCCCCCCCGATCAGGGAGGAAGACCAAACCACCGAAGCACAGGCTGTAATACGGACTACCACACCAACAAGAAGTCAGTAACGCTCAGACATAGAAAGTCTGAAAAATAGATATATGTATACAGGATGAAGTCAGAGATCATCTGAAGAATCTTTTGAAACTCGCCACAGAGGCCAGGAGAAGAACACCAGAGCCGTGTGCGACAATGAACAGAGAATTCCGAACCCAGGGCGGGTCCCTGCTGAGGGAGGCCAGGTGCACAACGCGAACAAAACAGAGGCCCGCTCTGGTGAACCCCCACGCCCTAGACAGCCCACAGCGCTTAGGGCAGAAAGAGGAGCCAAGCAAGGCAGAAGGACGTGAAAACCCCTCTGGGGGAGTCGGAAACAGCAGAGCCCCAACAATACATCGGGGCCACCTGCGTCCACAGACGCCTGAGTGCACCACGGAACAACAGTAGGCAGCAATACAGAAACTCCAGGAGAGAGCCACATCAGTCCAACAGCAGGAAGCATGTAACAGGGGGAGATGCTCACCGCATAACCCATAGGGTGGCATATAAATGCAAAGAGAGCTCCACAGGAGTCTCCGAAACTTCCTGGTAATAAAGAGCAGCTACACAATAGCAAGCGAATACCCCACATAGGGTACGTCACATCCCTATAAAAGCAAGGTACACCTCTTGAGACAAGCTCATAGGCTAAATAAAGGGTCTTGTGGGGTGAGAGTTGCAATTCACTAATGTGTCTGAGGGAAGGACCATCCACCAGGATGCCCCAATGCTGGAAATGACTGTGTAGAGTAGAGAGAACGTAATGTAGTCCTCACAAGGTTCATGTGGCCACCCTTAAAGCCTCTACATTTATGTCCCCTACTGTTCCTCTTCTGAAAGGTGGCCTTCATGGTGAAGACTGCAAAGTTGCTGTCTTACATTGGAATATGTTTCAGGGGACCTGGGCCTGAATAGGGCTGTGCCTGCCTTCCACAATGCTGGCTCCACCTCCTGCTGGGCGGCTGACGACCCTGCCCCTCACTCTGAAAGGAAAGAAGAAGCCAGCAAAACAAAGTACTCAGGAAACACCTGTAGGAGAGTGGGGTCTGCAATCCTATGGTCACCCCAGATTTTTGCTTTTTGGTTCACGGGTTTACGACTTTCCCTGGCTGTGGGCCTGCTAATCAGACCCACAGCCTAGCTGTTCTCTCTCTAAATTGACATCCATGTACTTTAGGTGCATTTACCAATTGGTACTGGGCCACCTTATCAGTCCCTGTACAGTGTACCTTAGGTACCCAGGGCATAGGTGTACCCAGGGCCTACCAGGGGCTGAAGCATGTATTATGCCACCCCTGGCTGGTCATCTAAACAGACACAACTGGCTGGTAAGACAGCTGGGGCAAGGTGGTGTAATCACCCTTTGCTGTAGATATAGTTACCTATATCTAACCCCAAAATGGACACATATATTCCTATCAGTCACTCCTATGGCAGGCCTTATCAATCCTGAAGGCAGAGTGCTTGGAATTATGTGAGAGGGTGCTCTGGCATGAGCTGAGCCCGTCTGCAGCTTGCGGAACCAAGTCCTAATAGCTGTTCCATGATAACGCTATACCATATACTCTTAAGTGCATTATCAACCTCGCGGTTAAATGCTAACTGTGGTATAACATTATCAAAACATGTCGAGTAAGGTGTCATACGAATTGGAATACTACCCCCTCGCCAATTCTGGCGACGGGGGTAGCATTCCACCCTTCTAGAGGGACACGACATGTATGTAACTGTGAACCCCGGTTAAAGTTAACTCGAGCCTTGGCATCACAAAATGGATCCTGCCACCACAGACACAAGTCTGACTTCCTGCTGCTGGGAGTCCTTCCAGCAAGGGAGGCTTGGACAAAGGGTTTGCTGCCTTGGGAGGTGCTAGCACCACCCCAGACAGGATTTTGTGTATTGGGTAGGACAGGCCTGAAAGGAATGAGACATGCCTGGGGCACACAAGGTGTCCTGTGCATACACCGGTTCAAACCAGTTGCTGGGGCATCCCTGCCCCAGCTCTGGCGTGAAACCAGACAAAGGATAGGGGGTGTAATCACCCCCCTTCCTGGTCCCACCCATAGGAGGGACCTAGTTGTAGTACAGCCCCCTTTAGCAGGATAAAGGTAGGAGCTGGTCCCATTCCAAATTAGATTAATTCTGAACTGAAACTCTACAAGAAGAAACTCTGGACTTCGACTTTCTACAACAGAAGACTGAAGAAATCTCCCTTGTGGGCAAGGAGTGTCCACCCTGCAACTGCAGGCACCTTCATGGTGGAAGACTGCAAAGTTGCTGTCTTACATTGGAATACGTTTCACTAAGATGTATATTCTAGATGTATCGCCCAATGCCAGATCGCCTCAGCTAGTGGTAGCAGGTGGGAAAGAGTGTGTGCTGCCCAATTTCTGTACGTGGAATGTCGGTCGAATGACCTGAAAAAAGCGTAAGGTTAGGAGCGCTAAGTATTTGATGCAGTAGTCCTTGTGTTGAGGGGGTCAATAACCATGTATGGTCATGGCATTGTCGTGCTCACATTAGCCTGTGAGAGGCATCCACATTAATGGTCACTTGAGGAACGGGGTGTAAGAAAGGCCTGCCCTGCAACAGGTTGTTGCTTTTCCACCAATACAAATGGCAGTAAGCACTGGTCTTTACCACTAGATCTTCCCAGTGACCTTCTACCTGTGAACACTGCACAACAAGGCACTCTTGTATGGGACACATGTGGAGCCTGGCTTGGGTACAACAGCAATACATGAGCCAATCATTCCTAACAGAAGCATTACTGTTGTAACTAAGATGACGATTGGGCTGAAAAAGAGGCAGCAGCTGCTGAAATGCAAACACTTTGTTTGTTAGGGTAGGCTTTTACTGTAACTGCGTTCAACACAAGTCCCGGGAAAGGCTGGATCTGCTGGGGTTTTAGGTGCAACTTGGTGGTGCATATGGTGAACTCCGGGCTGTGGCATAGGGAAAATGCTGCTTGCATGTGGGCTAGATATTGCTGCCTGCCACTACTATTGATGAGTTAATCATCAAGATAGGGGAAGATGAGAGTCCCTCTTCCGTAGATAAGCAGATGTGTGGCAGCCACTGTTATGCACTTTGTGAAAACCCCTCGAGCCGTGGTGACCCCAAAAGGAAATACTTTAAATTAGTAGTGATGGCAACTTACTGCAAATGTACAGATGATGAGCAGTGTTGATGGCTATGTGAAGTAGGTCTACTTGAGGGAGAAGACATTCATTTAAACATCCCATACAGAAGTCATATGAAAATGCTGCGACAGGATGCATTTGTTTAGAGCCAGAGGTCCAGCTTGGGCCCGAGAGAGCCATCCCTTTTGGAAATAAGGAAGAGTAGAGAGTAGACGCCTTTCCTTGGTCGTGTGGAGGCACTCTTCATTACACCCTTCTCAAGGAGCGCTTATAGTTCCTCTAACCATGCAAAGATGGTCTCTGCTAAAGCAAGGAGTGTGGAATAGATTGTTGCGGGTATCAAACATTTTAGGCAATAGCAACGGCAAACCACCCCTAAAACCTACTGATCTGATGTGTTTCCCTACTGGTGAGAGAGGAAACCTTGTATTCTGCACCACAAGCGTGTGAAGCTTGATCTGTGGATAGTGGGGGTGAGGGCAAGTCACTGTTTAGAAGTGGATACGCCTTTACCAAAGCCACTTCTACCCTTGGCTCGGTTAGCCTAGTATGAGCCCCTGTCATAACTTCTCCCAGCCTGCTGGATATTTTGCGGTCGTCTGTGGTAAGACTGCAGCAGCTTGGGTGACGTGGCCTTGGCTCCTATCATGGGTTGTTGCTGGTAAAAGGAGCCTCTCACACCTGGAGCTTGAAGGGCACCCCCAGACACTGCAAAACCCATGTCTTACTCTTATGCA
The DNA here is from genome assembly GCF_964261635.1 of Lissotriton helveticus. Taxonomy (NCBI): domain Eukaryota; kingdom Metazoa; phylum Chordata; class Amphibia; order Caudata; family Salamandridae; genus Lissotriton; species Lissotriton helveticus. The sequence goes on along the minus strand of NC_136067.1, from coordinate 228,421,401 downwards.
TATCATCAGTTTGGGGGGCAGAAGAGATGATCCCCGTAGAATGGGAGATTGAGGAGATACGGCTGGACTTCAGTTGAATGCAGTGTGTGGAAAAAGCATGGTGTCTGAGAAGGATGCTGGTGCTGAAGCCTTTAGAGGATGTGTCAAAAGGGTCAAGCACACAATGAATGATGGCGTTCGTGTTGTCCTCTAGCATGATCTCTTCTTCCCTTTCCCTGTTCTCATATGGAAGATATTTTACCAGCTCCTACATCTCCCCCCTGGGATCTATTGTAATGGGAATGGAGTGCAACAGAGTGGACTGTATGCAAACGCGTGGCTCTGTAGTCCCTACAGCTACCCTTTTGCACACTGCATTGATTGTTACTGTCCCTATTCTTCAAAGAAAAACTTGCAAAAATCCAAGCACATCATTAGATGTCAGAGTATACAGACTGCGTGCATCTTTAGTTAGTCATGCTACACATGCATATCCATCCTAACACTGAAGAAATGTTAAGGAGTTAAAAAAAACAAGTTCCATGGCGGGGGAAAAATATGACAAGCCAAATTAAATTGGTAACATTCATCAACATCATTATAAAACTAACTTTCACCTGGAAAAAATGAACTAGTGTCTGTGCTGTCATTCGATTCTTCTGGACAGGTACACAAAAGATTTCTCTGATTTTCAGCACTCAAGCCAATTCGATTTTGAGGCAGTGGTCCTAAAAATCCCAAAAAACATTAACACCAAAAGCATAAGGCCAACAAAAACTGAACCTGAATCAGAAAGCAAACAAATACAGTTCTAATAGGGCATCATCAGTAATTTAATATTCCACCTTTCCTCTATCAACAGTGTACTAGAATGTTTGATCTCAAACTAGATGTCACAGATGGCTGATAAGCATGGCAAAAATGGCAGGTATAGTTCAATTACATTTTGGGCATAGTACATACAAATACTATCATGTACGTGCCTGTCACTATTTTTTAGTATGTTGCAATTTTACAATTGCCTGGACCAGTTAATACCTTCAACTGCATGGGTAGAACTAGCCATTTTGCTCTCTGGATCTGCATCAGGAATAGGGACTGGTAACCAGTGGTGTAGCTTGAGCTTCTGGTACCCGGGGCTATCCCTCAGATTGCCGCCCATGGCAGGCAGTTGGGGGGTGGGGGTGTTCTGGGGAAAAATGACTGCGAGCAGTGGTGTGGATTGGCAGGGTTTAAGTTACAATGCCACTCTCTACCTCTCTAATCCACTGCATAAGAAAGGGTATTAAGCAGCGGCGTAAGAATAGAGCAAACATCGAAGGTCAAGTCTCAGTTGATGAATGCCCAGCAGCACTAAAATGGTAGCTAAACGCATAAGTAAATGTATCAATTCCTCCTCTTTAAATCCACTCTATACTTATCTGCTGCTACAAGACCACAGCAGTAAAACCAGCTGCTAGACATCAAGCACAATACCAAAACTTCCACATAGGTCACACTGTACACCCACACTCTACAACAGTATTTATAAACATAAGCAAAGCTATAGCTATCTACTTTTCGCTCCACTCCATGCAGGTCATTTAAGAAACACCCCTCAGGTCCGTATGCATCAAACCAATGTCACATACGCCACACTATACACATTCATTCTCCGGACTAACCACAACTAAGGAAGTAGCGGGCACCTCATCCACGGAGGGGACTTAAGGGTTCCATCAATGGTGTGATGTGCTACACAAATGCAACTACAGTGCATAAAGTATATCTTCACTGGGGGAGAAACCAGATGCCGCCCCAGCAGCATCCCATTTAACTGCTGTAAGGACTGGAGGTGGGCGATCCAGCAGATTTATTTGGAGAGCCAAGTCCCAACCGAGCCAGGAGCCTGTCTGGGGATTAGTGTCACAGAACAACCGGAGGCATCAATAGGCTGATACAGAAAATGTCAAATAAAATATGAAAAATTGTTTTTCACATCTAAGCAGGTTGTTTTGCCAACACAAGTAGTACATTAGATCATATCACTACATTACCATCTGTGAAAGTTAATACAATTTAAACATGAGCTTTCTCCCACCTCCAGACATGCCTTCACCGTCATGAGTGAACCAAGAGGGGTGTAAAGTTTGGATGGACCTATAGTACGAGTTACTTACCTTCGGTAACGATGCATCTGGTAGAGACGTTGTTTAACCACAGATTCCTTAACTTAGAATATCCCCAGGCGTCAGACTGGATCCGGAAATCTTTTTGCAGTGGCACCTCTGCGCGCCAGGGGGCAGCGCCACACGACCCCGTCCTGACGTCGTCCAAGTACGTGACATCAGCGAGGTTATAGAAGTCCCTCCCAGCGCACGGACGTCAGTTTTCTTCAGGGAAACTTTTTCGCCACACAACGGGGAGCCACCAACAAAAAACTGTTTAAAGTACGGGAACAGTGTGCGATGGATGAAAAATCCGAAATCAATAAGGAGGATGGTGGAGACACCATCATAACAGACAGAATTAGACACTGCCTACATAGAAGTGAAAAGCTTAGAAAAAGCCCCACAGGTTAAGCAAAGACCCTTCCCTGAATGCAACAAGGGAAGTGCATCTCAACAGACCCAAATAGACTGATATTGCCGTATAGAACTGTAGTTTATTAACAGAGCACAGAAAAACAGTAGTGCACTGTAGAAAGGTTGAAAAGACTGGCCCTTCCCCTATAATAACGGAGGTTGAGACCAGAGAACAACTGACCCCCAAGAGGACGACCAAGAGGAGACCAGGGCCAGAGTCAATAGAAAAGACTGAGGGAAGGGAAGGTAACTGGAGAGGAAAACTAATCTCCTTGTGCCTTAATACAGGAAGGAGCCCCGCAGCAGAGGTTAACTGTATATGGAAACTGTTAGACCTGGCATCTTTGGCGTGGTTTCCCCCTATCTTTTTGCCTCTACCACCTGTATTTTTGATGCTGTGCTGGATTTCGTTTTTGCTGGTTTAGATGCTTTGGACACTCTGCCACTGCTGATCAGTGCCAGAGTGTAAGTGCTCCCTATGTAAATTGTTATTCTGATTGGATATACATGTTTGGCATATTTGTATCGCCATGAAGTCCCTAGTAAAGTGCACTGGGTGTGCCAGGGCTGGTGATGACAGATACTAGTGGGCCTGCAGCACTGATTGTGCCACCCACATGAGTAGCCCTAAAATGGTGTTTCAGGCCTGCCACTGCGGTGCCTGTGTGTAGTTTAGAAACTGCCATGTTTTCCTGGTCAGTGTCCCCACTGACCAGGCCTAACCCTTCCCTTTTTGTGCACATCAGTCACCCCTATGGAGGGCCCAAGGTACCCCCCTAGGCAGGGTGCAGTGTATGTAAAAGGTAGAGCATGTACTAGTGCAGGTAACATGCTCTGATAGTGAATGGCAGGCATTTTCGTATTTCACTATTGTAAGGCTATCTTGCTCCATAGATTAACATGGGGGATGCTGGCTACAGTGGTTAACAGCATTTCTTCCTATAGGAACAAGATAGAACATAAGTATCTACTATCCCTGAACTCAGAATTTAATAACACATCTTTTAGGAAAGGTTGTTTTTAAATCCTGGGTTTGAGAACAGCACTTTTAGAAAGTTGCTGTTGTCTTGTCTGACCCTTCTGTGTGCCTTGGTTTGCTTGTGTATTGACTGTCTGGTTTGAGAGTGACAGGGGCTGGGGATTCCCCAGGAGGCTGGCTGAGTCAGCCCTAGGCTGAATGACTGCATTTGCAACTGGAGTGGTGGGAGGAGTTGGCACCTGGGCCTGAATAGGGCTGTGCCTGCCTTCCACAATGCTGGCTCCACCTCCTGCTGGGCGGCTGACGACCCTGCCCCTCACTCTGAAAGGAAAGAAGAAGCCAGCAAAACAAAGTACTCAGGAAACACCTGTAGGAGAGTGGGGTCTGCAATCCTATGGTCACCCCAGATTTTTTCTTTTTGGTTCACTGGTTTACGACTTTCCCTGACTGTGGGCCTGCTAATCAGACCCACAGCCTAGCTGTTCTCTCTCTAAATTGACATCCGTGTACTTTAGGTGCATTTACCAATTGGTACTGGGCCACCTTATCAGTCCCTGTACAGTGTACCTTAGGTACCCAGGGCATAGGTGTACCCAGGACCTACCAGGGGCTGAAGCATGTATTATGCCACCCATGGCTGGCCATCTAAACAGACACAACTGGCTGGTAAGACAGCTGGGGCAAGGTGGTGTAATCACCCTTTGCTGTAGATATAGTTACCTATATCTAACCCCAAAATGGACACATATATTCCTATCAGTCACTCCTATGACAGGCCTTATCAATCCTGAAGGCAGAGTGCTTGGAATTATGTGAGATGGTGCTCTGGCATGAGCTGAGCCCGTCTGCAGCTTGCGGAACCAAGTCCTAATAGCTGTTCCAAGATAACGCTATACCATATTCTCTTAAGTGCATTATAATCCTCGCGGTTGAATGCTAACTCCAGTATAACGTTATCAAAACATGTTGAGTAAGGTGTCATACGAATTGGAATACTACCCCCTCGCCAATTCTGGCGACGGGGGTAGCATTCCACCCTTCTAGAGGGACACGACATGTATGTAACTGTGAACCCCGGTTAAAGTTAACTCGAGCCTTGGCATCACAAAATGGATGCTGCCACCACAGACCCAAATCTGACCTCCTGCTGCTGGGAGTCCTTCCAGCAAGGGAGGCTTGGACAAAGGGTTTGCTGCCTTGGGAGGTGCTAGCACCACCCCAGACAGGATTTTGTGTATTGGGTAGGACAGGCCTGAAAGAAATGAGACATGCCTGGGGCACACAAGGTGTCCTGTGCATACACCGGTTCAAACCAGTTGCTGGGGCATCCCTGCCCCAGCTCTGGCGCGAAACCGGACAAAGGTTAGGGGGTGTAACCACCCCCCTTCCTGGTCCCACCCATAGGAGGGACCTAGTTGTAGTACAGCCCCCTTTAGCAGGATAAAGGTAGGAGCTTGTCCCATTCCAAATTAGATTAATCCTGAACTGAAACTCTACAAGAAGAAACTCTGGACTTTGATTTTCTACAACAGAAGACTGAAGAAATCTCCCTTGTGGGCAAGGAGTGTCCACCCTGCAACTGCAGGCACCATCAAGCGTCCAGCGGCTTCACTTTGTCGTCTTCCCTCGAGGATCCAGACTTCAGAGCCCGACGAGACCCGGATTCCCAGACCTCTCTGACCTCAACTCACATCTGCAGCACAGCTGAGATCCGTGGGTGCGACGAGACACGCGGTACCGGCCATCTTGGAGAGAACTGCACTTCGCTTCCAGCACGACCTCCGAGGTAAACTCGACCAAGTGCTTTGGGGATTGAGAAGCCCCAGCCCCGAGCAGCTCCTGCACCGAAGATCAGCCCTCCAGCCTCCACGAGATCTGCGTGGGGCCCTTCTGCTTGTTTGCTGCTCGACGCGTTGTCTGGTCACTTGCCGGCTGGCTAGTGACCTCCTAGACGACGAACTTTGAAAACTACACTGCTGGTCTGGTTGCTCCAGACTGGCCCTTGCTCCCTTCCAAAAGAGGAGCACCCCGGACTCTCCTAGTCCGCACCAGACGCCTTTTCCACTCACCGCGTGGGTTGCCTTTGCCAAGGCCTGTTGACGCCGGATCCGACACTGCCGACAGCGAGAGCCTGCGTGGGACAGCTCGTGCCTCCATCCTGGTCGTCGAAGACACCTCCTGGTCCACGTGGCTGCAGAGACAAGCGTCCACTTCACCTGATCGCGACGACGACATCTGGTTCCTTCCTGGTTCCACTCCAGTCACTGGCTAGTGACTGTGAACATTGTCCCCTCTGCTTTCAGGTCTTCAGCATCTCTGATCCACCCTTGGATCACACCGGACATCTTCCTCCTGGTCGCCTGCAGCATCTTTTCTTTCAGCCTCCATAGACTTCAACGCAGAAACCCGACACGACTTCGCACCTATGCACCCGCAGCCCGTGGGTGAGGAAACAAGAGCATTTCGGTGCTCAAGGGTAGCTTGACTCTCCTAGTGTCCAGATTCACAGTCGTTTTAGTCCTAACTAGTCAGGATTGTCCGTACTTACCTTTTTCTTGAACTGTACTGTCCATAGACGTTGTTACGCATCTCGCGTGTGAGTTCACACTATGCACACGCGTTCCGTGGGCCTCCTATTACTTACCTAAAGATAGGGTAGCGTAGTCCCAGCGCTCCTACAGCCTCTGGACAGCTCCATTCCTTCTTTCGATTTCCTTATACCATTTACTTAGTATATGGTTTGCCGTGCCCCTAGGGCACCATTGTAATTATGTGCAACTTATCGTATTTTTCCTACGAGATTGTCATGTGCTTAGCCCTCTGATCTCAAAGAGTTCAGAGGTGTTTGTTATTAATAAATATATTGTTTATTTTCATAACAACCTGTGTGGTGTCCTTTCATCTGGTATTCAAGGGGTTATATTGTGGTAAAACAGCTGGCTTCACATGCCAAAAGAGTTTAGCCTAAGACTGCTTTGTCCATGCTACCATTAGGATAGCTGGTCTCTAAGGTTGACTTACAACCAATCACCATAAGGGTTGTTTGGACTGATACAAGGTGATCACTAGAACTAGTGAGCATCATATATCAGGCCAACTTCTCACAACACCCAGAACTGGTTCAGACCGGGCTCAGGGCCCACATGCACAGAGAGAACAAAGACTTTAGGGGTATAAGTACAGGATCCCTGACAACAAAAAATTAGATCATCCCGGAATCAAGAAGGAACCTCTGCCGAGGAGAAAGCTGACTGAAGAAGGAAGACTGTCCTGCTGTTGCTCTGCTGGACTGACCTGCTGTTGCTTTGCTGCCAAGGAGAGGGGAGGGACTTTGCTAGTGTGCTGTGTCCCCTATCTTGAAGGAATCTCCAAGGGCCTGAGAAGAGCTGGCTCCCTGTTCTGAAGTCCCAGGAACAAAAGGACTTCACCCCCAGCTTCCCTGAACTCTGCTGAGAGAGTTCTGTCCTTCCTAGAGTGCTTGATCCAGTTGTGGGGCCTCTGGAAGTTGTACCTGTGCTGGGAAGCTTGAAACTAAGCTTGAGAGACTTTTGCAATTGAAAAGTGTTGCATTGCTCGCTTGCGGAGCGCATCCCCGACATTGCATGAAGTTTCCCGCCGCTAGGAAGGTCGAGATCGTCACAGCGCCTGCCGCTGCCTGAGCCGTTGCATCCTTCGTTTGCGGGACGCACCAGACCGGTGCGGGAAAGTCGAACCTCGCTGAGAGTGTCGTCGCAGAGCCTGTCGTCGCTGGGTGAGATCGCCGCACCGCTTGCTTGCGGACCGCATCACGTCGCTGCGAGCATCGTCGCAGAATCATCGCATCGAGGAGCTGCGAGAGAGAGGATCACCGCTGGACCGTGCATCGTCGCCCCGGAGATCGTCGCAGCCCCTACAAGATCGTCGCATCGTGCCTTTACGAGAACAAACCTCCTACGGAACCTACGCACCGGAATCCATACAAGTGGCCTTCCTGCCCATACAGACAGGATTCGTCGCAACACGCCCGCTGCTGCAGCGGGGTTGTCACATCGCCTCCCCAGGGTCTCAGGAGCAACGCATCGCTTGTTTTCCACCGCACCAGCTTCTGCTTTTGGAACTTTGTTGCAACTAAAAGGTACTGTGAGTAAACGTGACGCAACTGAACTTTTCACGCATCTTTAGAGAATTCTATCGCAACCTAGAGAATTCTATCGCGACCTAGAGAATTCTATCGCAACCTAGAGAATTCTATCGCAACCTAGAGAATTCTATCGCAAAGCTTAAGAACTCTTTTTGAAACCATATTCTTGAACTGTGTATGTTGGATTTTTGTCGTTTTGGTCTTGTGTAGTTTAGATTAAATACCTTTATTTTTCTAAACTGTTGTGGAGTCAGTTTGTGGTGTTTTCACTGTGTTACTGTGAGTGTTGGTACAAATACTTTACGCATTGCCTCTGGTTAGCCTAGACTGCTTGTGCCAAGCTACCTAGAGGGTGAGCAGGGGTTATCTCAGAGGGTTATCTCCTTGCCCTGACTAGAAGCAAGGGTCCCTATTTGGACAGTGGTACCTACCTCTGCCAACTAGAGACCCCCAGTTCTAACAGAAACACTGAGAGGGGAGCCACAACTGAACTCATTTGAGAGCTAACCCAATGGCAACAGAAGAGGCCAGGTGAGGATACCACTCTGCAAGGTTCTTGCAGAACGGTGAGGCTGGGTGGGCGTTGAGGAATCGGCGGCTAGACAACGTCTCTACCAGATACATTGCTACTGAAGGTAAGTAAATCTTACTTCTGATAGAGACATCTAGCCGCAGATTCCTTAACTTAGAATAGATACCACAGCCATACCCCAAAGGGGAGGTGGGTCTGCGACAGAACAAGAGAAAGCGCCAAACATCTGATCCGGCAACAGAGTGACGGTTAAAGCGGGAAAGCAATGGCGGAACAGCCAGACGGCAACCCAAGCAGCTCAAAAGAGCACAAGAACAAGTTACTTACCTTCGGTAACGCTTTTTCTGGTGGATACAGTATCTGCCTGTGGATTCCTCACCTTGTGAATATCTCCTGCGCCAGCAGCATTCGGCAATTTTTTGTACCTCTCCACGCAGACTAGGACAACGTCGTAGAACCATGGCTCCGCTCGCGACCCCGCTGACATCACTGGAGCCATAAAGGAGCCTCGTCGGCGTGATGTCAGTTCCGCCCTTTATTTCCGTGCCTTCGAGGCACATGGACGGACTGACAAATATATACAGTATACATAGTACCCAGAATTCAACCAACTCACACAGTGTAAAAATATTGCTGTAAAACACTTCAATTAAAAAAAAAATTAGACAATATCAACATTGTAGGTATACAAGGGTGGACAACGGGGAGGCGGGTGGGTCAGTGAGGAATCCACAGGCAGATACTGTATCCACCAGAAAAAGCGTTACCGAAGGTAAGCAACTTGTTCTTCTGATGGATACATCTGCCAGTGGATTCCTCACCTTGTAAATAGAGTCCCACAGCAGTCTCCACTCCCGGAGGGTGTCCACCCTTCTATACCAAAATGTCCTGTAGGACTGAACGCTCAAAGTGTCCGTCCCGCCTCACTTCGGAGTCTAAGCAGTAATGCTTCGCGAAAGTGTGGAGGGAGGCCCATGTTGCCGCTCTACCAATGAACACCCCTAGATAAGGCAGATGTAGAAGATTTTGCTCTAGTAGAATGAGCTCTTAAAGCCTTTGGAGGTTCCTTACCGGCCAAAGAGTAACAAATCTTGATGCACAAGACAATCAATCTGGAAAGTGTGCACTTGTGCACCGCTCTGCCTTTCATGCAGCCAGCAAAACCCACCAAGAGCTGGTCATCCACACAATAGTCTTTAGTTCTATCAAGGTAAAAACTCACCGCCCTCTTAGGATCCAAGCGGTGAAGCGGCTCCTCCTCCTTGGAAGGGTGAGGGGGAGGATAGAAGGAAGGAAGGGTAATGGACTACCCCAGATGGAAGGTAGTTACCACCTTAGGCAGAAAAGCAGCCCTAGTCCTGAGAACCATTCTATCACCATGAATAGTCAAGAACGGGGGGTTTGAACTCCGAGCTTGAATCTTACTAATGGCAACAAGAAATACCGTTTTTAAAGACAATAACCTCAAGGGACACTTGTGTAAGGGTTTGTAGGGAGAACCCATCAAATAGGTTAAGACAAGATTTAAGTCCCATTGAGGCACAATAAATGGAGTGGGAGAATATTTGTTGGTAAGGCCCTTAATAAATCGTAACACAATGGGTGATTTAAACAAAGACGGCTGGTCCGGCAAGCAAAAGAACGTCCACAAAGTCAATAAATAGCCTTTCACAGTAGTCACAGCAAAGCCCTGCTGGGCCAGAGACAGAGCAAACTGAAGAATGTCAGATAAGCGACCCCTTAAAGGGTCAATAGACTTTTCCCCACACCAATGAACAAGTTTGGACCACCTATAGGACTAAATAGACTTGGTGGAGAGACGTCTGGCGGACAAAATAACATCCAGAAGGAAGAGAAAAAGAATTCAGGTTGCCCCGTTCAATCACCAGGCATAAAGGTGTAAGCTCTGGAGGTGGGGGGTGTAGAACCTGCCCCTGCAACTGCGAGAGGAGGTCTGCCCTGAGAGGGAGACGGAGCGGAGGGCACGGGGAGAGGTGGAGAAGATCTGTGTACCACACCCTTCTTGGCCAATCCGGGGCAATCAATATGACTTGGGCCCGGTCTTGACGAATCTTCCTCAGAACCCAAGGAATCAAGGGTATGGGAGGAAACGCCTAAAGGAGTTGTGAGTCGCAACTCAACTGGAATGCGTCCCCCCAAGCTCCTCGCATCGGATACTGCAGAATGATGGACAGTGAGAGTTCTCGTGAGTGGCAAACAGGTCCACCCGAGGAGTTCCCCATGTCCGGAAGACTTAACGAACCACCTCCTGATGGAGCCTCCACTCGTGGTCGGCAGAGAACTGCCGACAGACTGTCTGTACACACGTTCAGAACTCCGGCCAGATGATTTGCCATCAGACAAATCTGATGGTCCTGAACGCAGGACCAGAGACTCTCTGCAAAGACAATGCGACCCTACTCCTCCCTGTTTGTGGACATACCACATCGCGGTACTGTTGTCCGTCAGGACTTGAACCGACGTACCGCGAAGGGAAGGGAAGAAGGCCTTGAGCGCCAAACGTATCACCCGTAACTCCAGAAGGTTGATGTGAAACAACCTTTCCTCTTGAGACCAAAGACCCTTGATCTCTAAGTCCCCCAGATGAGCACCCCACCCTAGAGTGGATGCATCCGTTATCACTGTGGCCACCGATGGAGGTAGATGGAAGGGCTTCCCTTGAGACAGATTGCCTTCCACCCTCCACCAAGATAGATCCGCCGTAGCTTCTCTGGAGATCCTCACAGACTCCCTGAGATCTCCGTTGTGCTGATACCACTGCCCGCGAAGGCACCACTGGAGCGCCCTCATGTGCCAGCGTGCATGATTGACCAACAGAATGCAGGAAGCAAACAGACCGAGCAGGCAAAGGACCTTCAGGACTGGAACGGCCGCTCCATTGTAAAACAAAGGAATCATTTCCTGAATATCAAGAATCCTTGGAGGAGGAGGGAATGCTCGACAGACCATAGTGTCCAGTACCGCCCCTATAAACAGGTTGCGCTGAGAGGGCACGAAGTGAGACTTGGGCGCGTTTATCGAAAAAAACAATCTCTACAGCAGCTGCGTTGTCACTTGCAGATGATGCCACACCTTCTCCGGTGACCCTGCTTTGATCAGCTAGTCATCCAGATAGGGGAAAACCGAAATCGCCGACCTTCTGAGATGGGCTGCCACCACTGCCATCACCTTGGTGAAGACTCGAGGTGCAGTAGTAAGACCAAACGGAAGGACCGCAAACTGATAATTATGCGACCCTACCGTGAAATTGAGATACTTCCTGTGCGTCTTCAGGATCGAGATATGAAAATACGCATCCTGCAAGTCGATCAACACCATCCTATCCTCCTGCTGCAGCACTTGAAGAACCTGCGCAAGGGTAAGCATCTTGAACTTTTCCCACTTCAGAAAAAGGTTCAAGATCCTGAGATCCAGGATTGGACGTAACCTGCCATCCTTTCTGGGTTTCAAGAAATACCTAGAGTAGCACCCCTGACCCCTTTCCTGCTCCGGAACCACCTCTATCGCAACTTTTTTCAGTAATGTTAGGAACTCCTCCTGTAGGAGAAGGTGGTCCTCTGAGCAAATCCCTTGGCAAGGAGGGTAATTTGGAGGGAATTCCCGAAAGGGAAGAGCATACCCATTCGCCACTAGATTAAGAACCCAAAGGTCTGTAGTGACAGGGCTCGACAAATCCGAAAAATGGTACTAGTCCTGCAGGTCTAGTACCATGGAAAATCCCCTCGACCTGACTCCAACCCACTTGACCTCCGTCTCTGAAAAACAGAGCAAAAGTGACAAGATAACAAGATTTAAAGGCATGTTTATTGCTCATTTCCTTTGTGAGCAATAAAAATGCCTTTAAATCGTGTTATCTTGTCACTTTTGCTCTGTTTTTAAAGACAGAGGACAAAAGTTAGTTTGATTTCCTACTCGCCAGAAAGGGCGAGTAGGACCTAAAAATAGCTCGTCCTCATCCATTCTCCCTCGCAAATGCGAGCGGGCGAGTGGATTTGTCGAGCCCTGAGTGACCGATTCCAATCTTGCAGAAAATGAGTAAGCCGACCCCCTACAGGACCGACATGATCCTGAATGGCGAATCTAGGACTGCTTTGCGGAGAGGATGGAAACGGCATCGACGTCCTCGGCGCCGGGAAATGCCAAGACTGCGCCGCTGGAAGGAATGGCATGAATGGAGCCTGGGCATAGGCCTGAGGTACTCCCAAATTAAATGCTAATGGACCCATAGTACCCAAAGGGGTACATAGCTCTAAGGAATACTCAATACATCGCATTTAGATAATGCGAAGGATCTTGTCCCGGGCTAGGAAAAGGAGGATAGGCCCCAGGGACAGACTCCGGTACAGGCGTTACCGTGTTCGGGCCAGCCAGCGCAGACAGCGGATCCGATGGAATCGCCTGCTCATCCGGTACAAGAACCTCTTCTACCGGAGCCTGAGAATGTTATGAAGTCTGTGATGGAGCAGTCGTCGGAGATCGAACAGGAGAAACTCCAGGTGAAGCAGACTTCTCCAGAGAAGCTGGATTCGAGGGAGAAGGAGAAACGAAGTCCTTACGACGTCGATGTACTGTAGAAGCCAACTTCGGCACCGCCTCTTTATCAGAATGACCCCTTGAAGAATGCCTCCTCTTCTTCTTATGCTTCTTGGCTCTTGAAGCATGCCCCAACGTCGATCTCGAGCCAGACGTCGATCTGGAGCGAGACCTAGACCTCGACCACCTTATTCTTTTTTTCTTCATTTTTGCCATGAAGAGCTTCGCTTCTCTTTCTTTCAGGGCTTTCTGATTCATCTTCTTGCAACAGGCACATCCCTCGACGTCGTAATCTGATGAGACACCAAACGCAGTCTTCATGTGGATCCGTAATGGACATATGTCCTCCGCACTCCCTGCAAGGCTTTAACCCAGACTTCCTAGACGACATCCTTGAAAGAAAACAAGAAGAAGCACAGGAATACAGCCAGAAACACAAAGTAACAAGCAAAACTACGGAGAGTCCCAGAAAAACCGGTAGCGGAAAAAATGGAACTGACGTCATCACGCCGATGAGGCTCCTTTATGGCTCCAGTGACGTCAGCAGGGTCGCGACCAAAGCCATGGCGTGGAGAGCCAAATGTATTGCCCGCAATTCCAGAAGATTGATATGAAACAATCTTTCCTCTGGAGACCAAATACCTTTTATCTCTAGATCCCCCAGATGAGCACCCCACACAAGGGTAGAGGCATCCGTTATCACTGTGGCCATCGATGGAGGAAGATGAAAGTGCTTTCCTTGAGACAGATTGCCCTCCACACTCCACCAAGACAAATCCGCTGCAGCTTCTCTGGAGCTCTTGACTGACTCCCTGTGATACCTGTTGTTCTGATACCACTGCCTGCGGAGACACCACTGGAGCGCCCTCATGTGCCAGCGTGCATAGATGACCAACAAAATACAGGAAGCGAACAGGCCGAGCAAGCGAAGGAACTTCAGAACTGGAACAACCACTCCATTGTGAAACAAAGGGATAATTTCTGAATGTCAAGAATCCTTTGCGTAAGAGGAAAAGCTTGGTACACAGAGGTATCCAGTACTGCCCCTATGAACAGGTTGCGCTGAGAGGGCACTAGGTGAGATTTGGGCACATTTACTGAAAAACCCAATTTGAACAACAGCTGGGTTGTTACCTGCAGATGATGACGCACCATCTCTGGCGATTCAGTTGCCAGTTGTCCAGGTAGGGGAAAACCGGGATCCCGACCTCCTGAAATGGGCAGCCACCACTGCCAACACCTTGGTGAAAACTCGAGGTGCAGAATAAGACTAAACGGTAGGATCGCAAACTGGTAATGTTGCGGACAAACCGTAAACCGGAGATACTTCCAGTGTGACTTCAGGATTGGGATGTGAAAATACGCATCCTGCAAGACGATGGACACCATCCTGTCCGCTTGTTGCAGCGCCTGAAGAACCTGCGCTAGGTTGAGCATCTTGAACCTCTCCTGTTTGAGAAACCGATTCAAGATTCTGAGATCCAAGATGGGTCGTAACCTGCCATCGTTCTTGGGAATCAGTAAATACTGGTAGTAGCATTACTGACCGCTTTCCTGCTCTGGAACCACCTCTATCTCACCTTTTTGTAATAGGACAAGAACCTCCTTCTGAAGAAGTAAACGATACTCTGTGTAAAACCGGGGAGGTGTCAAGTCCACTTGCCTCACACAGACCCTCGAACATATCCTCAGACTCATAAATTTCACCTTCCTCCATTTCTTCAGCCTGGTACTGCTCCTCTTCTATCAACCTCTGCGCTTCTCTCCTCGAGCGCATCTTCGGTTGCTGCGTCGGCAGCGCCACACGTGGCGTCGATGGCTCCAGCTGTGTAAGGAGGATCTGCAGCAGCAACCGGCACTGAACGAATGAGAGATGAAGGTTCGCCGGTTGGTGCCAGGGACTGCACATACGGCGACAACATCCTTGGAGCCAGAAACTGCCAGGACAGCGTCGTCTGCATGAATGGCACGAAGGGTGCCTGAGGATATTGGTGAGGCACACCCAAATTAAATGCCAGAGAACCAGAGAACCCATAGGACGCAAAAGGTGCACCAGAAGGGTATGAGGCCCTGGCAAACACGCCATACATCGCATTTAAAAAATGCGAGGGATCCGAAACCGGTGCGGGGAAATGAGGATACTGAGCTGGTACGAGAGCCAATCGAAGCACCTCAGGAGTAGGAGCCACAGAAGCTAAAGGAGCCACAGCATCAGCTAGATTCGACAAACCTTCCAGAGTCCGAGAAAATCTCCGCGTCGGTGACTGCGCCGGAGTCCCCTTGTAAGAATGGGTCAGAGTCGCTTGAGGAGACACTGAAGGTGAAGAAGAAACTAAGCCCTTTTCACAACGTCGAGGTACCGGAGAAGGCAACCTCGAAACCACATCCTTCGACCAACGGCGCCGAGATCCATGACTCTTATTCTTCTTGTGCCTTCTCTTCAAGTCATGTGAAGTCAACGACTTAGACTTCAAACGTTTGACCACTTTTTCCTTTTCTTACTTTAGCCATGTACAGCTTGGCTTCACGTTCCTTCAAGAACTTTCATTTTTCGACAGCTAGAGCATCCCTCAACATCGGGATCTGATGATAAGCACCACAAACAGTCCTCATGGGGGTCCGTGATCGATGAATGACCCAGCACTCTTTACAGGGCATGAAACCAGACTTCCTCAGAGCAGACATGGTTAAACCTCAGAAGGAAACAAGCCAAAATACAAAGTATCTAGCAGAAAGTATGGAGTGTCTCAGAAAAACCGCTAGCGCCAAAAGCACGGAAAAAAGGGAACTGACGTCATCAAGCCAACGGGGTCCTCTTATGGCTCCAGTGACGTCGTGCGGAGACATAGCATTGCGACGACCTCGTCGGCGTGGAGAGCTAGGAAAAAGTTTCAGCGGAATGTTGGCGCAGGGGGATATTCAAAAGGTGAGGAATCCACAGGCAGATGTATCCATCAGAAATGTTGCTGCTGTCTATGGTAAGACTGCGACACACGGGTGACGTGGCCTTGGCTCCTACCATGGGTTGTTGCTTGTAAAAGGAGCCTCTCACACCTGGATCTTGAAGGGCACCCTCAGACATTACAAGACCCATGTCCTACTTTCTCATGCATATCATCAATCTGGGGGGGGCTGAAGAGATGATCCCCGTCGAATGGGAGATTGAGGAGACGCTGCTGGACTTCAGTTGAATGCAGTGTGTAGCAAAGCATGGTGTCTGAGAAGGATGCTGATGCTGGTGCTGAAGCCTTTAGAGGATGTGTCAAAAGGGTCAAGCACACAATGAATGATGGCGTTCGTGTTGTCCTCTAGCACGATCTCTTCTTCCCCTTCCCTGTTCTCATATGGAAGATATTTTACCAGCTCCTACATCTTCTCCCCCCTGGGATCTATTGTAATGGGAATGGAGTGCAACAGAGTTGACTGTATGCAAACGCGTGGCTCCGTAGTCCCTACAGCTACCCTTTTGCACACTGCATTGATTTTTACTTTCCCTATTCTTCAAAGAAAAACTTGCAAACATCCAAGCACATCATTAGATGTAAGAGTATACAAACTGCGTACATCTATAGTTAGTTATTCTACAAATGCATACCCATCCTAACACTGAAGAAATGTTAGGAGTTAAAAGAACGTTCCACGATGGGGGAAAAACATTCATCAACATCATTATAAAATTAACTTTCACCTGGGAAAAATGAACTAGTGTCTGTGTTGTCATTCGATTCTTCTGGACAGGTACACAGAAGGTTCCTCCGATTTTCAGCACTCAAACCAATTAGATTTTGAGGCAGTGGTCCTAAAAATCCAAGAAAAACATGAACACCAAATGCATAAGGCCAAAAAATCTGCAGCTGAATCAGAAAGAAAACAAATACAGTTCAAATAGGGCATCATCAGTAATTTATTATTCCACCTTTCCACAATCAACAGTGTACTAGAAAGTTTGATATCGAAATAGAGATCACGGATGGCTGATAAGCATGGGAAACATGGCAAGTAAAGTTCAACCACATTTTGGGCATAGTACATACAAAAAATATCATGTATATGCCTGTCACTATTCTTTAGAATGTTGGAATTTTACAATTGTATGGACCAGTAAATACCTTTAACTGTATGGGTAGAATTAGTCATTTTGCTCTCTGGTTCTGCATCAAGAATGGGGACTGGTAATGAGTAGTGTAGCTTGAGCTTCTAGCGCTATCCCTCAGATTGCCGCCCATGGCAGGTAGTGGGTGGGGGGGGGGGGGGGGAGGGGGGGCTGTTCTGGGGAAAAATGACTGAGAAGCAGGGCGGATTGGCAGGGTTTATGTTACAACGCCACTCTCTACTCCACTGCATAAGAAAGGGTGTGAAGCAGCGGCGTAACCATAGAGCAAACATCGAAGGTCAAGTCTCAGTTGATGAAGGCCCAGCAGCACTAAAATGGTAGCTAAAGGCATAAGTAAATGTATCCCTTCCTCCTCTTTAAACCACTCCATATTTATGTGCTGCTACAAGACCACAGCAGTAAAACCACTCAGACATCAAGCACAATACCAAAACAACTCCCACATAGGTCACACTGTACACCCACACTCTACGGCAGTATTCAGAAACCTTAGCAAAGCTATAGCTATCTCCTTTTTGCTCCATTCCATGCATGTCATTTAAGTAACACCCCTCAGGTCCTTATGCATGAAACCAATGTCACAAAGTCCACACTATATACATTCATTCTCCGGACCAACCACAACTAAGGGAGTAGCGGGCACCTCGTCCACGGAGGGGACTTAAGGGTTCCATCAAGGGTGTGATGTGCTACACAAACGCATCTACAATGCATAAAGTGTATAGTCACTGGTGGAGAAACAAGATGCCGCGCCTGCAGCATCTCAGTTAACTGATGTAAGGACTGGAGGTGGGTGAGCCAGCAAATTTATTTAGGGAGCCAAGTCCCAGCCCAGCCACAAGCCTATCTGGGGATGTGAGTCACAGAACAAGCGGAGGCATCAATAGGCTGATACAGAAAATGTTAAATAAAATGGGACAAATTGTCTTTCACATCAAAGCAGGTTATTCCGTTAACACTTGTGTTTGACTTTAGTACATTAGATCATATCACTACATTAACATCTGTGAAAGTTAATACATTTTAAACATGAGCTTTCTACCACCTCCAGACATGCCTTCACTGTCATGAGTGAACCAAGAGGGGCGTAAAGTTTGGAGGGACCTTTTTGCAGAGTTCGCCCCCAATAGTTGTAAATGGCACGGTATAAGCTTATGCTTTTAGTTCAGCATCGCCAGCCCCGGATCCCCACATATTTAGCATCATGCTGCTCAGCACAAGCCCCCCTACAAGAAGTAATAGTCAGTAATGAATCAAGTTAACATACTCACCTGGAACATACGCGGCATACACCCACCCACGCGCAGATACTCGAAATTCTCATACCTGCAGCGGGGAATGACAGATATCGCCTTGTTACAGGAAACACTTCACACACTGAGTTGGAAAGGCTGTGCAGGCGGTGGAGAGGCCAGGTATTCAGCACCACCTACTCAGCACATGCACGGGGCACGCTGGTATGGATAGGAGCAGGAGTGCAGTTTGTGCACGAAGTAGACATTATAGATGCAGAGGGTAGATACACCTTTGTGAGAGGGAGGTTAAATGGCCAAACAGTATTGCTAGGTTTTATCAACGCCCTGAACTAAAAATATAGCTTCCGGTTGTGCGGTTTTGTCATTAAATCCCAATATAATTCAAAACTGGGGATTAATTTACTTTCCAGGAAAGCTCCAGTTAGAGAGGACGACTCACCATTTCTAAGTATATTACACCGTACCGTTTCCCAATATTTATCTTTCAAAATCTTTTTCAGGGGAAAGGTGGAGATTATTGGATCCTCCCACAGTGATTTCAAGCCAGTACTTAATAGTGTCTCTAACCTCCCGTAGCCATTTTATATGATGAAAAGTATCTGCCCTTATTATATCTTGGAAACCAGCCGCTTATACTGCCAGTTCAGTAGTCCAGAGTCTCTGCCAGTTTAAAAGAGGACGCAGTTTAGCTATATCTAATTGATTTTCTCCCGAGATCATACAATAAAGGACACGTTGGGGTACTCAGTGGTAAATTGGTAATTTTTCTCAAACACCTATTTTCTGATAAAGTGAGCTTGGATACGTTCTCACAACCCCAGAGTTCTGATCCGTAGAGGGCTGAGCTGATAACTTTCATATTATAAAGCTCAAGTATCGGACTGATTGGCTTTGAGAATTAGTTATTATATTCTGTGTGCAACACCCCCAACAATTGCCGGTGTTTAAAGGGTGCCAAATCAATTTGGATTTTCATTTCAGGTCATCCTGGATGTTAACCCTTAAGTAAACTCTTTAACTTGCTCTAGCGGATAATCATTCATTTGAACTCCTGAAATATTGTCAGGACTCTCTCGAGACCACTTGGGGTCTTGGAAATGATCAATGTGTCGTCCGTGAATATTAATATGGGGATTTTTTTGCCTGCTAGCGTTGGGGCATCTGTAGGAATAGAGCCCATGCAATTCACTATTCCATTAATGTATAAAAAAAATAGTGTTGGTGCCATCACACAACCTTGGCGCACACCTCTTTCAACTGGGAAAGGGTTAGTGACATCGCCCTGCAAGCCCCATCGAATTTTAGCATTACTGTTCTTGTGCAATCTGGTGATAAGGGTCAATAGTTCGGATAGTATCCCCATTTCTTGCAATATCACCCATAGTTTGGCACGAGGTACAAGATCAAACACTGACTTGAGGTCAACAAAAGCAGCATATAAACTGCCCTTGCCCAAAGTCAGTTTTCCAATAAATCAAAACAAACCAAAACACCTGGTTAATGGTGTTTGTAAAAGCCCGCAACCCTGCTTGCCTTGGGGACAAAATACTAATCTCCTCAATCCATTCTTGAACCCTGTTGAGCACTAGTCTCCCCATCACCTTCTGCAAGGAGTCTATTACGCTGATGGACCTATAGTTCCCTGGATGTGATTTGTCCCCTTTAAAGACCAATATATTTTCCGCTCCTTTCCAGGAGTCGGGGACTGGTGCACCCTGGGCAATGGCATTAGTCAATAATAGAATATACCAGCACCATCTTTCCTTGTCATAGAGAAATACATCCCCAGGGATACAGTCTGGGCCAGGTGCTTTACCGACTGTTAAAGATTTAAGTGCCACTTCTACCTCAGCCCTACTGAAGGCCTTGTCCTAATAGAACGAACAAGTGATATCACACTCTTCACCCGCTATACTTAAGGCATATTGGGGTTTAAAATGGTTAACGCAAACCTCCTGTGATACATGGTTTTGGGGCTGTTGGGCTTGCCCTCCTCGGTCCCACTTAAATACGTTCCAGAAATGTTTGGGATTTCACATGGCGCAGGCCTCTAAGTTCCTGCCATCTTTTGTCATCCCATATTTTCTTTGCCTTTATCTGGGTACTTCTATAGTTATACCTAGCTGCTCCAACTTCTACTGATCACCTGCTTTAACAGCTACCCCATGCGCTATATCTGCTTCTCTACAATCTTAGTTAAACCAGTGCCTAGTTTTCGGGCTTTTTTTTATCTACCCTGCTTCATAAAATAAGTATGCAGGTAAACAAATAATTTGTTATGGATCCCAATGAGTTTTCTACACTGTCATCAAGCTCACTTATGGCACACTCCATATACTTTGTAATGCTAACTAACAGTTTGGGCATCTCCATTATCTTCACCAATTTAAGGCGTCTCTTATCATTGGTTGGAACAACATCACATGTTTAATATTCGTTTCCTAATTGGGCAGGTACCTTATGCCTTATTAATTCCAAAGTCACACACAAGGGGTTATGATCACTTTCTATCCCATCTCTAACGATTATATCACTCAGGGCGTGCCATAGTGTGAAACTAATTAGTACATAATCTATTCTACTAAGACTATACCCATTGTTAAAGGTGTTAGCCCCAGATCTATCAGATGGTACACGCCCATTTACAGCCCGCAATCCCTTTTCCATACAAAAATAATTCATTTGGATGGCCACATCCGTCCACTTTTTTATAGGATCAAGCTCCAGCTTTGTGATGCCCCACTTAGTGTCTTCCTCTTCTATAAAGTAACCCTCCTCATTTATAAGGGGCTCAAACGTCGAATTAAAGTCACCCGCGACTAGGACATTAAGAATTCCCAATATAGGTCAAGAAGATCGTCGAGAGCCGCAAAAACTTATGACTTCTTCCCTCTAGTACCTCTCACGTAGACATTATAAATGTCTATGTTCCATTGTGAGCCTATGGCCAATCTAACCACTTCAATATCATGACTGAGTTAAAAGCTTTTGGAGCAATACGCTCCTCAGTCAATCACTGATTTCCAAAGTGGAACTTCGCTGCTGGCTGGTTAGCCTACGCCTTGAACCATGGGCAAGCTTACTACTCGGAGGGGATAGTCTAAACTAGATAGATGACGGTCCTGGTGGGGTGGTTCGAAATTCCAGAGCAAAGAGGTTTTCTGCTAGATCTGCCCCAGTCAGGGTAAGACCAATACAGTCTTGCTGTGAGGTAAGCCACTAACCTTTACTATGTCTTCCCTTATCAGTGATCGGCATCCCCGGACATGCCGTATCCAGTAAATGTCAAGTCAAGTCAAGTCAGAGAATTTATATAGCGCACTACCTACCCAGAGGGTCTCAAGGCGCTTAGGGAGGGGAAGAGGCTTACTTGTCAAATATCCACGTTTTAAGTTGCTTTCTGAATGCTAGGTGGTTCTGGGTAAGGCGAAGGTAAGTGGGGAGTGAGTTCCATGTTTTAGCAGCCAGGTATGAGAAGGATCTGCCTCCCATGGTTGTCTTGTTGATGCGAGGTACAGTGGCGAGAGCTTGGCTGGAAGAACGTAGTTGGCGGGAGGGGGTGTAGAAGGATAGTCGTGAGTTGAGGCATTCTGGTCCGATGTCGTAGAGTGATTTATGTGCGCGGGTTAGCAGTCGGAAAGTGATCCTCTTATTGACGGGTAGCCAGTGGAGGTCTTTCAGGTGACCAGAGATGTGTTCGTTACGCGGGATGTCTAATATGATCCTGGCTGATGCGTTTTGGATTCGTTGGAGTTTCTTCTGGAGTTTAGCGGTAGTACCTGCGTAGAGGGTGTTTCCGTAGTCCAGTCGGCTCGTGACCAGAGCATGGGTGACTGTTTTTCTGGTTTCGGTAGGGATCCAGCGAAATGTTTTTTTGAGCATGCGAAGAATGTTGAAACAGGATGAGGATACGGCGCTGACTTGTCTGTTCATTGAAAGTGAAGAGTCCAGGATAACGCCTAGGTTCCGTGCGTGGTCTGTCGGGATGGGTGCTTTTCCAAGGGCTTCCGGCCACCAAGAGTCGTCCCATGCAGAGGGGGATGTGCCTAGGATGAGGACTTCTGTTTTATCTGAGTTCAGTTTCAGACGGCTGTGTTTCATCCATTCGGCAACTTCTTTCATTCCTTCGTGTAGGTTAGTTTTGGCGGTGCTGGGGTCATTGGTGAGAGAAAGGATCAGTTGAGTGTCATCCGCGTAAGAGATGATGTTGAGGTTGTGTTGGCGTGCGATGGCCGCGAGGGGGCTCATGTATACGTTGAAGAGGGTGGGACTGAGTGAGGATCCTTGTGGTACGCCACAGATGACTTCAGTGGCCTCGGACTTGAATGGTGGAAGGCGGACTTTCTGGGTTCTTCCGGTGAGGAACGAGGTGATCCATTCAAGTGCTTTTCCTTGTATTCCGATGTTTCTGAGGCGTTGTAAAAGGGTGCTGTGGCAGACTGTGTCGAAGGCTGCAGAGAGGTCAAGGAGGATGAGGGCGACTGTGTCTCCATTGTCCAGTAGAGTTCGAATGTCGTCTGTTGCTGCGATGAGGGCGGTCTCAGTGCTGTGTTTTGCTCGGAAGCCAGATTGTGAGGAGTCGAGGGATTTGTTGGCTTCGAGGAAAGCGGCGAGCTGGTTGTTGACAGCTTTCTCGATGACTTTGGCCGGGAAAGGAAGGAGTGATATGGGGCGGTAATTTTTGAGTTCGGTGGGGTCCGCTGTGGGTTTTTTCAGAAGGGCGGTGAGTTCAGCGTGTTTCCAGCTTTCCGGGAAGGTGGCGGAGTTGAAGGAGCAGTTGATGACGTCTCGGAGGTGCGGTGCTATGATGGAGTCTGCTTTGTTGAAGATGTAGTGAGGACATGGGTCTGTGGGAGATCCCGAGTGGATGGAGTTCATCAGGCGGATGGTGTCCTTAGTGGAGATTGGGTTCCAGTCGTTAAGGGTGTTCAAGGGGGGAGAATGTTCAACATATGGTTGGGTGGGTTGGTCTCCGGGTTGGTTGTCGAAGCTGTTGTGGATGTCTGCAATTTTGTTGTGGAAGAATGAGGCAAGGGAGTCGCAGAGGGCTTGAGAGGGGGTGATGTCGTTGGAGTTGGCTGAGGGATTGGTAAATTCCTTGACGATGTTGAAAAGTTCCTTGCTGTTGTGGGCGTTGTTGTCTAGTCGATCCTTGAATGCTGTTTTCTTGGCCTTTCGGATTAGTTGGTGGTGTGAGCGGGTGGCGTTTTTGAAGGCGTCCTTGGTGCTAGTGGTTGGGTCTTTTTTCCAAGCCATTTCAAGGGAGCGGCAGAGTTTCTTGGACTTCTTAAGATCATCATTGAACCATGAGGCCTTCTTGCTGCCAGGTTTGTTTTGACGTTTTTTCAGTGGTGCTAAGGTGTCGGCGGTGTTGAATAACCATAGGGTGAAGTTGGCGGCGGCTTGGTCTGGGTTAGAAGAGTGGGCTGGGGTGTTTAGAAGGAGCGATGAGGAGATCTGGTCAATGGTGACTTTGTTCCAGTTTCTTTGCAGAGTTGGTTGGAGGTGGTTGATGGGTTTCGGCTTGTTGTAGGTGAAGTGCACGCAGCTGTGGTCAGTCCAGAGGAGATCCGTAGTATGGCTGAAGGATACATGATTGCTGGAGGTGAAGATGGGGTCGAGTGTGTGACCTGCGATGTGGGTGGGGGAAGTGACCAGTTGTTTAAGTCCGAGGTTGGCGAGGTTGTCCAAGAGGGTGGTGGTGTTGCGGTCGTTGTTCTTTTCAAGGTGAAAGTTGAGGTCTCCCAGAAGGATGTAATCTTTGGAGGGGAGCGCGTGTGGAGTGATGAAGTCCGTGATATCTTCGCTGAATTTTGCGCGGGGTCCTGGTGGTCTGTAGAGGAGTGTGCCTCTGAGTGTGGTCTTGGGGTCGATGTGGATCTGGAAGTGAAGGTGTTCAGAGTTGGCGAGGTTGACGTCAGAGCTGGTTGAGATGCGGATTGATTTTTTATGGACGATAGCGATTCCTCCTCCTGTGTGGCCGGTACGGTCCTTGCGTGTGATCTTATAATCTTCAGGGATGGCAATGGTGATGTCTGGGGCGGAGGAAGCGTTCATCCATGTTTCTGTTAGGAAGGCGACGTCTGGAGAGATGGTGTCTAGTAGATTCCAAAGGTCAATGGCGTGTCTGTGGACCGATCGGGTGTTGAGAAGGATGCATTGTAGGTGATTGGGGTCGGGAATCTGTGGTGTGGTCGTAGAGAGGATGTTGTCGGTGCCGATGAATTTGCAGGAGTAGCAAGAGAAAGGTCCATGGGTGTGTCCAGGAGCGGCTTGGACGCAGTTGGGGGAGCGGCCGGGGTTACGGGCTAGGAGGGTGGCGGCATCGTAGGTAATGCGGGGGGGCTGGGCAGCGCGAGGGGCAGGGGGTCTGGCGCTGGGCGCGGTCCAGGCGCGGACGGGCGTAGACGGGCTTACCTTTGGCGCACCTTCGGCGCGAATTGGGCGCGGTCGCTGCGCGTGAACGCTGCGCGCGGGAGGAACTGTCATATATGGATAGTGGGAAGGGGGAGGGGCGAGGGCTGTTCAGCTGGGAGGCGGGGCGGGCTCACGAGGACGCAGACCTCGGACCACAATCAAAATAAACAAAATGGCAGCAGGGAATCCGCATTCTCTATACCTTTACTTGCGTCGAGCTTGGGTACATTCACCATAAAAATTCTATGGGTACTAAGCAAGTTAGATATGTGTTGCTCTGGGTGCCCAAACTGGAAACAACACTTTGGGTGTTTGGTGTGAGAAGGTGTGTTTCTACTGTACGATGTCTGGTCCCTCACTAATGCCTCCCTATAAGAATTGTTGGAATTGCTAGCTATGGGGTGTGGCAAGTGCTTAGCCATCAGTAGTGGTGTTTTTATTTTGTGTGTCATAGCCTTTCCAAGGGAAAGTGGAAGGTTGATGGAAATGACGTTAATCTCTTTGGTAGATGTAACATGCAGCCAATGAGGTTACAGCTGACTTTTTTTTTTACATGTCGTCCTTCGCCCTCCCCCTGGCAAATTTCTGGAATCTCGTACACCACATAATCAACCGCCACCCTCATATCCCTGGCTATATCCGGCAAATAATGTCCAACACAATAAGTGTGTTTAGTTAACTGCAGGTTTGTGAGTGGGTGTGGTTAAATGACAGGCTCATTACACAGCTCAAAACTTAATCTTTCAGTAGGTACATTAGTCACCAGACTCTGGTGAACGACACCTGAATATAAGCGATGCCGCTTCTATTGTTGCCTAAAAAATGTTGGATATACAAGGAACTTTGCAGTGTCAGCGCCCAGTAACAAACCCCACCCCCACCTTTCCAGCCTCCCAGGGCAACGCCTGATGAACAAGTTACTTACCTTCGGTAACGCTTTTTCTGGTAGATACATTATCTGCCTGTGGATTCCTCACCTTGTGAATATCCCCTTGCGTCAGCAACATTCGGAAATTCTTTTCGTAGCTTCGCGCCGACTTGGACGTCAGAGGCACGGCATCGCTGGCGACTCCGCTGACGTCACCGACGCCTATAATAGGGCCACGCCGACGTGATGACATCAGTTTCGCCTTTTTCCGTGCCTTCAAGGCACACGGACGGACCAATGATAGTAGATATATACATAGTATACACAGTATACAATAGCCAAGGTAAAACACACAGTGCAAAGTAAATATTAGAAAACATTTGACATAAAACATTTTCCTTGACCATAAAATATTTACAACACAGATACCCTGGTATAGAAGAGCAGACAACAGGGAGGTGGGTGGGTCAGTGAGGAATCCACAGGCAGATACTGTATCTACCAGAAAAAGCGTTACCGAAGATTTCAGAGTTGTGCTCCTGAGGCGGAAAGCCGGGAGCGAGGCATCTTTTTTTTAAACTTTGAGTGTCACAGATTGAATTGTGTTTTAAACTTTAAACTGTCACAGAATACTTGTGTAGTTTTTAAAATTTCACTCACTTGTTGCTAGCAAGCAGTCACAGCGTAGCAGCGCTCCCTCGCCACAAGCAGAGGCCACGCCCCCTGCTTAGGCCACGCCCCAAGCCGACTCCTCCCCCACCTGCAACGGTACAAATTATGTGCATATCTCGGTCGCGCAGCGGGCGAGCGCAGCGGGCACGCCGTTTGCGCGCCGAAGGCGCGCCTAAGGCAAGCCCGTCTGCACCCGTCCGCGACCAGAACGCGGCCGGGGCCGGACACGCTGACGTGAGAGCGCTCAAATAGATAGAATTGTCTGGTCGAGGGATAACCTATGGTCTCTCAATACTTTGGCGGAAACCTGTGCACACAGCATCGATCTTGGGTCCTCCACTCTCCCTTATACCTGTAGGACATGTGGGCTACAACTAGGCATACCGGCCAGTACAAAGGCTGGAGGATCTACTAAATCCAAACCACCAATCAGTAAAAACCTTAGCGCGGGACTTGTGAACTGTAGATCCCTTGCAAAGCATGCAGATGATATATGGCTGCTGTTGGAAGGTCACCAATGGGACATATTGTTTCTAACAGAAACCTGGCTTAACGATGATAACATGACTGCCATTGCACTGGCTATCCCCTCTGGATATAAAATGTGTTTCTCCAATCGACTAGGTGATAAAAGAGGGGGGGGGAGTGGCAGTTATATTTAAAGAACAGCTCACACTCACCTCTTCCGCCCCCATATACACCCAGGGTCTAGAGGGACTACACTTCTGCTTCCAGGTGGGATCTCAGCTATCCCTAGCAGGACTAGTTATCTACAGGCCTCCAGGGGGGAAGGAATCCAACCTCACTACTCTGATGGACATGATCATACAAAGCTCCCTCCTTCACCCTCAGTTTCTTGTTGTCGGAGACTTCAACGTTCACATGGACAGGGCAGATTGTCCTTCAGCAGATTTACTGAGATCTACATTGATCTCAGCTAAGCTCAGACTCGTTAATAAGGCCCCCACACACAGAGCGGGCCACACGCTTGACCTAATAATAACCAACATTCCAAACGTGTCGGCAAATATACCGCTACCTCTAATTTGGTCAGATCATTTTCTGATACCATTCCTAATCAAAATATCAGTTGATAAACCGGCGCCAAGCAAGTGCTCTTTTATGAAAAGACAATGGAGCAAACTAGTCCCCTATATCATGGGTCCAGTTCTTGCCCAGAACCCTCCGACCCTCACCTCCAATGTGGAGACGGATGCCCGACTACTCAATGACTGGATTGGCAATATGGTAACATACATTGCCCCGGCGACGGCCGCTACATCTAAACGAGACTCTCCATCTGCTCCCTGGTTCTCAGGAGCTTAGACTACAAAAATCAGATTGCAAAAAATTGGAGCGCTTATGGAGGAATAACTACGAACCTCTACAGAAGACTTACTATAAGGAAGCATCCAAAAAATTGCATAGAGCTATTAGAAAAGCAAAAAAACAGTTCTATGCGAACTCCATTCAGCAAGCTGAACACCCAAGTAGGGAAACTTTCAAAATAGTACAGTCTTTCTTTAAACCTATGAGTGTTGAGAGGGATGTCCTCCCATCGGTCTCATTCGGTAATAGCATCTCTGACTTCTTTGACTCTAAAATAAAGAAAGTCTATGAGTCCTTTGGCCCAGAGAAGATCACGGAAAAAAACGATCTAGCTGGCACTATATCGGACCGCGCTGACACAATTTGCTCCGATAGACCTGAGTACAGTTAAGCTAGAACTCAGCCGATGCAAATCGGGCTCGCCGGACGACCCATGCCCTCCCAAACTTTGGAGTCGCATAGCCGACTTCGTGGCCCCCACTATTCAGCATATATGGAATTCATCCATCTCTTCGGGGACATTCCCGAATATCTGGAAACATGCTACTCTACTCCCCTTAAAGAAAAAACCAAATGGGGACCCCAAGGACCTCAACAATCTTCGCCCGATCTCCCTCCTGGCAGCACCAGGCAAAATGCTTGAGAAAGTTATCCAGCGCCAATTGAATCAATTTATTGAGCAAAACAAAATATTACACGAGACACAATCAGGCTTTAGACCCGGCTTTAGCACTGAAACAGCACTAATTGAGGTGGCCGAGTCAGTGAGGTGGTCGATGGATTCGGGAGACTCAGCTATATTGGTGCTCCTGGATCTGTCGGCCGCCTTTGACACGGTCGACCACAATATTCTGCTGCTGCGACTGGCGAAGCTAGGCATCCAGAGCCAGGCTTTGGAGTGGATACAATCATACCTGACTCAAAGGACTCAGAAGGTGGCTCTAAAGGTTGTCTCCTCTTCTCCAAAAACCCTCAGCTGTGGTGTCCCCCAGGGTTCGGCCTTGAGCCCACTCCTATTTAATGTTTACCTTGCTCCACTCTTCACGCTAATTGCCAACTGGGGGATCAAGGCAATTTCATACGCCGATGACACCCAGCTGGTGTTCCCATATTCAGAGGTGTCAGAGACATCCTTTCTGAGTCTGAAGGGGTGCCTACAAGACGTGGCCTGCTGGATGAACACCAATAAACAAACTCAATGCCAGCAAGACAGAGGTGATCTTTTTCGGAAAAAGCCCCCCTCCACCATCTGAACTATGGTGGCCGGCAGAGATGGGACACGCCCCCTCGCCCAGCCACTCAGCAAGAAATCTTGGAGTCCGGTGGGACGACAAGCTGACATTTGCTTCACACATCCAGCAAGTGGCAGGTTGCTGCATGAGCAAATTGAGAAATCTCCGCAAGATTCTCCGATTTTTACCAACTAGCTGCCGAAAAACTGTAATCCATGCCACAGTTACTTCAAGGCTGGATTACGCCAATGGCTTGTATCTGGGCTTACCAAAGTATCTTATACGACAACTCCAAATGGTCCAAAATTCGGCTGCGAGACTTTTAATGAGGATTCCTTACAAACACTATCTCTCCGCATCTCCTTTCCCTTCACTGGTTACCAGTGGCAAGCAGAATAAAATTTAAAGCACTCACCCTGGCTTTTAGATCTCTGTTCGGCAACTGCCCAAATTACCTGAAAGCTAGACTACCAAGATACACACAAGCCCGGTCCCTTAGATACAACAACAGTGTACGCATTACAGCCCCTAGAGCAAAAAGAGCCAGGTTAGGTGGACGCACCTTCTCGGCCAATGTGGCGGCACTATGGAACTCGCTACCCCCTGCTCTCCAACAGGTTCCATCCGAAGCATGTTTCAAGCGATTACTGAAAACCTGGCTGTTTGCCCAACCACGCTAAGCACCACGTTAGACTCCAGCTCTCTACCTAAACGGGCACAACACTGTTGCTATAGCGCCGGGACACCTCCTCGTGAGGTAGCTGTTCGCGCTTTATAAAACTCTGTATTATTATTATTAAGTAACTTGTTCTTCTGATAGATACATCTGCCGTGTGGATTCCTCACCTTGTGAATAGAGTCCCACAGCAGTCCCCACTCCCGGAGGAGGGTGTCCACTCTTCTAGACCTAGAAATCCTGGAGAACAGAGCGTGCAACGTGACCTCCTCACCTCGGAATCCAAGCAGTAATGCTTCGCGAAAGTGTGGAGGGAAGACCAAGTTGCCGCCCTACAAATGTCCTCTACAGGAACATCTCTAGCCAATGCAGAGGTTGAAGATTTAGCTCTTGTAGAATGAGCCCTTATACCCTCTGGAGGTTCCTTACCGGCCAAAGAGTAGCAGATCTTTATACAGAGGATGATCCATCTTGACAAAGTTATTTTATGGACCGCTCTTCCTCTCTTGCAGCCAGCAAAGCCAATGAAGAGCTGGTCATCCAACCGACAGTCTTTAGATCTGTCCAGGTAAAAAGACACCACCCTCTTGGGGTCCAGACGGTGTAATCTCTCCTCCTCCTTGGAAGGGTGTGGGGGAGGATAAAAGGTAGGAAGGGTAACAGATTGACCAAGGTGGAAAGGAGTCACCACCTTAGGCAGAAAAGCAGCCCTGGTCCTAAGAACCATTCGATCAGCATGAATGGTCAAGAAAGGGGGCTTGGAACTAAGAGCTTGAAGCTCACTTACCCTCCTTGTCGTGGTTATCGCAACGAGGAAAACGGTCTTAAGAGTCAAAAGCCTCATAGGACATTTGTGAATAGGTTCAAAGGGAGCACCCATCAAAAAAGTCAAAACAAGATTTAAGTCCCACTGAGGCACAATAAAAGGAGTAGGAGGGAACTTATTTGTGAGGCCCTTCAAAAACTTTAAAACTACAGGAGATTTAAAAAGAGATGGCTGGTCAGGCAAGCAGAGAAATGCAGACAGCGCTGAAAGATAGCCCTTCACTGTGGCAACAGCAAGCCCCTGTTGCGCCAGAGAAAGGGTAAACTGGAGAACATTTGACAAATGGGCTCTCAAAGGGTCTATAGATTTCTCCCCACACCAAGTGACATATTTTGACCACCTATAAGAATAGATGGACTTAGTGGAGTCATGCCTGGCTGGCAAGATGACATCCACCACGACAGGCGGGAGAGAAAAAGAACTCAGGTTGCCCCGTTTAATCTCCAGGCACAAAGATGTAAGGTCTGGAGGTGGGGGGTGTAGAACCTGCCCCTCCATCTGGGAGAGGAGATCTGCCCTGTGAGGGAGACGGAGCGGCGGGTGAGAGGAGAGGTGGAGAAGGTCTGAGTACCACACCCTTCTTGGCCAATCCGGGGCGATCAATATAACTTGGGCCCGGTCTTTGCGAATTTTCCTCAGAACCCGAGGAATCAAAGGTATGGGAGGAAACGCGTAAATGAGTTGCGAGCCCCAACTCAACTGAAACGCTTCCCCCAAGGCTCCCTGCATCAGAAACTGGAGACTGCAGAATAACGGGCAGTGAGCATTCTCTTGAGTGGCGAACAGGTCCACCCGAGGAGTTCCCCATGTCCAAAAGACGTGACGAACTACCTCTGGATGAAGCCTCCACTCGTGGTCGGCAGAGAACTGCCGACAGATTGTCTGCACGAACGTTCTGAACTCCGGCCAGATGATTTGCCATCAGACAAATCTGATGGTCCTGAACCCAGGACCAGAGACGCAGAGCCTCTCTGCAGAGACACTACGACCCCACTCCTCCCTGCTTGTTGATGTACCACATCGCGGTCGTGTTCTCCGTCAGGACCTGAACCGACTGACCGCGAAGGGAAGGGAGGAAGGCCTTGAGCGCCAGACGTATCGCCCGCAACTCTAGAAGGTTGATATGAAGCAACCTTTCCTCTGGAGACCAAAGACCCTTGACCTCCAGGTCCCCCAGATGAGCACCCCAGCCTAGAGTGGATGCATCCGTTATTACCGTGGCCACCGATGTAGGAAGTAGAAAAGGCTTTCCTTGCGACAGATTGCCTTCCACGCTCCACCAAGACAGATCCGCTGCAATTTCTCTGGAGATCCTCACTGACTCCCTGAGATCTCCGTTGTGCTGATACCACTGCCTGCGGAGGCACCACTGGAGTGCCCTCATGTGCCAGCGTGCATGGTTGACTAACAGAATGCAAGAAGCCATCAGACCGAGCAGACGTAAGACCTTCAGGACTGGAACAACCGCTCCATTGAAGAATAAAGGAATCATTTCCTGTATGTCGCAAATCCTTTGAGGAGGAGGGAATGCACGACATACAGTAGTGTCCAGTACCGCACCTATGAACAGGTTGCGCTGGGAGGGCACCAGGTGAGACTTGGGTACATTTATCGAAAAACCCAACCTGTGCAACAAATGAGTTGTCTCTTGCAGATGAAGGAGCACCTTCTCCGGCGACTCCGCTTTGATCATCCAGTCGTCCAGATACGGGTATACAGGAATCCCCGACCTCCTGAGATGTGCTGCCACCACTGCCATCACCTTGGTGAAGACTCGAGGCGCAGTAGTAAGACCAAACGGAAGGACCGCAAACTGGTAGTGTTGCGACCCAAACGTAAAACGGAGATGCTTTCTGTGCGACTTCAAGATGGGAATATGAAAATACGCATCCTGCAAGTCTATCGACACCATCCGGTCCTCTTCCAGCAGCGCTCGAAGAACCTGTGCAAGAGTGAGCATCTTGAACTTTTCCTGTTTCAGGTAAAGGTTCAAGATCCTGAGATCCAGGATTGGCCGAAGCCTGCCATCCTTCTTGGGGATCAGAAAATACCGGAAGTAGCATTCCTGACCCCTCTCCTGCTCTGGAACCACCTCTATCGCACCCTTTCTGAACAGTGCCAGGACTTCTTCCTGCAGGAGAAGCAGGTGGTCCTCCGAACAAAAACCCTGGCAAGGAGGGTAATTTGGGGTAAACTCCCGAAAGGGAAGAGCATACCCATTCCCCACGAGATTGAGAACCCAAAGATCTGATGTTATCAATTCCCAATCTCGTAGGAAATGGGTAAGCCAACCCCCCACCGGTGCCACATGATCCGGAATGGCGGATCTAGGGCTGATTTACTGCGTTGGCAGGGGGCTGGGGCGGGGAAGAGGAGGAAGAGGAGGAGATTTGACGGCCTCGAGAACGGGCTCTTTGTTTGCCCCTATAAGACCTGTACAGCGTGTTTTGCTGCTGCTGCGTAGACTTGTAGGATCGAAAGGAAGATCTGCTAAATCCTCTAGTACGCCTTCCAAAAGTGCCCCTGGTCTGAAGGCCCAACGACTTGGCTGTCGCCCTGCTGTCTTTAAAGCGTTCTAAAGCAGCGTCTGCCTTTTTGCCAAATAAACCAGATCCGTCGAACGGGAGATCCAACAACATAGATTGTACATCTGAAGAAAACTCACTCGACTTCAGCCACGCAGCTCTCCTCGTAGCTACAGAAGAGCCCATGACCCTTGCCACAGAGTCCGCCGTGTCCAACCCACTCTGAATCACCTGCCTTGCTGCAGCCTGAGTGTCAGAGATAACCTCCTGGAAGTCTTTTCTATCCTCATCCGGCAACCTGGGTACCAACTGTTTTACAGTGTCCATAAGGGCGTGAATATAACGCCCCATCAGGCAGGTCGCATTCGTGGACTTCAGCGCCATACTAGCGGAGGAGAAAATCTTTTTAGCAGCCTGATCCTGCTTTCTCGACTCTTTTTCAGCTAGAACCTGAGGAAAAGCTCCTGTTGAACGTTTGGAACAGGCAGCCTGCACCACCAAACTCTCAGGCAGAGGATGAGTGGATAAAAATTCTGTGTCATCTGGAGCAGCCCTGTACCTTCTGGCAACAGCCCTAGACACAGCAGGAGCTGACAAGGGTTTCTTCCAAACCTCTAAAATAGGATCTTTAATTGCATCATTAAAGGGCAGTAATGGTTCAGTCACCGATGATGGAGAGTGAAGGACCTCTGTGAGAAGGTTTGACTTGAACTCAGCAGTAGGTAACGCAATGTTCAACAAATTTGCAGCCTTCTTAATCACAACGTGGTAAGGAGCCACATCTTTAGAGGGTTCGTCTGTTACTGAAACCAAATCCCACTCAGGGGACAGTTCAAGGCCACTGGCCACCGAAAGATCCTCAAAAGGGTCCTCAGGATCCTGTAGCTCACCCTCCTCCAAATACTCCTCACGATAGTTCTC
Organism: Lissotriton helveticus; assembly: GCF_964261635.1. Lineage (NCBI taxonomy): Eukaryota > Metazoa > Chordata > Amphibia > Caudata > Salamandridae > Lissotriton > Lissotriton helveticus. The sequence goes on along the minus strand of NC_136067.1, from coordinate 228,387,837 downwards.
TTCCTCCATCGGCCTCTGGGCTTAACGCCTCGACCTGTGCTTCACATTCGAAGCCGCCGGATCCACTGTCGACTCCGTCGAAGTCGGAGCCGGCGCTGAGCCCGACGCCGGATGAGGAAGAATCCCACGACGTCGTTCGGCATCAGGGATGATGGAATCGGCGTCGAAGGATTCGGCGTCCTCGACTTCGGCGTCTATGGCTTCGGAGTCGAAGGCCTCGCCGGTGTCGGAAAATGCCAATGCGGCGCCGGAGCCGGCATAAAGGACATAAAGGGCGCAGGAGCATAGGTTTGGGGGACACCCAGACCAAATGCCATCGGACCCGTGGGACCAACAGGAACCCCAGAGTGGTACATGGCCCTGGAGTAAATACCATACATCGCATTTAGAAAATGCGTCGGATCCTGACCTGGAGCCGGGAAGGCTGGGTACGAACCCCCAGGAAGCTCTTGAGGGCGTGGAGTCGATACAACATCGACCTCCTCTTAAGGCTGGTGCACCGGAGCCGACAGACCTTCGGGCAACGGAGCCTCTCCCTCTCCAACCATCTCCTCCTCACCTTCATTCTCCCGATCCGGAAATGGGATGGAACCGGAGATGGATTCGCTGTCTGCTTCGGCGAACCTGGCGAATTCGCATGCGACGCCTCACCCCCGGCGTCCTGTTCTTCCGAAGCCGAAGACATCACTTCTTTCTCAACCAGCTTCACCTGCGACTTCGGCTTAGAACCCGAATCTTTCTTCGAATGATGTCTGGATTCATGAGACCTCTTCTTATGCTTCTTTTTTGAAGATCTCAAAGCATGGGCCGAGGACGAATCCGAACGCGACCTCGAGTGAGATCTTGACCTCAAGCGTCGAGTCCACGACCTCGATTTCTTCTTCTCCTTATTTCCTTTAAGCTTTGCAACAATAAGCTTAGCTTCTCTCTCCCGGAGGGCCTTTGGAGTCATCTTCTTACAAGATCGGCAGTCTTCGACATCGTGGTCGGAGCTAAGACACCTTAAACAACATTCATGCGGATCCGTAATGGACATGGTCTTGCCGCATTCTCCACAGGCTTTAAAACCGGTCTTCTTTGAAGAAATGTCGAAAGAGGAGACAAAGGAACACCAACAATACAAAGTAACAAAAATACTGTAAAAGCTACGGATGATCCCTAGAAAACCGTTAGCGTCGACGACGCGGAAAAAAGGGAACTGATGTCATCACGCCGGCGTGGGCCTATTATAGGCGTCGGTGACGTCAGCGGAGTCGCGAGCAATGCCGTGCCTCTATGACGTCCAAGTCCACGTCGGCGCGAAGCTACGAAAAGAATTTCCGAATGTTGCTGACGCAAGGGGATATTCACAAGGTGAGGAATCCACACGGCAGATGTATCTATCAGAAACCCGGTGCAGCCAGTCAGCCTTGCTACCACCTTCCAATGCTGCCACTCATGTGTGCAAAAAAACCCGAGACCGCCCGTCCTCACCAGCCTAACTAGAGCGCCCCAAAGAAAACATCGCCAGCAACAAAGTCTTTCACTAACTGCTTACTCATCAACTGCAGGTCGGCTTCTCTGCATGCAACTGAACTAGCAGAGGCCATCCTCTCTCATGACATTGACATTGCGTTCCTCACTGAGACCTGGCTCAATGAGTTATCCCAACCTTGCTTAGACATGCTTGTATCCCCAGGTTTCGCCCTCAAACAAAAACAGAAAAGACCAGCGAGGGGGAGGGGTAGCCATCATCCATAAAGACAACATGGTCATCACGGAAATAAATTCATTCTACTACAACACATTTGAATGTCTCTCAACCAACATCAAGACCAAAGATAATGGATCTTTACTTTGCCACCTTCTCTATCATCCTCTAGGCAAATCCGCCGCTTTCGGAGATCAATTATCTGACATGGTAGCTCACGGTGCACTCGGTGATGCCAACAATCTAATTCTAGGCAACCTGAACCTACGATGGAACGAGACCAACAAGCCAATAATCCAATCGCTATCCAGTCTCCTCGGCGATAACAATCTAATCCAGTGCTGCACAGAAGAGACGCACTATAAAGGAGCCACTTTGGATGCCATCGCTCAAAGAAACACCATCACTATCAATTGCATACTCCCCGTCGACTGGTCTGACCACCACATGATCCTATTTCATCTCAACCGACTAACTCTCTCTCAGTCTCCTTTGCAAGAACCCCCCAAATGGTTGAGAAACTTCTCTCAGGTTCCTATAAGAGTCCTTGAAGAACAGATAAGCTCACTTATCCCCAACACCAATGACCACGCCTCCACTAATGACTTCACTTAATGGTACAACGCAAAGCTAGTGTCCATGCTTGACAAAATAGCTCCTCTAAAGCGCAAAAAGAGTAGAGCCATCCAATCCAGATCATGGTTCAATCCCAACCTCAACTCCAAAAGGAGAGAACTAAGAGCCAAAGAATGAAAGTGGAGAAATAACCCTACCTCCATCTTCTGGGATCAACTCAAATCAGCCCGTAGGAAGTACAACAATCACATCAGAAACAAGAAATCCAGCTTTTTCCGCTGAGCGCTAGACAGTGCCAAAAACAGACCCAAGGAACTATATAGCATCATCAGACAACAAACCTCAAAGCCCATGCCCTCCTCTATACAGGTGTCCAAAGAACTATGCAATAACTTTGCCCACTTCTTCAATGATAAGATAACGAAAATCGAACTCTCACTGGACGTCAACACGCACCCCATGAAGAGCATCGCAGCTGGGTCGCTTGACCTCTCTCCCAATTCCTCGCCCAATCCCTGGCTTAACTTCCGACCCATTCAAGAAACTGAGAGAGTCTTGTTGATCTCCTCTTCCAAACCCTCAGCTCAAGTCCTAGACTCCATTCCTCCCTTACTGACCAAAAAATGGAAGCACGCCATAGCCCTGCTCTGGAGCTCAATCATAAATAGTTCCCTGAAAAACACAGAGTGGTCCCAGACTGCCTTAAAATGGGTCAAGTGACCCTCCTGTTAAAAAAAACCCGACCTAGACGCGACGAATCTGAACAATTTTAGATGTGTGTCGAACCTCCCCCCTTCTCTCAAAAACTCTAGAAAGATGCGTACTACATCAACTAACACAGCACCTGGATAACATCAACCTCCTGGACCCCCACCAGTCAGGTTTCAGAAAAGGCTGTAGCATAGAAACCGCAATTGTTTTTAAAAAAAATTTAAATAATTTTTTTATTAAATTAATTCAGAAACCGCGATTCTCAACATCGACGATATCCATGGATCACTAGACTCTGACCGATGCTGCCTACACATTCTCCTTGACCTCTCGGCAGCATTTGATACTGTAGATTACAAACTCCTCATAAGGGCACTCCAAGAAAGAGCTGGTCTTGGCGAGGTAGTCCTCAAATGGTTCTCCTTTTTTCTGCACAATCGCACACAAAAAATAAAAATAAAAAACTTCACTTCCGACCTCCAATAAGTCAACAACGGTGTCCCTCAGGGTTCGGTGCTATCACCGCAACTCTTTAACATCTACATGTAACCACTCTCCAAACATCTCAGAAAAGCCAACATCCGCTCCCATCTCTATGCTGATGACACTCAGATCTATCTGGAAACTACCTCTCTCAAAGACATACAAAGATTTAATGATGTACTGAAAGATGTACAGCACAGGTCGACAAGCAACCACCTGAAACTCAATCCTGACGAGACGGAAACTCTCCTCATCTCGAATAAGGAAGTGAACCCCCAAATTGCCGAATGGCTAAAGGCCATCGATGCCCTCAACGGGAATCTCACTCTAGCAGACTGTCAAATCTCTAGGCATCACTCTAGACTCAAAACTGAACATGACAAGACACATTAAGAACTCTGCCAAAAGTGCTTTCTTTGACCTCAGACTATTGAAGAAAATAAAACCCTACATTGCGTCCAATGATCTCAAACAGGCCACCCAATCTCTGGTACTGTCAAGACTGGACTATGGGAAGCAGTCCTATCAGGAATTCCAAAATCACACCTGGCTTCCATCAAAACATTGCATGCGGCTGCCAGAATGATCACCGGTATCAAGAAATTAGAGCATATCTCCCCTGCACTCAAGGAACTTAAGTGGGTTCCAATCGAAATGCGGATTAGTTTGAGAACAGCCTGCCTCACTCATGAAGCCCTTCACACCGGCAAACCTGAGTACTTGGCAAAAAAACGAATAAAAGCCGACCAGACCAGGAACCTGAGAAGTTCTAACTCCTCCTACTCATCCCACCAAAAACAAAAAAAAATTGGACTGATATTTCACTGGAAGCGCTCCCAAAATTTGGAACTCCATTCTCCCTCACATCAGAACCATTCCCTCCTTTGTAGAATTCAAAAGCCAACTCAAAACCTTGTTCCTCAACCGCTCCCTAGGGATTGGATAGCTTGGGGCAACTAGCGGACTTCGAGCTCGGCTCCAGCACAAGGACTTCAAAGGACTCTGAAGAAAAAACGGTCCTGCACTACAATATATTGCTCTCTATTTTTGCGTGCCTATTGATATTGATTGTTGATATGTCAATCTTCTATCCTGTATCTGATGATTATTTGTTATGTTCCCATTGTAAAGCGCTCCGATACCCCTAGGTCTGGCCAGCGCTATAGAAAACTTCTTAAATAAAATAAAAATATTTGATTTCTTTTATAGTGCTACTCATCCCAAGTATGTACGGCAGGGTGTCGGAGTGCTTTACATCACACACATTATATAAAGACAGTGACTCATAAATGTGAAAATCAATGTTCTGAAGATAATGGGGCTACAAGGTGTAATCATTCTTTCATCCATCATTCAGTCTTTCACCATTCATTCATTTCACCATGTCCTTCCATCTGTGTGCCTATCCATGGCCACACATTCAACCATTTGCTAACCTATCCATCATATATCCTTCAATCCATCATTGCACTCATCCATCCCTACATCCACCCTTTCACCCTATCCATCCACTCGTCCATCCATCCAGCCATTTACCCTTTCACCGATCCAGCCATTCTTTCACTTACTCATCCATCCACCCACCCTTCCACCCATTCAACCTTTGAGTCATCCATCCATCCTCCCTTTCTCTCTCCATCCCCTTTTCTCTTAGCCACCCATCCACCCTTCCATCCACCCACCCACCCATCTACTCATCCACTCATGAATCCATCCATTGACCATCATTCATCCATCCTTCCTCTCATCCATCCACCCTTTCACTCCTTCAATATTCTACCCATCCTTTTGTCCATCTACCATCCCTTTCACTCACTCATCCATCCACCCTTTCACTCCTTCAATATTCTACCCATCCTTTTGTCCATCTACCATCCCTTTCACTCACTCATCCATCCACCCTTTCACTCCTTCAATATTCTACCCATCCTTTTGTCCATCTACCACCCCTTTCACTCACTCATCCATCCATCCTTACATCCACCCTTTCATTCATCCGTCCATCCATCCTTTCAATTATCGATCCAACCACCCTTTCAATTATCAATCCATCCATCATTTCACTCATCCATCCACCCATTCACTCGCACATCCACCATTCCACCCATACATCCATCTATTTGCATTTTCTCTCATCCATCCTCCCACTCACCCATCCATCCATCCATCCTGTCATTATCCATCCATTCACCCTTTCATTCACTCTTTCACTAATCCACTGAGCCATCCACCCATCCCTTCACTTACGCACTAGCCCATCATTTCACATTAATTATGAGCTGAGCTTTCGTCTGCTGGTCTGAGGGTAGTATTCTCTGGGACTTAAAGCGTTTGGGTGTTTTTCAAACACCTGCAGGATACTTGCACCATCCGTTGCCTCACATACCTCCCAAGAGCACTTGTCGAAGTAGTGCATTGACTGTCCTCATCCTGTGGTCACTGTAAACAATTGCCTGAAAGTACTTAACTGCCATAAAAGTAGCCATGACACAGAACATCCCATTGGAATTACCTTGTCCGCGTGTTCCAGCCCTTCAGCTACACCTGCTGAGTGAACCAGAACAAGGTAAAGGTGGGATGTATGCTGCACATGGCTGTTTCAGCAGCAGCAGCAGCTTCACTGCATCCCCACTGCCCGAGGTAGGTTCATGTATTTCATTGTTCAGTTTTGCTGGCAGATGTACTCATTCATTCATTCATTGAGTGATTGTGCTTCAGGCCATGATAGGTTGTCAGTCAGTCTGTATGGACACTTTGTTCTTTTGACCACCACCTTAAGGGTTGAAATGATTAACTCACTCAACAAGCAGACATCAAAATGTCCTTCAGCACACCTTTGGCCATTTCCTTCCTCATTATCTTTCTAATTGTATCTTGCAAATCCTTGGCCCATCCCAGTTTTTCGCCCCAATGCATTCATGAACGCACTTTGGAAGTTAGCTAAACTCCAATGCTTCCCATTCTTATCCAGCAAATGGAACAGCCCCTACCTTGATTATACACCCAGACTAAGCAGCTTAACTTCACCAAGCATGGGGCGCAAAACAGGCCCCTGCAACTCCAGCAAGGCAAAGGGCCCTCATCCTTTCAGGTGGCGCCCCATTCAGACCAAGACCAATAAGCATAGGTGAAACTCTGGGGCTTCACCACACATTCTGCAGGGAGGGGGGCATCTTTTTGTCTTATGCCACTTCACCAAGCACATAGAAACAGGGACAGTCATTTCAGCTGCAGTGAGAGGCAGGGAGTCTCCTCTGCCATGAAACTGAACACAAAGTAACAGACAGTCCACTGTAGACTGTCTGTTTGCTTTCGGTTTCATAGCAGAGAAAACTCCCTGCCTCCCACTTCAGCTGAACCATTTCAGCTCTAGCAATTAACCCATTCCCGGGATGTTTAGCTCTTTCCAGAAGGGAGGCAAACTTTCCCTTGAAATTAAAAAAGCATGGGCACGTCGTGACCCATCCATTTCCTCTCCAACCCACCGTGACCGCCGAACCCCCTCCATGTCCCCCCACTCCCCTCCCCCCACCCACGGACTTGCGACGTGGGAGACAATGTAAGAGTTTAGGGTGGAGTGCGCCCCCCCACCCCCCTGAGTTGGCATCGCGCCCCCCCCCAGGGGGGCGCACCCCACAGATTGAAGAACACTGGATTAGGGTATCAATACAATCTATTACACAGTTACTACCTGCGTGTTTTTGAAGCTTCCTGGCCTTTTCCCCCCCTATTGCCCAAGCTTGTTCCAATCCCTCCATCCTCACCCCCTTCCCCGCTTCCTTCTAATTTCTTTCTTTTCCCCATGTCCTGGTTTATGCAACCAGACCACTGCTGACTAGTCCTTCCAATGCTATGCCAAAACCTCACTTAGCCTCAAAATGTAGTTTAACATACAAGCACTAAACCAGAAATAATGCACAAAAACACTTAGAAAAAAGTCTAGAACGGCCAGTCCATCAAGGTTTTTACAATCTCAATAGGGAACAGTGAGTATAAACAGTAGCTCTTATTTTATTCCAATGAACTCAGAAATGTCCCAGCATAAGTACCGATATAAGGCCACCAACGAAAGAGGGGTGGCTCTGCCCTGCCTCTTCCTGTCAATCATGGGCCCACCCATGGCCCGGGCACGACCTATGCCGCGGGATGTGAGCAGCGCTAAGAGAGCACAGATGACGTCTCCCTCTCCGCAGTGGCAGGAGGGAAACAAACATTGCACTCTGGGACTTACCATTGTGTGCAGTGTTGCACACGGAGGAGGGAAGGAAGCGCCCCAAGCTTGGCAGGTGACAGGAGGCTCGAGATGGATAACATCCCGCAGGAAAAGATCAGAACACAAAAACTGACCAGCAATAATTAAAGCCGTTGACCCAGTCCTGGTTTGTGAGTCACAACTGCAAATGTTGTGCAGTTCCCTCCGAGATCGGGACGCAATCGGACAGATTCTCCTGATGCTGCGCTCACTGGGACTGAAGGTCCCACTGCAGAGCCCACATATGCCACCTGGCATGATCAACCAGCAGGATGCAGGAGGCCATGAGGCCCAGCAGCCTCAGGGTCATCCTGACCGAAGCCTGGGATAGAGGCTGAAAGATGGGAATCATAGCCCAAATATCCCAGACTCGCAGTTTGGGAGGATCAATCCGAAACTGCGTCGTGTCCAGAACTGCTCCAATGAAAAGGTGCTTACGAGAGGGAATCAGGTGCGACTTCGGCAAGTTGATGGAGAACACCAGCAAATGCAGGAGGTCCGCTGTTGTCTGGAGGTGGGAGACGACTGCCAGGTGGGAGCCCGCCTTCAACAACCAGTCGTCGAGATAGGGGAAGACTGGAACCCCTGATCTGGGCAGATGAGCTGTGACCACCACCATCACTTTCGTGAACACCCGAGGGGCGCTGGTAAGGCAAGAGGAGCACGGTAAACTGAAAGTGCTCGTGAACCACAGGTAATGCTGGTGGTCCGGCAGGACAGTGATGTGAAAATAAGCGTCCTGCAAGTCCAAAGCTAACCACCAGTCTCCAGGGCAGACAACACCTAAGCGAGCGTCAACATTTTGAACTTCTCCTGCCGGAGGAAGCGGTTGACGTTCCTGAGATCCAAGATAGGATGCAGGCCTTTGTCTTTCTTGGGCAACAGAAAGTAGTGGGAATAGCAACCACAACCTACTTCTGGGGCAGGAACGCGCTCGATGGCCCCTCTGGCCAAGACGGTCGAAACTTCCTGTTGGAGAAGGGCCAGGTGATCATCCTACAGGCAATGGTACTGCGCTGGCATGAAGGAAGGGGTAATCTCGAAGGGGAGCGAAAAGTCCCTTCAGACTATCTGCAGAACCCACCAGTCCCACGTCATGGTGCGCCAGTGGCGGAGGTGATGGAGGATCCTGCCACCCGTTTGGTGGCTCTGGAAGGTCGGACTAGAAGGGTTTGGAGGCTGATGCAAAGGGGGCTGTGGTGGACTGTCCCGCTCGCTGGCCCCCAGAACCATGCCGGTAGTTCCAAAGTCCCCAGCTCTGCTGGGGCTGAACAGCCAGTGCCGGTCTGTGGCTCTGGGCGGGACGTAGTGGGGCACCCCTTCCGTAGCCACGAAAGGCAGACTGCGCAGGGTGGGCGGTGGAGAGGCCCAAGGACATGTCCATAGCCAGAGTGTCCTTAAAACGCCCTAGCCCGTTGTATGCCTTGTAGACGAAAAGGTGACGCCATCAAAGGGCATGTCCATAAGTGTGGATTGGACATCCCCAAAAAAGCCAGTCTAATGCAACCAGGAGTAGCACCGAAGGGCTACTGACGTGACAATCGTCCTGCCAAGTGCGTCAGCGGTATCCAGCCCACACGCCGGACGGTAAACTTCACTGTGTCTCTTCCCTAGCCGTCCACGGAAGTGACGTAAATGGAGCCTTATAAGACCCCCTTGGAGCGCGGACGTCAGTTTTCTGGAGTCAGCGGGCGTTAAGGAATCTGCGGCTAGACTGTCTCTACCAGATACATTGTTACCGAAAGTAAGTAACACATTCATCTGATCAGGACATCTAGCCGCAGATTACTTAACTTAGAATAGATACCACAGCTATACCCCATTGGAGGAGGGCCTGCGACCGAACCCCACCATGTTCCTGAAGGAAGCAGACCGTCAAGAACGTTGACAGAAACAAGGTGGGGTCCGCAATGCCAGCGCCGCTGACACCAAACCCATAAGGATCAAGATTGCCAGCATAGCGGACACCAGACCCTGAAGGTCAGGGCGGAGCATGAGCAAGGGAAGCAAGGTACTACAATCTATCAGAGGACAACACAAGTCCACGGTCGGCCAGACAGGGACGAAAAGAAGTCATGGGGCCAGAAAAATCAATGCACAATGACAGAATGCCACAGATTCCCACGAAAAGAGGGAAACTGAGTATAGGACCCCAGGGTCCAAAAGAGACAAAGGTCCAGCAAAGGGACACAACATGATTACAGATTCAGAAATCGGGGTGGAACAACCTGAAATGCCAACAAATTACATGTCAGGGCAGAGGGCATCATGCCGAAACACACAACTATGACTACCAGGAGGTTCATAGATGTGAATGACAAGAATAGACGAAATGTACCTTGATAACTACACAACACAATGCAGAGCTCGATAAAACGTAAACACAACCACAGACGCGGGCCGACCTACCAGGTAGCCAACCAGACAATCGTACTCTGGGTCCAATGACCAAGGGCGACCGGCAAGCAGAACATGCCCAAACTAGCTCCCCTGGGGGAGCGAGTGAGCAGAAAAGAGAGAGAAAGATAGACAAATGGGGAACCTGGGATTAACCCCAGGATCCACCGCAGGGAGACTTTGCATGCCTACCCCCTCGTGTGCATCCACAGCACACAAATACTGAAAATGTCAAGAAATGACAACCAAGGGTAAACGAGAAGAGCGCCTTTAGAGAATAAAAAGGCATCCGAAAGTATCATAGTATCGCCGTCTGTAAGTCGTAGAAGAGATGTTCAGTGAAGGCCAAAGTAGCGACTCCCTGACTAACTTTTTTTTGGAAACAATACAGCAAGTGACCCTGGATGACACAGTAACTAGATATGGTATGCCTGGCAAAATGCCACAGCAGCTGTGATCGTTCATCATGAGGTAACTTCCATTTGAAAGTTGTCCAAAAATTGGATCAATCAACCCAGCTGGTGAACCTTGCAGGTGGCAGGATAAATTGTTAGAGGAACCATCGCAGGCCCTGTGTAAGTTTATACCCTGACAAAGGAGAGAACCGCTTAGTGCGTTCTCAGTTTGAACCGCTAAGAAACACTTCACGTCCCCCACTACAACATCTGTGTGTGTATGGTAATTCCCAGGATGTCTTGATGTATTCTTTACCCAACCTTTCATATATGCCTGCTGATATGTGTTTTAGGCAATACTGATAATGGAAAATTGTAACAGGCAGAGTGATTGTTCCATGTATAATAAATTCAGTAGCTGGTTTCTCTGCTACCGTAAATGGCAATCTTTCCAGTTTTTCAATGCTCAGCACCAAAATAATGGTGCTAAACCAGCGCAATCTAAAAAAGCAAGTGAAATGGAAGCTGGGCGAGAGAGAACTAAAAGTCGTCCATGACTATAAATATCTAGGAATTATCTTTGATAAGAACGGGACATATGATCAACAAACAGAGGTGATTCAGAGACAAGGAACCATCCTAGCAATCACCCTGAAAAATCTCAAAAGCAAATTAGCAGGACCAAACCTGCTCCCGCTCCTTGAAGTGCTGCGCGCAAAGCTGCTGCCCTCGCTCACATACGGCAGTGAGGCCATGCGGGGGACGGATGAAGAAACCCTCAACTAAACGGTTGCTAAAGCGTTAAGAATAATCTTCAAGCTTCCTAAATACACCTCCCCAGCCCAAACTACGGCTCGAATTTGGAATAGCAAACCAGAAAATAAGCAGGAAGGCCGCGTATGTAAAAAGCTGGTATAAAATAAACAGTGCAGAGGCGGGCGAGCTGAACTCATTCCTATGGAAGGAAATATCAAGGAAAAATGCCTCACCGGCCAAAGACTAACTCCAATCAGGGATCAGCTTGTTAGCCCCGGAGAACATTTGGGAGTCAGGACTCCCATTTAAGAACATAAAAGACCTGGTGAATAAGTCAACAAAGCTCGTCTCCACCGAAAATTATGAAGAATGTCTAAATAAGAGGACCCATAGCTGGTTCGTGATACAAAGCTATCTAAAATGCTCACCACAACCATACTTCGGCACCAGCTTCTCCGGGCCCTTAAAGGAAGGCTTCATGGCATTGAGGATGGGGATCCTTCCTGTCAAACCCCATTTGCCCTCCTGGAAACGTACATTCACATCAATACAATGCAGACTATGCGGCGAAACAAAGGAAGATATGCTGCATCTCCTATGCATATGTAAGCACCTAGACCGGGAGAGGAGAGAACTGTTAAAACCGCATATAAATGAAATGCATATCCGGTCGTGCAGACAGGCAGTGAAGGCGTGTTTCAGTGGGGCCAACGTTAAATTAACCTGTAGCTTCGTCCGCTTCTTGAAAACCGCCCAGATGAAGCTTCTCGCCGCAGCCTGAGCAGAGTTGCGCACACTCAAGTTCTTTTATCCGGCAACTCTTTTTGACTCCCACTACGCTCCGACCCTGAGTAAGTCATCCACAACCACATAATGGACTATTAGATTTACGGACACTGGCGTCACCTCCAGAAGGGGACTCACCTATCGCTCTTACTTAAATTTTATAACTTTACCACAAACAAACTGTATGTATTTTTAACCAGAAAATCTTTGATTTTAAAGTATATTCATTACGTTTTTTAAGACAATATGAAATTATGTTATACATATGTATCCCTTTTATAAATTCTATATTGATGTGTGTACTGCTAAAATTTTAATTAATCAAGCAATAAACGTACTTACTTACAATGCTCAGCACCGTATGCTCCCCTTTGTGTCAATTTGATCTGTTTATCAGTGAGATTGAATTCTAAAAACAGTGACGTAGTATTGATTAAACGCCAAGGCACATAGCCTGAATGAAGGTTTTGCAACATCCAGCCTAGTAGCATGATAGAACGTAGTTGCGACTGACCATGTTGCAGCATGACCAAGTCCTGTTCCATGATGTCGATGGCAGAAGACACTATGCTGTCCAATGAATATATCCTGGACTTCAGAGTCGTTAACCCATTGTCAACCACAGAGAGAGTTTTCTCTAAATTAATACGATCAATTTCTCGTATTCGTTCTGCAGACTCGGCTTGCATAATCTTCCATGCTTCATTATAAGCAGCATAGATACCGGCATATATAAAACGTTTTTGACGCTGCTTTCTTGGTCCTAGCAAGAATTCCCTGAGATCAGCACCATCTTCAAGTAAATATAAGTGTTGTTTTACATTTTACATCCTGAAGTGTAGATCTGTGTAGCCAATCAAGGTAGAGCTTCCCTACGATGTATGTTGTTACTATTCCTGGATGCTGTCTTTGAACATATCTCAGGTCTGGCCTATTGAATGTGAAACCCTGTGTCTTGTTCAAGAATCCATCTTGACAGTTGTTTGCGTCTGTGGCCCAGATCAACCATTTATTCCAATCTGGATCTGTTCTGATGCAAAATAGTATGTACGTCGACATCCCCCTCTGAAATGTTATCACTATCAGGTGTAGGTATGGACGGATTGTTCATGTCTTTGATTTTGGCTAACCCAATGCAAGACGACTGTTGGACAGTGTCATTCAAAAACATAATTTGCTTAGAGATGTTGCAGGCTCTAAATAAAGCTTCTACCCCCTTTACTTGCCAATCTTTTGTACCCCCAGACAGTTTTTGTCTCAATGTTGTCTTTCCAAAAGTCGAAACCTAGTTTAGACAGTTGGGCATAAAAGGATGCAGAATAAATCTGTTTTGTATTGGTCAACATACTTTTCAGTCCTGTTTTGTTAACATTTCTTTTTTTGTCTTCAAATTTTATTTTGTATCACCAAGCAGCAGTACAGGGTATACACACTACAGTATATATGTATTCATTCGAAGCATAATATCCATGTCCACAAACAGTTATCAGACACAGAATGTGTAATAAATGCAGAAATGCATAACAAATTTCAACATCTGGTATTATTCTGATAGAGGCGTGATGCAATCAATGAGGATTATGCGTAAAAGACGCGTCTTTGCATCATAAAGCATGAAGTGTAGTCATAACTAATGTTATACGTCCATGGGGCCCTCTGGGGTGGCAGTCTTCTTCATATAGCAATGAATCGCAATATACTAACCAACTACCGGTCGGGGATGTGTTGCTGTAAATAGTCTACCAGTGGTTGCCAGAAATCTTTAGGTCTGGATGCCTGAGGTAGCTCCTCTGCATAGGCGCACAGCATTTCCTTACAGTATATTAAATCAGTCAGCCAATCTTTGAATCTGGGTGGTCGTTTGCTTGCCCATTTAGTAGCTACTCGACGTTTTGCAAGTAGCAGTGCCACCGCCAGCAGTTTCCGTCTTTTAGCAAGCTTTAATTTATACATACCCAGTAGGCATACCAGTGGTGCATTCGGAATCTGTTCAGTCAACATGTGCGTGAGCGCAGTTGTCACCTCCTGCCAGTAATTGTAAAGGTCAGGGCAGGTCCATGCCGTGTGCAAGAAATCTGCCCCGGGCATAGCACAGCGTCGACAATTGTCATCCGCTCTGAGACCATACCGATGTAGCTTAGCTTGTGTGTAATATGTTTGGTGTAGAAATTTAAAATGGATGATCTTTAAGTTGCAGTTCGATGTAAGTAGGGACAGTTGCGTACAACTATAGTTCCAGTCGTCTTCCGAGATGGACACCCCAACAAGCTCCTCCCATCGCTGACGGGATCTGTCTTGTCCTATCGTCTGTTCATTCTGGGAAGTCGTGTATAAGCGGGTAACTAAGTTTTTCCGTGTGGGGGCAGCCAATAATACCTGTAGGGACCGCAGTTGTTCAGGTGCAGCAGGGAAACAATCATATAGATCCTTAATCGCTGCCCGCCGCCTGAAGTACGCAAACATCTTTAGTGGAGTTTGATGTGTGCATAATGCCGGATTGCGGAGTATGATAAAAGTGTAGTTTGGGAACAACGCTTCCATAGTCGTGAATCCCATCACTCCCATGATCGATCTAATGTTTGTTTCCTGCGTCACTGATATTTTGGGATGGTGCGCCAGCGGGAGGGCCGGGGCATAAGGTGGCAGTTTCCACGCTCTCATCGCCAGAGTGCGCCAGGCTCTGGAGGTGCACTTCACCGGGTGGATGGTGTTAGTGGGGTAATAGCTAGTGGGGTCCGATATGTATTGTAGTAAGTGTTTCGGGTGCACGCTGTCAGTTTCCACCGCTTTATGTGGGAGTGGGGTTGTGTCCAGTAGTGTGCATGTTGGGCCTGTGCACAATAAAAATACAACTGTAGATCAGGAGCCGCAAAACCGCCTTGATGGTATGGTTTCGTGAGTGTTTTCCAGCGAACTCTGGGCTGCTTCCCGGCCCACGTTAAGCGCTGTACGAAGTTTGACAAAAAAGGCCTGCGTGAGCCATATTGGAATGTTCCAGAATAAGTATAAGAAGCGGGGCAGCACTATCATTTTCTGAAGTGCAATTCTGTCTGCCAGCGATAATGGCAGTTTAATCCATTTCTCAATTTGGTCGTCTAGTTTGGTCACGGCCACTCCATAGTTTTCTCGGAGGTCTCAGTGGGTCTCGGTGGATCCAGACACCTAAGTATTTCACGGGGTCGGTTGTCCACTGCAAGGGATAATCTAAGCTAGGTCGCGGAGTCACAGCAGTCAAGGGAATCACCACTGATTTATCCCAGTTTATGCTTAGTCCTGAATATGTCTCGTATTTAATATATTCTCTAATCAAAGGGTTCAAGTGTACTTCTGGGTGTCTGGTGTAGAGCACCATGTCGTCCGCATAGAGTGAGATCCCTATTGGTCGAAGATTAAATTGTAGAGCCGCTTCCGGGTGTCTCTGCCTAATCTTGCACGCTAGGGGCTCTAGAGTGAGCGCGAAAAGGATCGGGTACAAAGGGCACCCTTACCCCGACTGATCGCCATGGGTTGTGACGTGCTGCCATTTATGCGCACCCTAGCATCGGTTCTTTATACAGTAAGGCTATCCATTTCAAGAACGGGGGCGGAAATCCCATTCTGGTCAAAACAGTAAACATAAATTCCCACTCTACAGAATCAAAGGCCTTTGCTGCATCCAGAAGAGCTGCCGCAGCAGGTAATTCCGGATGTAGGCTATGATAAAGAGCAAATATAGTACGTATATTCTGCGTCGTGGACCTTGTGGGTATGAAGCCCGTTTGATCTGGCAGTACTAGAGACCCCAATAATGGCTGTATCCTGTTCGCTATGATCTTGGCCAGGATTTTAGAGTCTATATTGATAAGTGATAAGGGGCGATATGACTCGCATTTCTGGGAGTCCTTGCCCGGTTTAGGAAGGGCTATTAGTAGCGCCTCACGAAGCGTCGATGGGAGTAGACCCTCCTCATGCACTTCCTCATACGTCCGGGCCAGGTGAGGTATCAATATATCCCGGAATTCCTTGTAAAATTCTCCCGGCAGGCCATCTAGTCCCGAAGCTTTGTTTGGCAAGGAGTTAATGGCTTCCCGAAATTCGTCCTCTGTTATATGATGGCCGAGGTATTCTCTGTGTGTATCGGAGAGCCACGCCAGTCCAATATCATCCAAATACTCGTGGATGGATGAGGAGGATGCCATCGTCCACGAGGTGTAGAGCGTGGAGTAATAGGACAGAAAGCTGTCCAAGATGGAGGGGGTGTCGTAGACCAGTTCTCCCCCTGTATGCGATATGTGCTGTGGTATGGGCGGGTTTGATCTTGGTGGACAGTGCTCTTCCCAGTCTGCCCCCCTCGCCATACGTCCTGACCGTATATCTCTAGGAAAGGTATTTAACTTCGGAGTCCGCAAACTCATGATATGTGTCTACTTTACTCCGTATTTCCGCGAGGAGGGATACGTTTAAGGTGTTAGTGTATTCTTCTTCCAATGATTTAATGTCTCTTTCAACCATGAACAATTGCTGTTGAATATCCCTAAGGATCCCCACGTTTGCCTATACAGTGGCCTCTGATGGTTGTCTTAAATGCCTCCCATAGAGACCTAGCGCTGTCCACGGAGCCCTCATTAAGTTGAAAGAAGTCCATTATCGCCTGCTTCAGGTCGCTGCGGAACACCTGATCTTTTAGCGCAGATGGCTGGAGACGCCACGTGAATTGTCTAGGGGTGTGTGTGGGGATATCCAGTTCCAGCCGTACCGGGGAATGATCCGAAAGTGTTTTTGGCAGATGTTCTATCACCGTGGCCCAGGTACTAACCTCTTTGGTAGTCAGCCAGTAATCTAGTCTCGACCAGGTGTTATGTCTCGTTGAGGTACACGTTCCCTCCCGTCGTCTCGGATGTCTCACCCTCCACCCATCTACTAAGGGCCAGTCCTTGATGCCCTCCAGTAGTGATTTGGCTGTACGTCTACCATATCTATCGGCGCCCGATGCCCTATCCAGGGCGGCATCTAGCCATGTGTTGAAATCTCCTCCCTTATTATTGTCGTTGGCTGTATTTCTCCGAGTTTTGACCAAATATCTTCAAAGAACTGCTGGTCGTCAACATTAGGACCATATACCGATATATATATATATCGTCCCTGATCATCAGTTTGTGCATGTATAAGTGTAAACGGGGTCTGGCGTTTAACCAATATTAACACTCCCCGTGTATAGTTTGAACAGGATGACGCCAACTGGTATTGTGCCCACCTATGTCCTATTCTACATTCGCGGCGTGGTGTCAGGTGCGTTTCTTGGAGACATGCCACATCTACTTTGTGTCTGTCAAGATAGGCAAGTACTTTGCGTACTTTACGTGGATTTTGTAGGCCCCTAACATTCCAGGACATTAAAGTCAATTTTCTCACTTGTCTGACATCCATCGCAATATAATATAATTGTGAATCTGTCTACTTGTACATGTGGGCATGTAAACCATAACCATTAGGCATGAGCATGTAGCATGAACCGGACTGTCGCCGCCTGGTGGTTTTTGTGGTGCCCCTCCCTCCCCTCCCACTCCGTAATTCCCGCAACAACGAAGACATTGCCCTGCATCTCAATCAAAATCTCCCCCCTCCCTCCCCTCCAAGAACAAGAACTAATTCCCAAAATATGAAACAAGTGTGGTTTACACGAGTGGGCGGTAGCTGCCAAGCCCTTCACCTTCGCCAAGATGCGCGAAGGGGGAGGTCTTATGGCCTCGTTTTTGTGCACCATAACTTCGACAGACTTTCTTACCCCCACATTCAGCAACAATATATGCTTATTAAGAACTATGCATAACATTAATAACAATGTGACATCTTCAGTTAGCACTGTCCTGATTATCATAATTGTTCCCTGTGAGAAGTTGGCCTGATATATGATGCTCACTAGTTCTAGTGATCACCTTGTATCAGTCCAAACAACCGTTATGGTGATTGGTTGTAAGTCAACCTTATAGACCAGCTATCCTAATGGTAGCATGGACAAAGCAGTCTTAGGCTAAACTCTTTTGGCATGTGAAGCCAGCTGTTTTACCACAATATAACCCATTGAATACCAGATGAAAGGACACCACACAGGTTATGAAAATAAACAGTATATTTATTAATAACAACACCTCTGAACTCTTTATGAGGTCAGAGGGCTAAGCACATGACAATCTCTTAAGAAAAATACGACAAGTTGCATAAAATTACAATGGTGCCCTAGGGGCACGACAAACCATATACTAAGTAAGTGGAATGTGAAAGTCGATAAAAGGAATGGAGCTGTCCAGAGGCTGTAGGATCGATGGGACCACGCTACACTAACTCTAGGTAAGTAAAAGAGGGCCCACGGAACGCGTGTGCAGAGTGTGAACTCACACGCGAGATGCGTAACAACGTCTATGGACAGTACAGTTCAAGTTAAAGGTGAGTACGGACAATCTTGACTAGTTAGGACAAAAACGACTGTGGAACTGGACGCTAGGACAGTTAAACTACCCTTGAGCACCGAAATGCTCTCGTTACCTCACCCACGGGCTGCGGGTGCATAGGTGCCAAAGTGTGTCGGGTTCTCGCGTTGAAGTCAATGGTGCCTGAAAGAAAAGATGCTGCAGGCGACGAGGAGGAAGATGTCCGGTGCGATCCAAGGGTGGATCGGTGAAGGAGAGGACCTGAAAGCAGAGGGGACAGTGTTCAAAGTCACTAGCCAGTGACCGGTGTGGAACCAGGAAGGAACCAGATGCTGTTGTCGCGATCAGGTGAAGAGTGGACGCTTGACTCTGCAGCCACGTGGGCCAGGAGGTGTCTTCGACGACCAGGGTCGAGGCACGAGCTGTCCCACGCAGGCTCTCGCTGTCGGTGGTGTCGGATCCGGGATTGGAGTCAACAGGCCTTGGCAAAGGCAACCCACGCGGTGAGTGGAAAAGACGTCTGGTGCGGACTAGGAGAGTCCGGGGTGCCCCTCTTTTGGAAGGGAGCAAGGGCCAGTCTGGAGCAACCAGACCAGCAGTGAAGATTCAAAGGTTCGTCGTCTAGGAGGTCACTAGCAAGCCGGCAAGTGACCAGACAACGCGTCGAGCAGCAAACAAGCAGAAGGGCCCCACGCAGATCTCGTGGAAGCTGGAGGGCTGATCTTCGTGCAGGGGCTGCTCGGGGCTGGAGCTTCTCAATCCCCAAATCACTTGGTCGAGTTTACCTCGGGAGTCGTGCTGGAAGCGAAGTGCAGGTTCGTTCAAGATGGCCGGTCCCATGTGTCTCGTCGCACCCACGGGTCTCAGCTTTGCTGTAGAGGTGAGTTGAGGTCGGAGAGGTCTGGGAATCCGGGTCTCGTCGGGCTCTGAAGTCTGGATCCTCGAGGGAAGATGACAAAGTTATGTTATGTTATGTGAATTTGTACTGCGCACAGCTGCCCCAGCCAAGGGGCGTCCCGGCGCATGTCAAGGTAGCACGCAACAACCACAAGAAACACAACTGCTAAAAGAAAAAGACAAGGTTAAAACAGGAAAGTTTTTATCGCCTTGCGGAAGGAAAAAAGGTCTTCCAGCAACCGAATCTCCACCGGGAGAGAGTTCCAGAGTTCGGCCGCTTTGACCCGGAAGGAACGACCACCGATACGGCACAGCTTGTATCGCGGAGTGATGGTAAGAGCTTGGCCCGAGGATCTCAGATGTCGAGTGGGGACATACCAGGACAGAAGACCCGTAAGAGTTTGAGGGGCCGTGCCCTTTAGGATTTTAAAGGCCAAGCACAGCACTTTGAACTGGATTCTTGCTCTGACCGGCAGCCAGTGCAGCGCTTTCAGAGTGCCGGAAACAGGGCAGAATCTGGGAAGACCAACAATGGCTCTGGCGGCCGCGTTCTGCACTCGTTGGAGGCGAGTGATTTCGGCCAAGTTAGCGCCGACCAGAAGAGAGCTGGCATAATCCAGGCGCGATATAACAGTCGCCTGGATTACCAACTGCCGTGTATGAGGATCGAAAAACTTCAAAACTGGTCGCAGAGCCCGGAGAATTCCAAAACAGCATGCTGCCGTTTTCTTCGTGTGCCCCACAAAGCTGAGAGTGGGATCTATCCACACTCCCAAGTTTTTTAATTCTGTCACCGGAAGGGGGGCCGGCCCAAGCTCCGAAGGCCACCACCTGTCCCCCCAGAGATCTGCCCTTCTGCCGACGATCATGATCTCGGTTTTCTTCGCGTTGAGCTGGAGGCAGTTGGCCTTCATCCAACTTGCCACCGCTCTGAGTCCACTCTGAAACCTGGGAGCATCCTGGTCCGCATCCCCGCTGATCGGAACCGCTAGCTGGGTGTCATCGGCATATGACACCATTGTCATACCCCACTGCCTGACAACCTCAGCTAGCGGTCTCACGTAAAGATTGAACAACGTGGGGCTCAGCGAGGATCCCTGCGGCACTCCCTGTTTCAGAGGATGGAAACTGGACTGGAACGGCGGAATCGCAACGCTGAAGAGACGGCCATCGAGGAAGGACTGGAACCACTGGAGGGCGGACCCCCCCACTCCAATCTCCTCCAGGCGGTGCAACAGGATGGGATGGGAGACAGTATCGAAGGCGGCGCTTAGATCTAATAATACCAGCGCCGCCGTCTGTCCTGTATCCATCACTGTGCGGAGATGTTCAGCCATGGTGAGAAGGGCGGTTTCCGTGCTGTGCTCAGCACGGAACCCGTTCTGGGTGGGGTCTAAGATGTTGGCGCGAGTAAGGTGGTCGGAAAGAACCTTGTTCACGTGGGCCTCCACGACTTTGGTCAGCCAGGGGAGCAGGGAAATAGGCCGGTAGTTTTCCGGCTTTTCCGGGTCCAAAGTTGGTTTCTTTAAAATAGGAGAAACCACAGCCCGCTTCCAGCTTGTTGGAACCGTACCTGAGGCCAGTGAGATGTTAATCAGGGAGAGTACCAAGGTACGCCCCACAAACAACTGGTCTCTAAAAAGGGCTGGCTTAAGCGGATCGGCGGGCGACCCGGATTTCACCTGCTGCGCCAAGATGGTAAAGCCCTCGGGTGACAACGGAGGTAGCACATGAAGCGAAAAATCTCCGCCGAAGTTGCGTGGAATACCTGCCGGTGACCTAGTGTCCGGAAAAGTTGAATAGATGTTCTGAACTTTTTCTAAAAAGAACCGGGCATGGGCCTCACAGTGCGCGATGGAGCTCGTTGTTATGGCCGAGGCTCGCTTTGCCACAAGGTCCTTTACCACTTTGAAGAAGGTTTTAGAAGGGTTAAGGCTATTGCCGAACTCCGCAGCATAAAAAGCTGCCCGGGCCCGACATATAGCACGGTGGTAAGCTTTAACGGCAGCGAGATACACAGCCTTCTTCCCGCTATCGTACACCTTCCGCCACTCCCTCTCCGCTCGCCTACAGCTGCCCTTGAGTATACGTAAGGCACTATCATACCAGGGGCTTGACTCCCTGGAACTGATTTTCCTAGTTGAAACAGGAATCAGAGAATCAAGTGCCTCAGTGACCCACGAGCAGAACCGGTCGTAACCTGCATCCGCGTCCTCCAAAGGTCCCAACGGCACTGCCGCGAGGGCCTGATGAAGGTCCTTGAGACTCAGTTTACTCCAGTGCCGTGTGGAGATCATCCTCGTAGGAGCAGAGGAGGGAATTCCCGGCAAGGGGACATGAATGACCACTAGAGAATGGTCTGTCCAGCTGAGCGGGGTAACGGCCGTTACTGTAGCCTCCGTCAGGTTCGTAAAAAACGGGTCCAACGTATGGCCGCCTACATGTGTGGGATGCCGCACTATTTGTTGGAGTTGGAGAGCCTCCAGATCGGCTAAGATACAACACACCGTAGGGATGTTCTGATTCTCAAAGTGCAGATTGAGGTCCCCCAAAATAGAGAAGTTAGCACACCCCAACGCTAGAGAACTTACCGCGTCGGGGAAGGCAGCCCTGAATGCCACTTCGCTACCCAGAGGGCGATAGACTACCATCCCTAAAAGGGAAAACTGGGGGTTGACCTGAATTTTGAAGGTGGCACTCTCGCAGCCTACGATGTTAAGGGCAGACCAGCAGCAAGAAAAGCTAGATCTTACTGCGAGAGCGATACCCCCTCCCCTAGTCGATCGATTCAAGGTGAAGATCGAGAAGTCTGAGGGGAATGCCAAATTAATAATGGCCGTGTCATCATCCTTCAGCCAGGTTTCCGTGATAGCCACATTATCAGGGGCCTCTTCACGCATCAGGTCCCTAACGGCTTGGTGGTGTTGCACTAGAGACCTCGCATTGAAGCTCAGGATGCGCAGAGCATGGGCCTTACGGCCAAGACGCGCGGCGGCCGATAAAGTTTTCTGACAGATTTTAGCCGGAAGGTTCAGTGCCCACTGACCACAGGCGCACTGATGAGGGCCACAAAGCGGGTGTATAGGTGCTTGTATACATCTCGGAACAGAACGTCCCAAGACCCGCAGCGTGGCAGCAGAATAAACAATCATAGCGTAATCCCGTGTAGCCGACCGTGAAGATGTTATAGGTCCCTAAAGACCGCCGCGCCGGGCGCGTCCTTAGCGCGGACGGGCGCAGACGGGCAGGACTCAGGCACGACTCCGGCTAAGCGACGGCGTCCCACTGCGCGATCCCGCTGCACGGGAGAGGACGACTTTAAATAGGCGAGGCGAATGACACAGCGGGGGAGAACCAAATTAAAATAAAACAAATACAAAACAGGTAGATAAAAGAGCAGCGCGACAGCAGCGCGACCGGCAGCAAGCCAGTCCCTTGACCGAGTAACTGATGATGAGTCCGCCTTAAGTAGGCGAGGCGAATGACACAGCGAGCGAAGAGACGCTCCAAGATGGCGCCCGTGCAAAACCTAAACAGCCCAAGGCAAGATGGCGCCCACCGACCCAACCCCGGGACCCAAGCCTGCCAAACGGCGGTGGGTTAACTCCTTTAAATGCAGGTAAGAGGGCGGGGGACTATTCCCAAGTGAGAGCGTCTAAAAACAGGGGAGAACCAAATTAAAATAAAACAAATACAAAACAGGTAGATAAAAGAGCAGCGCGACAGCAGCGCGACCTGCAGCAAGCCAGTCCCTTGACCAAGTAACTGATGATGAGTCCGCCTTAAGTAGGCGAGGCGAATGACACAGCGAGCGAAGAGACGCTCCAAGATGGCGCCCGTGCAAAACCTAAACAGCCCAAGGCAAGATGGCGCCCACCGACCCAACCCCGGGACCCAAGCCCGCCAAAAGTGAAGCCGCTGGACGCTTGATGGTGCCTGCAGTTGCAGGGTGGACACTCCTTGTCCACAAGGGAGATTCTTCAGTCTTCTGGGGAGCAGAACGTCGAATTCCAGAGTTTCTTCTTGTAGAATTGTTCAGGATAATCTAATTTGGAATGGGACCAGCTCCTACCTTTATTCTCCTAAAGGGGGCTGCACTACTGACTAGGTCCCTCCCCTGGGTGGGACCAGGAATGGGGGTGGTTACACCCCCTATCCTTTGTCCGGTTTCCCGCTAGAGCTGGGGCTGGAGTACCCCAGCAACTGGTTTGAACCGGTGTATGCACAGGGCACCTTGTGTGCCCCAGGCATGTCTCATTCCTTTCAGGCCTGTCCTACCCAATACACAAAATCCTGTCTGGGGTGGCGCTAGCACCTCCCAAGGCAAGAAACCCATTGTCCAAGCCTCCCTCGCTGGAAGGACTCCCAGCAGCAGGAGGTCAGACTTGTGTCTGTGGTGGCAGCATCCATTTTGTGATGCCAAGGCTCGAGTTAACTTTAACCGGGGTTTACAGCTACATACATGTCGTGTCCCTCTAGAAGGGTGGAATGCTACCCCTGTCGCCAGAATTGGCGAGGGGGTAGTATTCCAATTCGTATGACACCTTACTCGACATGTTTTGATAATGTTATACCAGAGTTAGCATTTAACAGCGAGGTTGATAATGCACTTAAGAGTATATGGTATAGCGTTATCATGGAAACAGCTAAAGGACTTGGTTCCGAAAGCTGTAGACCGGCTCAGCTCATGCTAGAGCACCATCTCACATAATTTCAAGCACTCTGCCTTCAGGATTGATAAGGCCTGCCATAGGAGTGACTGATAGGAGGATATGTGTCAATTTTTAGGGTTAGATATAGGTATACTATATCTATAGCAAAGGGTGTTTACACCACCTTGCCCCAGCTGTCAGGCAGCCAGTTGTGTCAGTTTTAGATGGCCAGCCAGGGGTGGCATAATACATGCTTCAGCCCCTGGTAGCCCCTGGTAGGCCCTGGGTACACCTATGCCCTGGATACCTAAGGTACACTGTACAGGGACTGATAAGGTGGCCCAGTACCAATTGGTAAATGCACCTAAAGTACATGGTTGTCAATTTAGAGAGAGAACAGCTAGGCTGTGGGTCTGATTAGCAGGCCCACAGCCAGGGAAAGTCGTAAACCAGTGAAGCAAAAAGCAAAAATCTGGGGTGACCATAGGATTGCAGACCCCACTCTCCTACATTCCCGCAGTGACCACTTAGCTTTTTGGCGTGTCATCTTCTCAGCCTCCTCCGCACGACCAAGTGTACATTTCGTGATGCAACAGCAGGCAGTTCGTCCTCATTCCGGCAACCTAGGAGGCAAGGCCCGCTGAATTGTCAGGTAGGGTCGAAAGAGATTTATCTAAAGCAGTGAGATCAGGTCCTCATCCAACAGGTCAGTGTGCTCGGCTCAGTCAGATGTGTGTCATTCGACATCGGATAGTGGCTCTTGTTCTGCATGTCTGTCTCTAGGTGATAGTCTGCGCTCTCCTTTCGGTCTCCGCTGTTGTATATATTTCATGGCGTATTTTGGTTCGTTGAAAATTTTCGTGGTCCCGTCGTCCGTGATCTTAAGTCGCGCCGGGTACAGCATAGCGTATGGGATTTGGAGGTCACAAAGTTTTTTTTCGCTTGGCTATACCTTTTCCGTGCTTCCTGCACTGTTTGCGTAAAGTCCGGATAGACCGCTATGTCCATTCCCTCATGTCGTAAGGCGCCTAGTTCGCGAGCTTTCCGCAATGCCGCATCTCTGTCTCTATAATTTAGCAATTTAGCTATGATGGGTCTCGGTCTGGTGCCCAGTGGAGGTTTGGGAGCAAGGGATCTGTGCGCCCTTTCAACCAGGAACACCTCTGAGAAGGTGTCCCTTCCCATTAGCGTGATTAGGAGCTGCTCCACGTACTTTTCCATGGGGCCCGTATTTGTGGTTTCCGCAATGCCCATCAGGCGGATATTGCTCCTGCGAGATCTGGCTTCCAAATCCTCAGCTTTGGCAGAAAGCGCAGCCAGTTCTGTGTCCATCCCAGATTGTTTAGTCGTAATTTGGGTGGTTGTGTCCTCCACATCCGAGATTCTGCGTTCAGCCATATCAATCCTCTCTGTATGTCTGTCTAGTCTCTCCGACATATGATCAATTCTGTGTGTGAGAGAGTCTATTTTGCCATCTATGTTGGTCAGTGCAGTTTGGATGGTTTGAAACATTGCTTGTATATTGTCCGTCGATGTCCCTCCGGACGTGTTCGCCGTGGACAGGGTATGGTGTTGGCCTTCTCCAGTCTGTTCCGCCTGCTTTTTGGATTGATCAAATGTGAGTTTGGGTTGGGATTTATCAGGTTTCCCCATCTTGTCACCACAGTATACCCGGTGTTGCGTCGTCTAGCGTGCCACTCCCTCTCAGGACACGATGCGGAGGTATAGAGTCGTAAAGCCACAGGTTTTATGCAAGAGGCCACAGTAGTTGTCCACAACCTCTAATGAGTGGTGGCCCCGGGAGAGATAGCAGTGCGGCAGCTTTTTATATCGTAGATCCTGTGGGCATGAGCCCGTATACTGTGGGTATAGAATCATCCACGGATATGGTTTCCAGCGATGAAGGATACTCCCCACGCTCCACGCTGTCCAGTACTCCCCCTATACACCAGTGTAGTTCGCAAATAGTTATTATATGTATGTTTTCTACACAGGGGGGAAGGAATCGCTAGTGTCCCATTAGGTGCTTTCTATTGTGTGCACATACCAGACCCTGAGGGTGGCTTCAATCCTGGGGTCCTCTCACTTCTCACCGGTAATCCGGTGGTGTCAGCTCTCCCCCCACGGCCGTGCACATTTGCTGCAGGTCCTGTGCCCCCTTTCAGCAGTATACAAGCCCACAGCCTCCTTTCTCAGATGGGACGGGTGTTTACGCTATAGGGCTACTGCTCTTTGGCCTCAGTGTAATGCAGGAGTAAAGTATGTCCGCATTCAGAGGTCGTGCCAAGTGATTTACGATGGCCCACCACGGTGTGCGCTACTCTGAGCGGTAATACGAGTACAGCGTCGGCAGAGTCCTTCGCCTACCGGGTCTTTCCTGTCCTTCCGACGCTGTGGCTGTCTGGAGTACACTGGCACGGGAAAGGGATCAGCTTACCCGGTTCCGCTATTGCTGTTGTCAGCGCTGACTTCCTGACCTCATCCAGTGTCCGGCAAGAGGCCCGGGTTCTTTTCTCCCGATCTCCCGGCGGGGCCGGCCGCCGCGATCCGGCGTGCGTGCCGTGCGTCTCGGCTTGATGTCGAGCTGTGGGTCGGTGCTTCAGGCCCTTCACCACGCCAGCCTCGGATCGGTGTTCCCTACGTTTCTACACCGCCGAGCGCTCCGAAAGTTACAGCGGAGGTAGGGGGTCTTTCATTACGGTTATGGCAGCGTTGTTCTGGGGTCTGTGGTACGCTAGGTGTGCAAAATAGGGATGTTGTTTAAAGCCTCCCGGAGGAGCTCGCTCAAGGTGCCGCCATTTCGTAGCTTGGCTAGCTCCACCCCCCCCTGTTTTGTTAACATTTCTAAAGTAAAATGATTCTGCATTCGATGCATTGAATCCTGAAAAGTATGGAAATTTCATAGCAAATTTTCTTGAGCTACCCTTTGGAGGGTAAGGCCAAGGTTCCCATTGTTTATACATTAATACATTTCTAGGATTTGCAGATTTGTGCAAGAAATGATGACCATATGAATATAACAATACATTTGTTCATAGTCTGATGAACATTCTACATATTCATGATTCGTGAATACTGCAGACATTTCTACGTCTGACATCATATTATTAACAGTCTCGAAGTCCCAATCATCAGAAAAGGTACTAGATGAAACAAAGTCACTTAATGAAATCTTGAATAAGTGTGGAATCTTCAACAGCTCTGACGGGCCAAAATGTCATTATCTGTTTTGTCCCAAGCTATACCACAAGGTATAGGAACGGCTGTGATGTTCACTGATGACAAGTCTCTTTGTTCACGATGGGATGATTAGTGTGGCTTGAGGAGCAAGTTGACGTTGTTACTTGCTGTGTCCATTTTGACATATCTTCCATTTATGACCATACCCAGAGTTATTACCAGAGTCAACCAAAGTAGAAGAAAAAAGATTCCCAACACACTCCACAGTTTAATCCATGGTGAAACCAGATAAGTCTTTTCCAGGTGATAAAAAAAGGTCTGTTGCTTGTTCTTTGAAAGTTCTTTTTGCTGGCATTTTCAGGTTCGCTGGGATCCTCAGAAAACATATCAAAGTTAATGAAATAGCCACAGGCAGTTCTGTCAATTGTTGGGATTGCATCAGGATCCGTTGAAATCGCTGGAACCATTTGATCACTTGTTACTTCATAGTAGACAGGTGCTATTTCTTTTAGACAGGGATTTCTTGACTAACTTATTTGGATCTCAACAGGTACAAGTTCCATAGCTTTGTTGCATAGTCCTTTTTGCACTGCAGATTCCTCAAAGGTGATGAGTCTCTCAGTTTGAACCTCTTGGATTATAGCTAGGGGAGTGCGTCTGCTACATTGTCTGAATCCACTCGGCCTACTGCTTAGTATCGGCCACATAGTGTGGTTTTATCCGGTTGATGGACACGTACCTGTTGTCCTTTTTACCAGCAAGGGGCGGCAGTAAAACTGTTCTTGATCCGTGGATTGCTAGGACAGATACTGGTTGTCTGTAAGAAGGCCCAAATTACTTCTTGTCCGCGATCTTTTCTCTGACTAAATCACCAAGCTTTGGGATCCAGACAGGCCTTGCTGGGATGGTTGGTTTTCCCTCAGTGGTGGTTTGCTTCAGGAACAAGTTGCTTTGTTTCGTTCTCAGTTCATTTAAGTCCTGTAAAACAGCCAAACGTTCTGTGATATCAAATGTTTTTTGTTCCACCACTGATGTCTGACAATCAAGGTCCGCGACCAACATTCGTGTCCCAAAAAGGACCTCATATGGAGTGGTACCCTCTAGAGAACTTCTTGGCAAGTTATTAAGACTACGTTGGACACTTAGTAGATGTTTGACCCACCCGTCACCCAAACCTAATACCCTAGCTGTTATAGATTGCTTTATATACCTTTTTTCTCTCCACAACCGAATTTCCCTCAGGATGGATTGGACTAGAATACCGAAAAGGCAACGCCCAAATTGGCATGGCCTTGTAAGTTCGAGAGCTAAACGCAGGACCCTGGTCAGAATGTAGCGTGCCGATTGCGTATGTGCCGATAAAGACTTGCAAATGTGTTATAACAGTTCGAGCGTCAGCCGAGCGCTGAGGCAACATCCGAATGAACTGTGTCTTAATATTTGTGGGACCGCATTTGTCCATAGGGACATCTGCGTGTAGAAAGTCTAATGCTATCTAACAATGGTGTCTGTACTGGGCTGGCTATGCTATAGTTCGATATTTGGTGGCGTTCTGAGCTGCGATCTCTATTGCAGTCTATGCAATTAATGACAAATATGTGAACGTGTGCATTCATTCCTGGCCACCAGTACATCTCTTTTAATGTTAATATTGTTTGAGATCCATTGATGTATCAGACTCTCTCCCAAATGTGCTTCATAAATCAAAGCTAATCTACATCTCCTGTTTGGAATTACCCTATCCCCACTCCAGGGATTCGAGCACATGGAACGCTGTTTGCATCATTTATATAGGAGTATTTGATTGGAAAACCTTTAGTAACAGTGCCCCGCTGCCCTTGCATGTAGCATTGACAGCCAGCATTATTTTGCTGTCTATTTTTGTTTTTGAACGAGTGATTCCAGCTACGGAAGCCGTTTGCACAGCTGCCTTCGCGGCTTCATCAGCCAATGAATTTCCTTCAACGTGACTGCCATCACGTTGATGACTCAGCATATGTATCACATGAGTGTTTTGTAGTTCTTCTCGTAACTGAACTACTTGTTCCCAAAGCGTTTTATGCGTGATTGTGCCAACTTTTGCATCTTTGAACCCGTTTTGAAGCCAGTTTATCAAGTATTCATTATAAGATTGAACACAATAAAACGAATCGCACACCGAGTATGGGGAATTCGCGATCCGTATTCGCAAGTGCCATCTTGAATGCTTGTAGTTCAGCTCGCTGAGCTATACAATCTCCTAAAGATTGATTTTTAGTGACCATTGGTCTAAATTTGCCATCGCGCCAATGACATTTAACAATCACGCACGCCGCACTATATGCTTGTTTACCCCCTGTAGCAGGTTGAGCTGATCAGTCAGTATAGTATAAATTATACATTCATACTGGTCAAGAGGCAGAATTTCAGTAGGCAGAGGACTTTCTTGTTCGTATTGTAGAAATGCTTGTGTTTTTAAATAAGGATCAAAAACGTATTCAACATCTGTTGCAGTAAGATAATTAACCCATTGTATCCATCTCGGATGTAAAGCTTTAGCAATTGGAATGATCGCTTTTGTCATTGCTTCTAAGGCAGTTACAGGAGTTACGACCATAATGCGTTTCCCCTGTGCAAGGCCTCTTTTTTTTGCTACAGCAGTTTCAACAGATGTCAGAATTTTTTCTGTAGAAGTGAACTTCATTTCTGCTTCTGTGTACAAATGTAAGAAAACAAGTTACTTACCTGTAACTTTGGTTCCCCAGTATTGGTAACTTTCATAGATTCCCATGCTTTGTATCATTCCCCCGTCGTCGGATTGGGAGCCTCGGTAAATAAAAAAAAACCATAGCAATAGGCACAAAAGAGAAATATTAGGCCTAGGCCTCATCTCAATTTGTAGCTTATCCACCTCTGTGTAAAAGAGCCCAAACTTTTGCAGCAACCAATCAGCATAGCCTCACCCCATAGAACCCTCCTGAGAGAACCTCTGAGCCTCAGATTTTCGTAGCCGTTGTGCAACAGCCACTATCTCAGTAAAAAGGCCGAGCTTTCCCAGGGAAGGAGGGTGGGTGCATGGGAATCTATGAAAGTTACCAATACTGGGGAACCAAAGTTACAGGTAAGTAACTTGTTTTCTTGCCCCAGTATTGGAACTTTCATAGATTCCCATGCTTTGTATCAGAGTAGCTAGCAGTAAGCCATAAAAGCACATTTTGTAATAGGAATATCAGCACCTTGCTACATAGAGACTCACATTGGAAAAAAAAATATATATATATACACACACACACATGTAACCTCAGCAAGGAAAAACACAAGTGAAACAAAATGTGCAACACAGGAAGGAGGGATTGTAGGGAAAGCTCACCTCTCATTGAAAAAGATTCCTCAGGACTGCCTGTCCAACAGCTGCATCATCCTTCGTAGTGGAATCCAGGCAGTAGTGCTTCATGAAGGTATGCGTACTGCTTCACGTTGCAGCCCTCCAGATGTCCTTGATAGGAACTCCTGAAAATAGAGCCACTGACGATGCCACTGATCTAGTGGAATGTGCACGGACTCTTCTTTCAAGTGGTTTGCCCGTTGTTGATTACAGAACTGAATAGCACTGGAAATCCAGCGAGAAATGCTGTGTTTGGACAGCGGAAAACCTTTCCGCGGGGTACTGTAGGAGACGAACAGTTGTGAAGATTTCCTAAAAGATTACGTCCGCTCCAAATAGAACTTTAGACACATTTGAACGTCCAAAGAATGCAAGGACCTCTCTGCTGGAGTTGTAGGTCGTGGGAAAAGACTTCAAAATTAAGGTTTCATTCAGGTGGAAGTCAGTTGGAACCTTAGGGGTGAACTTTGGATTCGTCCGTAGGATCAGGACATCCCGTTTGAATTGCAGGAAAGGCTCCACGATTGTCAGTGCCTGGAGCTCGCTAATCCTTCTGGCTGATGTCAATGCCAACAGAAGAGCTAACTTCCAAGATAGGAATTTAAGGTCCGTTTTGTGAATGGGTTCAAACGGTGACCTCATTAGCTGGGCTAAGACCAAATTAAGTTGCCAGACTGGTGGAGGACGACGGACTGAAGGAAAACCCCTGAACAGGCCTTTCAAGAACTGCTTGACAATCCTAGCGGACCAAAGCGAAGGACCTGAAGACGTCCGTCTGAAACTTGCGATGGCTGCCAGATGAACTTTAACAGAAGAATGAGCCAATCCAGATTTAGCTAGCAACAGAAGATATGGCAAAATCTGATGCGGAGCTGAAGTGTAAGGGTGAAGGTGTTGCTTTCGACACCAGAGGCAGAACCTTTTACACTTTGCTCTACAAGTTCTGTTCGTACTTGGCGCTCCAGCTTGAGACAAGATGTCCCTACACTCCTTGGTGAGGGTTAGATCTTGGAATTCCCTGTGCTCAGGAGCCACGCTGTCAAGTGAAGTGAGCTCGGGTCCGGATGGAGCACTTGACCCTGAGACCTCGACAACAGAGAAGGAACCGGTTACAGGTGAATTGGATGGTCCTGAGAGAGCAGGAGGAGTTCCGTGTACCAGAACTGGCGGGGCCGGGCCGGTGCAAT
This sequence comes from Lissotriton helveticus, assembly GCF_964261635.1. NCBI lineage: Eukaryota > Metazoa > Chordata > Amphibia > Caudata > Salamandridae > Lissotriton > Lissotriton helveticus. The sequence continues at coordinate 228,356,104 of NC_136067.1, read as the reverse complement.
CAAGATCATTCTGCACGGCTCAGCCTTGATTTTCCTGATCAACCTCTGGATTAGAGGTATCGGAGGAAAAGCGTAAAAGAATGCGCCGTACCAGGCAATCGAAAGCGCGTTCCCCAAGGACCCCGGATGGTGATCCCTGCTTGCATAGTACCGGCATTTGGTGTTCTCCGGAGTTGCAAACAGGTCTATGGTCGGGGTTCCCCAGACCGAAAACACTTCCTCCAGAATGGTTTGGTCCAATTCCCATTCGTGACTGATCGATTTCTGTCGACTCAGGGCATCCGCCATAATATTGAGCGAACCTGGGAGGTGTTCTGCCTTCAGAGCAATATTGTGAAGAATCGCCCAATCCCAAATCACTTGAGCTTCTTTGGAGAGAATCCTGGATCTTGTCCCAGCCTGCTTGTTGATATAGTGCATGGCCGTTGTATTGTCCGTCCGGACCAGCACTGAACATGTCTGAATTCGCGGCAGAAAAGCATGTAAGGCTAATCGAATGGCTTTGAGTTCTAAAAGGTTGATGTGGCACCTGCGTTGAACTGAATCCCAGTGACCACTCACGTGCAGTTCCTGGAGCACTGCTCCCCAGCCTTCTAACGAGGCGTCCGTGGTGATAACCATGGGAGAAGGTGGAAGTGTGAATGTTAACCCCTTCGCGATGTTGTCCTTCACCAACCACATGCTTTTTTCATTGCTGGTGTCACCGTAATCCGGTCGTCGAAAGAGCCCTCCGCCTGGCACCATTGCTGGTCGAGCTGCTCTTGCAGAGGACACATTTGCAGCCTGCAATGTGGAATCAATGGTATGCAGGATGAAATCGATCCGAGCAGGGACTTGTAGAGCCGTACTGACAGGGATTTCCTCTTCATCAAGAGGCGAGCCGATAACAACAATTTGTTTTGACGTTCCTCTGTTGGATACGCTTTGCAGCATGTCGTGTCTAGCATGGATCCCAGAAACCTTGCAGTCCTGGATGGTTGAAGAACCGATTTGTCGTTGTTGAGCTGAAGGCCCAGGTGGCTGAATAGTTGGATACAGGTCGAAATGGCCTTGGAAGTTCCCTGGAAAGTTGAAGCCTTGACCAGCCAGTCGTCCAGGTAGGGAAAAACTTCCAGAGATTGTTTCCTGAGGAATGCTGCCACCGGAGCCAACACCTTTGTAAATATCCTTGGTGCAGACCGGAGGCCAAAAGGAAGTACTTTGAACTGAAAATGGCTCTTGCCTACTGTGAAGCGCAAGTATTGTCTGTGAGCTGGATGGATCAGCACATGGAAATAAGCATCCTCTAAATCCAGAGTTGCCATGTAATCCCCTGGATTTAGCAAAGGAAGAATATCCTGGAGAGTGACCATCCTGAAGGAGAGCTTGATGAGATAGGTGTTGAGCTCCCGTAGATCTAATATGGGGCGCCATTTTTCTGTTGTCTTGCGAGCCAGGAAGAACCTGGAATAAAACCCTTTCCCCCTTTGTGAAAGAGGTACGGGTTCTATTGCCCCCTTGATGAAAAGCTGGTGGGCTTCGAGACGTTGCAGGCCCAGATGTTTGGAGTCGTTGGCGCCTGGAGCTCTGTTTGGAGGAAGATGTTGAAACTCCAACGTGTGGCCACTCTGAATGATATTTAGGACCCACTGGTCTGATGTAATAACCTTCCAACTGTTTAGACAATGAGAAATCCTGCCCCCCACTGATGTCATTGGAGGGGTAGGAACAGTAGAAAGAGGAGAGAGGCCGCTATTGTCGTTTGGAATTGTCCCGTCTGACGACCTTGGTGCCCCCTCTGCGGTTGGCGAGAGAAAGACGCCGACTGGCCTTGGCGTGGATTGGAGTATTGGGGCTTGTAAGATTGATAGGATTGCGAGTATGAAGAGTACCGCTGTTGGTTGCCACCTCTGTATGAGGAAAAACCTCTGCCACTCGCACCTCTGAATGGAACCTTACGGTAATTTAAAGACCCCCAGGAGCTGTATCCGTGTCCTTTTTGATACCTTGAAGGGCTTCATCCACATGCTTTCCGAAAAGCATGTCTCCATCGTATGGCAAATCTAAGATCTTGTTCTGGACCTCCTGGCGAAACCAGGTTGCCAGCCCTGGCGTCTTAATACAGCCGCCCCAGCCAGGGCACGAAAAGCAGTAGTAGCTATGTCCATAGCACAATCAATCACCTTCGAAGAGGAACACTCCTTCCATCAGGACCTTCCTGGCCTCTTCTTTCGCAGCCTCTGGAAGCTGGTCCACAAATGGGGACAAATCACACCACATCTGGCGATCATACCTGCCCAATATGGCAAGAGCATTCGCAGCTCGAACCAAGACACTGTCCATGGAAGAGAATCCTTTGCCCATATTGTCCAGACGTCTCCCTTCTTTGTCTGGCGGTGTTGTAAGTTGAGTCGATGGGTTTTAAGACTTACTTTGCGCCGCTTGGGAAATGACGGAATCCGGTTTTGGTTGTCCAAGTAGGCAAGCTGGACTGCCCTCTGGTGCTTTATACTTCTTCTCCAGCCGCGGAAGAACAGGGATAACTGTCGCTGGATTTTGCATGACTTTAATACCTTCTGACCACACGTGTTCTATTATTGGGATTGACCGAATTGACTTCTTGTAAGGTTCTTTAAAGTCATAAAGGAAACAGTCTGTCTGAACAGTAGTAATCGGCAGGCCAAATCTCTTAGACGCCCTCTCCATAAGGTTATGGGAACCTCCAAGATCACCTGGAGGGGAGGTAGCAGTATCCCGTACTGGAGCATCCGAATCCTGAAGGTCATCATCATCATCAAAATTTCTATCTGGATCCTGAGGAGGATCTTCTTGAAGATCAGAGGAGACATTGTCATCCTGAACAGGCACACCCTCTTGGTAAGTTTCTCTAGGGGCTGGTTCTGCAACCTATGAAACCACAGGCGTCACTGCAGCCACAGAAGTAGCAGGCATAGATGGAGTAGGAGGACGCTCCTGTTGTATTGCAGTTTGCATAGGAAACCTGTTCCTATAATCCTACAACATTAATTGCAAATCCGAAATCAGAGAAAAAACTGAGCTGAGCTCAGAGGAAGCAGGAAACAGGCACTTTAAACGTCGACAAAGTTATCAATGCTGCCCTCGTCGACGAAGTGGAGCCATACGAGTACTCTGGTCTTTCTTAGAAGCTGTCGTCGACGTACCTGCTGATTTCGGCGTCGACGGACGCTGTTTTTTGTCAGGCCTTCCTTCCTGAGAGACAGTAGAAGGTTTTGTTGCCCTCCTTCTCCTTATGAGATGGTGAAGAAGTAACAGAAACATCTTTTTTCACTTTTTTGGTTGTTTCTGACTCTGCAGCCTGTCCCAGCCTCTCCTTTTCACCTCGGTGAGGAGATTTAATGGGAATAGCCTTTTCAGACCTATCAGAGATCTTTTCTAAGGCTTTGACAGGTGGCCCAGTAGAAGGGGATTACCTACCCCTTTTTCTGGATCTTCTGGAGAACGCAGCTTAAGAAGAGTCCTCACCGTCAGATGAAATTGCTTCCTTATGAGACTTCATCTTCTGCAGCCAAGTTAACAGGCGGCCCTCTCTGTCTCTCAATCAATCAATCAATCATGCCATTTGTATAGCGCACTACTCACCCCGGAGGGTCTCAAGGCGCTTGGGGGAGGGGTATGCTACTGCTCGAACAGCCAGGTCTTGAGTTGTTCCCTGAAGGCGAGATGGTCCTGGGTCAGCCGAAGGTGGATGGGGAGGGAGTTCCAAGTCTTGGCAGCCAGGTAAGAGAAGGATCTTCCTCCGGCGGTGGCTCTTCGGATGCGTGGTACGGCTGCGAGGGCGAGGCTGGTGGACCGTAGCTGGCGGGTGGGCGTGTAGAAGGTCAGGCGGTCGTTGAGGTACTTGGGGCCCAGGTCGTGGAGAGACTTGTGTGCGTGGGTGAGGAGCCGGAACGTGATCCTCTTGTCGACGGGGAGCCAGTGCAGGTTCCTCAGGTGGCTGGAGATGTGGCTGCGTCGGGGGACATCCAGGATGAGTCGGGCAGAGGCGTACTGGATGCGCTGGAGTCTTTTCTGTAGCTTGGCTGTGGTTCCGGCGTAGAGGGCGTTTCCGTAGTCCAGTCGGCTGGTGACGAGTGCCTGGGTGACAGTCTTCCTGGTCTCGGTCGGGATCCAGCGGAAGATCTTGCGAAGCATACGCAGGGTGTTGAAGCACGATGAGGAGACGGCGTTGACTTGTCTGGTCATCGAGAGGGAGGGGTCCAGGATGAAGCCCAGGTTGCGTGCGTGGTCGGTTGGCTTGGGTGCGGTGCCCAGGGCTGGGGGCCACCAGGAGTCGTCCCAGGCGGAGGGCGAAGATCCCAGGATGAGGACTTCCGTCTTGTCCGAGTTCAGTTTCAGGCGGCTGTCCTTCATCCACTCGGCGACGTCTTTCATCCCTTCGTGTAGGCAGGTTCTGGCGGTGTCGGGGTCTCTGGTGAGGGAGAGGATCAGCTGGGTGTCGTCGGCGTAAGATGATGTTGAGGTTGTGCTCACGTGCGATGGCTGCGAGAGGTTTCATGTAGATGTTGAAGAGGGTGGGGCTGAGTGAAGATCCTTGTGGGAAGCCGCAGATGACTTTGGTGGCCTCGAGCGAAACGGGGGGAGGCGGACTCTTTGTGTTCTTCCGGCGAGGAACGAGATGATCCACTCCAGTGCCTTCTCTTGGATACCGATGTTGCTGAGGCGCTGGACTAGGGTGCGGTGGCAGACCGTGTCGAACGCAGCGGAGAGGTCCAGGAGGATGAGGGCCACTGTTTCCCCCTTGTCGAGCAGGGTCCGGATGTCGTCGATGGCTGCGATGAGGGCGGTCTCGGTGCTGTGGTTGGCTCTGAAGCCGGACTGCGAGGGGTCGAGGGATCCGTTCGTCTCGAGGAAGGCGGTCAGCTGTCTGTTGACGATCTTCTCGATGACTTTAGCAGGAAAAGGGAGGAGCGAGATGGGGCGGAAGTTTTTGAGATCGGTGGGGTCCGCTGTAGGTTTCTTCAGGAGGGCGCTGATCTCGGCGTGCTTCCAGCTCTCCGGGAAGGTGGCGGTGTTGAAGGAGGCGTTGAGGATGTTCCGGAGTTGGGGTGCGATGGTGGAGTCGGCCTTGTTGAAGACGTGGTGTGGGCAGGGGTCGGTCGGTGATCCGGAGTGGATGGTGTTCATCGTGCGGGCTGTGTCTTCGGTGGTCTCTCAAAGTCTTTGTGGAGAAAGTCCTACAGATTATACAATCTGTGGCCTTGTGGTCCGGGTACAAGCAGTAGATACAGTCCTCATGCTTGTCCTCCACAAACAGCCTCTTCTTAGAACAAGTAGCACAGACTCCCTAGCACAACATGCGGTAGAAAAATCTGAGGCTCTGAGGTTCTCTCAGGAGGGTTCTATGGGGTGAGGCTTTGCTGATTGGTTACTGCAGAACGTTTGGGCTCTTTTACACAAAGAGGTGGATAAGCTACAAAAAAGATGAGGCCTAGGCCTAATTTTTCTCTTTTATGCCTACTGCTATGATATTTTTTTATTTACCAAGGCTCCCAATCAGACGACGGGGGAATGATACAAAGCATGGGAATCTATGAAAGTTCCAATACTGGGGCAAGTTATAAGCTATTGGTACTTTTTCACCTTCGTTAAAAGTCAAGTACGTGAATCCGCATGGTCCTGGAATGTTCCGGATCACTAAGTTGCGTACATTTACGCGTGTTTGCAAATGTTTTGTTGATAACATGTCTGTTTGGAGTGAACGCAAAATTTGTGTGTTTTTGAGTCCAATTTACTGTTTTAAATTCCGGTTTGATTAATTCGTAGAGAGGTTTAACCCTTTCTGAGTAATTTAGAATGTAAGTTCTTCCAAAGTTCAGGAAACCTAGATTCAAATACGTTTTTCAGCATTTTTGGTCGTTGGAGCAGCGCACTCTTTTCTAAAAAGTTTGCTGCAAGGCTTTTGCCTTCACTTGATAATTCATATCCCAGGAAAAGGACGTTGAGATGAGCAATTATTGATTTCTTAAAATTGAATTTGTACCCCTCAAATGCGAACCCTAATATAATGGTGTTCACCCTGTTCAAGTGCCTGTCCAAGTCATCATCTGTCAGGTAGATGTCATGGACAAATGACAATGTCTCGTCATCATAAATTTGTAGTTAATCTGTTACCCTTGCTGAGAATAACCCAGGACTATTCTTAAATCCCTGAGGGAGACGACAGAAGTGACACTGTCTCCATAATTGAGAAAGCGGTCTGATACAAACTTTCTGGTGCAATGTTTTGACAAAAGAAACAGTTATAAAACCACACTTGATATTTCTATTTTTTACGCACAATGTTATTCAATAATGCTGTACTGTGTGCATTTTGCACTGCAAATGTTTTGCAACAAGAGTTTTGATGTCTGTAATCCAATACTTGACTATAGGTATTGTCTGGTTTGGAGACAGTAAACTAAGGATTGTTCATTGATGAGGTGCATGTTTCAATCACCTCCTGGTATTCAAGCTGATTTAAGATGTCCCTGACCAGTTTTTTAGATTCTTGCTTAACTGGGTACTGCCTTTGTGCAGTTGGTTGATTTTTTAAGTGGATTTTATGGTGAGGAGAATCCTCATCCCATCCTACATGCTTTTTGCATAATGCAGGAGCTTGGGCTACTGCCCATTTCCTGGCAGAAGTATATTTTAAATATACTGGAATATGATTAGAGAAGGCTGGCATAATGAGGTCTTCACCATGTGGGCACTCCCTGACAAATTCTGGTGGCCAGTCTTGTTCAGCTAGAAAAATATCATAACCCTTAGAAAGTTGCTCCCAAAAGAGTGCTTTTATTTTTCTTGGTATATCTCCCTCCATCCAGAGTGTTATTTCATATAACTTGTGTGGCGAACTAACCCTGGTATCTGCAGTTTCAACTCGAATTAACTCATTCAAGTCCACTGTCTCCAGAAGATCCTTCGGGTTCTGGTGAGCTATTGTGACTTCTGCTGCGCTGTCCAACATTGTGTGAGCCTATTCTCAGTTCTTGAGTTGTGTCCTCAAGATCCTCGCAATGTCTGATTTTTAGACCTGCTACCTTCTTTTTGGTGAATTGAGATTTCTTGTTTTTCTGACCGAACTCTTCTTTTGGATTTCTGCGACAAAGGATGGAAGGTACCAGAGGAACGTACATCAGTATCTTGATATCTATCAGGTTTTTTCAAATTATCCCTATCCCTGAGGTTATACCTCCTTTCAGAGGGCTCCTTTTCAGGAGACCTACCTCTGGAATGAGAAAGCTTCTCTTTAGAAGTTTGCTAGCTATTTCCCCACTTCTTTTTAGAAGGAGTAGGAATGTTTTTAGTAAATACCTTTTCAGTACTTTGACAGTTGTGGTTTAACTGTATAATTCTACTAATCTTTGTTTATTACTAAGTAATTCATCATTCGACATTGCTTCAATGTCAAGGTCAGGTGTGTAGCCGGCTATGGCCGACCATGTTGCTCCTGGCCTACCTAGTGGACCGAGCCTGGTAATGTGATTTAAATGTTTTAGGGCGCCTTTAAACCAGAGCTCATGCTCCTGGTATGTTAGTGGAATTTCAATATCCTTGAAAGGAATGTATTCCTCTGATGGATCATCTTCTTTGTAGAAGTGAAACATGTGTGTTAATGGATTTGCTTCTGGGAAGACTATCCATGAATAGAATACCTCTGTCTGGGGATATTCATGTGCCTTTATCACAAAAACTGCCCTACCACCTCTTGGTTAGGACATGTTTTATAAGTTTTCTAGTGATTGCTTTCCTTAAATTTTGAGAAATTATTATTCTCATCAGTTTCTTGGAAACTTGTGCGGTTGAAAGCTGGTACAGCGTATTCGCCTGCAGGTCCACTGGCCCCGGGATTATCTTAGTTGGCCGTTTTGTTGACTGAAAGTTTGCAGAGCAAGTTTCAAGGGAACAAATATAAGGTGCACAATATTTTGGAACACTGTATCCTTCAACGTTGAACAAACCAAAATGCTAATACATAGGATTTTTGTCCTACTCCGCTATGGCGGATATTATCTCTTTTACACACTCCAGACGTCTATTGGAGTATTACGGGAAAAAGGGTTCTCTGAGAAAAGCACGTCTGAGTTACTTTAGTATCTAGCGTTAAATTAGTGACTTACCAAACCTTTGGGCGCCATGTACTGTAGTTTCTATATTCCCAATAGGCTCTGCGCATTGGAATAATATACACTATAGATTTGACATAGGACTGAGGTCAGTATGTCTCTATCGAGTATATTAAACTTAATTGTGTGTGTGCCAGCTAACTCAGAGGTCACTAGAAACTTTCCCGAATAAACAAGAAGGGATTAGTCTCTGAAAACCTCATAAACATGACAACTTTGTTTCCAGAGGACTGGAACAAATATCTTCAGAGTTCACTCAGTCAATTGTGCATGCTTCGTTTCTACAGAGTTGCATAGAAATAGAGAGACAGGCGTTTCTAAAAAGGGTTTATTGAACAGTCTTCTTTCTCATGCAAGAGAGGTGAACTGCTACAATCGTTAAACAGAATGCAAAGTATTATGCGTACAGCCTAAACAGTAATATGAAATAATACTGTAATAGCATTGTCTGTTGCTATGACATATCAAAATACATATATAAATAACAGGCTAAAATACTCAACTGGTTCTTCTAAAATACGCCTACCCCAGTGTACCTAACCTAGGTCTAGTATGAGGGAAAAAGTAGGTGCTGTCTTTAGCATAGGTTTAGTTTTGCCAAGAATTGCCAAAGGTTTCTCTAGGTTCTAATCAGCTCCATATCCTAGAATGAGAGAGGTTGGTATCTTTCTCGGGACTCGATTTCCCAACATCCCCGCAAGGGAAGTCAGAAACACTGAGCTGGGTTCTCGGCAGGAGGATTACAGCTTCTGGTCAGTGCGTCAGCTGGAGAGTTGGCTTCTTTCGGCACTTGCTGTAGCGAGCTGCGTCGTGCAAGTAGGCAGTCAAACTACACCGAACCACAACGTGCTTTCCCATAGAAAGTGAAGGTATACTTATAACTTGAAAGTGTTTAGGAATGCCAGTATTGACGTAAAGTCGGGCATATGAACGCCATGAATGAACCCCTAAGGAATAGATGTTCATGCATAATAAACGAGTTCTGGAGAAATCAATATCCAAGCAAGGGGAAGTACCTAACGGCTTAAGAGTCTGGTTTTCCAAGAAATTGTTGTGATGTAGGTGAACAGATGGAAGTAGCCATGCCTGTACTTGGGCTATGCCTAAATAAGGACTGGATTTCTATGCCTATTTTAGGGCAATGTGAATTATACCTATATAAGGGCATGAATCGGGAAATTCATTTGGAATCTAAATCGACATACAAATCAACATTCACTTTCCTCACCACGTACAACAGGAGTTGTAGAGAAGGAAAAGTGTAGGCAAAGATCACTAACCAATACATCCATAATACATTACTCATGACTTGACTGTGTGTGCCTGGAGGAGAAGTTTAGGCATGTTGCATTTTTGGGGAGGCAAACAGGTCTATTTGCCAGATGCCCCAATGCTGGAAATTACTGTGTAGGGTGGAGTTTGGAGATTCTGCTTGTGGAGTGCAAAGTTTCGGTCTTCCATTGGAATACGTTTCACTAAGATGTATATTCTAGATGTATTGCCCAATGCCAGATCGCCTCAGTTAGTGGTAGGAGCTGCCGAAGAGTGTGTGTTGCCCAATTTCGGATGTTATACATGTCGGTCGAATGACCTGGAGTAACGCTAGGAGCGCTAAGTATTTGATGCAGTAGTCCTCGTGCTGAGGGAGTAAATAACCATGTATGGTCATGGCATTGTGGTGCTCACATTAGCCTGTGAGAGGCATCCACATCAATGGTCACTTTAGGAACGGGGTGTAAGAAAGGCCTGCCCTGCAACAGATTGTGGCTGTTCCACCAATGCAAAGAGCAGTAAGCACTGGTCTTTACCACTAGATCTTCCCAGTGACCTTATACCTGTGAACACTGCACAACAAGGCACACCCTTTTCTGGACGCATGTGGAGCCTGGCTTGGGTAAAACAGCAATACGTGAGCCAAACATTCATAACAGAAGCATTACAGTAGTAACTAAGTTGACGATTGGGCTGAAAAAGCGGCAGCAGCTGCTGAAATGCAAACACTGTTGGTTGTGGTGGGCTTTTACTGTAACTGCGTTGAACACAAGTCCCAGGAAAGGCTGGATCTGTTGGGGTTCTAGGTGTAACTAGGTGGTGCATATGGTGAACCCCGGGCTGTGTCATAGGGAAAATGCTGTTTGCATGTGGGATACATATTGTTGCCTGGCACCACTCTTGATGATTTCATCATCAAGAAAGGGAAAGATGAGAGTTCCTCTCCTATCAATTCGCAGATGTGTGGCAGCCACTGTTATGCACTTTGTGAACACCCCTAGAACCGGGGTGACCCAAAAAGGAAATACTTTAAATTAGTAGTGATGGCAACTTACTGCAAAGGTACCGATGATGAGCAGTGTTGATGGCTATGTGAAGTAGGTCTACTTGAGGGAGAAGACATTCATTTAAACATACCACACAAAAGTCATATTAAAATCCTTTGAGAGGATGCATTTGTTTAGAGTCGGAGGTCCAGCTTGGGCCCGAGAGAGCTACCCCTTTTGGAAATAAGGAAGAATAGAGAGTAGACGCCTTTCCTTGGTGGCGTGGAGGCACTCTTCATTACACCCTTCTCAAGGAGCACTTATACTTCCTCTAACAGGTGAAAATGGTCTCTGCTAAAGACAGGAGTGTGGAATAGATGGTTGGGGGTATCAAATATTCTAGGCAATAGCCACAGCAAACCACCCCTAAAACCTACTGATCTGATGTGTTTCCCTCCTGGTAAGAGAGAAAACCTTGTATTCTGCACTGCCAGCGCGTGCAGCTTGATCTGTGGATAGTGGGGTTGGGGTCAAGTCACTGTTTGGAAGTGAAGACACCTTTAGCAAAGACAATTCTACCCTTGGCTCGGTTAGCCTAGTATGAACCAGTCATAACTTCTCACAGCCAGCCGGATATTTTGCTGCTGTCTATGTTAAGACTGCAGAAGAACAACACAGGGTCGTGGCTCTGACCCAGCAAGGCTAAGCCCAATTAATCAAAAGAACAACACAACTGCCAGTACTGGACATTACTTTCAAGTACTTATGCTGACCTTTACGACTAAAACATACCTATCCGTTTTTTTACTTTGTTCACTAGTTTATTGTTTCATTTTTTCACTAGTAGAGCATTATTTTTTTCATAAACAAATCAGTTTTTGTGCATGTACAAATATAAAACATTAAAAATCAGTACAACAAAATCTCAATATACTATACAATTTACAAATTTACAACACATCCAACTTGCATACTGGCCAATCCATTTATCCTTCAACCTGAGGAAAATGAAATTTTGCCTGACCAAGATGCCCCCTACGTGTACCCTATGTTACATGTATGTGCATGTCACCCATGCATATTTCTCTTAGTGGCTTGAATCACAAGGCCTCTGCAATCACGTCCTGCATTAAGGCGCCTGCCATCAAGTTTCCCAAACGTTAAGCTAACATGAAGGCCCATGTATTTGCATTGTGCACTTTTAAATAAATATCGTAATAAACCCTTTTTGTGGTTCAGTCTGAGCCACTTTCTGAATTAGGGTTTTCATGACTCCTGACACACTGCAAACTGCAGTTACGTATCTCTGACCTCGCATACTTCTAGCTCAGCCGAAAGAGACCCAGCAAGGGTTGCCAAGATAGTATTATGAATAACTGTTATCTGCCTGCTGTACAGAGTCACATTCCTGCCCAGTGAGGAAGGTAAACAAAACCCGTCCGCGGAAGATAGGGCCTAGCCTCTCTGTCTCCATTGAAGTAAATCACAGTGCTTGCATCCATAGAAAGCTCACAGCCCCCATGCAATGCACGAAGAAATATATGCTTTTTCTGATTCTTAGCGATGAGCAACCTTTGCTTCAGATAATACATCCCCTGACTTAAGATATCAGTTAGTACCAGACGTGCTGGTCGCCTTGACACTAAAGATCTCTCTACTAGACTGAAAGTCAGCTCTCCTCCCAGTTACACGTCAATTGCACGTCATGCTCAAATTGCGTGTACAAGTAGGGCAAAGTTCCAGCCTGCCATGTAACTCCTCCTCTATGTAGCCACCCACCTATCACCCACCTGTGACTCATCAAGTGTACACCCTCATGCACGCCCACATGCTCTTATCTCTTTCTTTCATGCTCTGCCTGGAGCGCTCCTCCCTTTGTAAAAGGAAAAATGTATATATGTGTTGTTCTCTGTAAATAATGTTAGAAGACCCTTCCTGAACCTCAGTGGTGATGGAACAAATTCTCCCTTAACTCGAGTTATTGGAATAAAGCCCTTTTAACTTGGACACCACGGACTCTCTGCCTCTCATTTGATACATGCTAATTGTTAATGCCTAGAAATTATGCCAGGGTAATATTTTATTTACCACATTAATTTGGCGCCCGAACAGGAACATATCCTTTTCCCCACGCGCCGGAGTTGTAGGTCCAGCTTTGCCCCCTTCTACAGCCGTGACGGACTTTAAAGTGTACACGCCATCGGGATTTCCCGCTACTCCCTCAGGCCCAGGAGGAGGACGGACTGTGACCAGGCATCCATACGAGGCGGTGAGGATTGTGGATCGTCTCAACCAGAGCCCGACCTGTGAGAGAGCAAGGTCCGAGGTTTCCAGAGGTCCACCCGTTCCGAGGCGCATGCGTAGACGTAGACGTAGATGCGTAGAAGTCCGAGGCCTTCAAGTTTTGCTTCTCGGTGAGTACCACTATGGGGAATGCATAAAGTTTCAAGATGGGTTCATTTTATATGAACACGGTCAAGACGGGTCCACGTTATTCGTGGAAACGGTAAAGACGGGTTCACGTTATTCGTGAAAACGGTAAAGACGGGTTCGTTCACACGAGCACGGTCAAGACGGGTCCATGGTAAACGTGGGCACGGTAAAGACGTGTCTAATTTTGAGACCGGTATGGTTGTACTGTATTCCAGTGCATATAGTTTTTCAAGTACATGTTTAGTTCTCTGTATTGGTTTAGATCATGTTTGTTTTAATGTTATGATGTTTTAGTGTGAATGATTGTTGATTGTTTCAGTCTATTTTTGTGTATTGTATTTCCATTGTGTTGGTTTCAACATGCCACTGTTTTCAAAATTGCGTCAGATAGGGACCAGAAAAGGTATACTAGAAGAGTCAGTTAACATCCCGCCTAGAGACACACCTGGTCATTATATGTATAATAAGCATGGATTAGACGCCATCTTGTTTTTAGATTTATGGGTAGACTATACAAAGGACCTGGAGGAAAAGTATAGATGGCCTATCTCAGGAACATGGGATTCAGAATGCATTATGAGAGTAGAGGAAGCGCTATGGAAAAGGAAGTCAAGACCCTCTCAGAAAGATGCCATCGAGTTATGGCGCAAAGAGTCACACAGGAGAACAGAGAAAGAATTCAATAAAGCAGAGAGAACTAAACAAGCAGAGGAAAAAGCCAAAGAAAAAGAATTGCGGGAGGAGGGGGAACGGGTCAAGACAGAACAGGCTGATAGAGAAAGAAATGCCGTCGTTACTGGTATTTACCCCGTCCTCTCAGAAGAACTAGCTAGAGTGACCACCTCAGAAACACCCAGTAGGTCGCGAACGCCACCACCTGTACCCTTTAGAGTATGTAGAAAGAAGCCGACAGCATCAGAGGCTTTTATTTCCTCCTATCTAGAAGAGCCCGCCCCCATCGGCCATATAAGTGTACTGTGTGGTTCCTTGTAAATAGCTCCTTGTAAATATGGTTTATGAAGAGCATGTCATTATTATAACTTGTTGAGTTTCTTGTGAATATGGCTTGTGAATAGCGCCATGTGGTTATGGTTTGTGCAGAGCATGTTATCATTACGTTAGGCAGGAGAGAGCTGGATCTCTTTCAAGTGCTTGGAGAAAACGTTTTGGAGATGTGCGTACGTGTTCTGTGATAACGTGGAGAGATGAGTTCATGACTTTCCCATGTACTGCAGTCATTGGGGAAAGATTGTGCTTCAGCTGCCAAAGAGTTAATATCTTGTATTGAGAAGGCAGTATTTGTTTTAACATGCTGTTTAACAAGGTGTTGAGGGATTTTGGCGTTTTTTGGTCGAGATTTGGCCGATTTATGGCCGTTTTTGGTGTTTGGGGGGGGGGGGGGCGTGTTTTTAAGCGGAAATTCGTACCCGTTCCAGTGGATGGATTTGGTTGCTTTTTGGTGAGGATTTAGGGAATCGCTTGGACTACTTTGATGCCAAATTTGAAAAGTATCTGAGCTGTGGAAGTGGTGGAAAAAGCATGTTTTGTGCGGAGGTGCGATTTGCCATATTATCCAATGGGCGTTTTTCTGAAAATTGAGAAATTATTTTGGGGGTGTTCCAGCTGCGCTAGGGGCCCGGGGGTTGGATCAGCGGTAGAGGAGGTGGATGGCCAGGTGTGCTGAATTTTGGGGATTTTTGGCTTGGGCGGAAGGGTGTGTTTGGCTAATGTGTATTTTTGGAAAATGGAGCGGTTTTGATTTGTGTGTGCTTTTAGGCCGAGATTTCGTGGTGTGCTAAGTAGTTCTTAACTGAGTCTGCGGGATCGGCTGAAACTTGGGAGTGTCTAGTTTTGCGGCAAAGTAGTTTGAAGGAAATTGGTGGAGGGGAAGGTGTCTTTTTGGCGTAGTTTGGAAGTGCGTTTTGGCACGATTTCATGGCTGTGTAGCTCACATGCATGGTTATGTGAGCTGACACTAAAAGTCAGTGAGTATTTAGTTGATTGATGGTTTGATTTAACTTTTTCATTGGTTGCTGGGTCTGCCTATGTGCTTTGTCAATTTGCTGACTGAATGGTAACGTCTTGCATGGAGAGTAAAGAAGTGTTCATTTAACATTCTATTTCAAATGCGTCCGTGTATTTGTGTGGGTTTGCCTTGGAACACTTGATTTAATGTGTTTGACTCAGAGGTCGGTAAGCTGTAAATAAACCAGTCGGATTGAGATAAGGGTTTGCACGGAGGGTGCTTTAATGTTTTCACGGTTGAGAAGAAAATATAAAACAGACCCATCATAGAATGTGCTTTTAATTAGTATAATGCAACCGTGTGTTTTTTTTAAATAGAAATTTGTTCTACAAAATATTCATTATTATTTTTCCCAATACAAGCTGCCCTTTAGAATAGCGTGTGACAGTTAATCCACTCAATTAGAAAACATGGCTTTTTGAAAAATGATGAATCTGGCCCTTTTAATAGCTAGAATAGAAGAGCTTGCACACTTAATTATGAAACTCTTGGTTCTGCAATGCAAAATTATGGTGTTTCACATGTTATTTTCAAAAAGTAAAATGTGATGTGTTTCCATGTCATGTTGTTCTGTTTCTTTTTTTCTTTGCAGCTAGTAACAATATTTTATGATATAATTATTTTTAAATGCTAGCATGTGTCTAGGTTACGAAATAAAATATGTCCTTATTAATTACTGATTTTAGGATGTTTTTTATCACGTTTTAAATTTGCTTCAGTTAAGTTAGAGAATGTTGGTTAGCTCTCTGGCCTGGGTACAGATATGTTTTGAATTACAGAGAATGTGTTTTTCGACCTTGAAGTGGCCTGGTTCCTAGAGAAAGATCTTTTGTAAAGGGAGGGCTTTTCCCTCTTGGAGCACCGAGCAGTGCCTGTCTTGTTATCATTGGCCATACTCCAATTCTTTTCCGCGGACATTTGTTGATATAAACTGACAGCCCTGTGGGTGACATCACTATGAAGGGGAAGGCAGTGTAGAAAAAAAACCAAACTTGATGAGCCGCAGAGAAATTGTTTATAAAAGGAGGGGGTCAAGTTGCTCTTCCTTACAGCCAGCACTGAAAGCTTCATTGACTTCAGATAAGAGCATGCTTGCAAATGAATAGTTTTTCCCTCGTAGTGTAAACAGAATAATTGGCAGGAGTTTCGCTCTTGCAATAAGCCCTAGCATTGATAATCAAGCATTGAAAAGACAGCTGGACAGTATTAGCATGCCTCCAAACACAGCTCTACTCCAATACGTAGACGACCTCCTAATTACAGCACGTTCAGAACCAGAATGCGAGAATGCATCACTGACAGTTTTACATTTTCTGGCTGACAAAGGGCACAAGGTGTCCCCTTCCAAGTTGCAATTATGTGAAAAGCAAGTGGTGTACCTTGGACACTTACTTTCCAAGGAGGGTAGACAACTAACACGAGAACGCATACAGCTCATTTCTAACCTTTCACAGCCCAAGACACAGAAAGAAGTACGTGCATTTATTGGCCTCACTTCATACTGTAGGCAATGGATTCCCCAGTATGCCTATCTAGCCAAACCACTCATGCAGTTAACTACACAGGAGGCAGCCACTCCGACTGTCCTCCCTTGGACACAAGAACATACCTTGGCATTTGAGGAATTAAAAAGAGCATTATGTCAAGCACCAGTTTTAGCGACTCCATGTTACAGCAAACCTTTTATGCTTTTCGTGACTGAACGAGATGGAACAGCGTTATCTGTCCTCACACAAGATCAAGCAGGAAAACACAAGCCTTGCGCTTATTTTTTCTAGTACACTAGATCCAGTGGCCCAGGCTCTGCCTGCGTGCCTGAAATCAGTTGCAGCAACAGCCCTAGCCATCAGACAAAGTGACTCGATAGTGTTGGGTCACCCTCTGACAGTACAGGTTCCACATGCAGTGGAGGTTCTCTTAAACACGACACAGACACAACATTTGACTGTAGCAAGACTGACAGGATATGAACGGACATTATTTCAACCACACAGAGATCAGACGTTGTAATATTCTGAATCCTGCAACACTTTTGCCCTCAAGTACAGTAAATGCACCGCCACACGACTGTGTGGAAGTAATGAATATAGTGACGAAACCAAGACAAGACCTGACAGATATTGCACTTCCAGACCCAGACTTAACGCTCTATGTAGATGGATCATGCATGAGAACGAGTGCAGGAGAATTAGTAGCAGCATATGCTGTGACCACTGCTACTAAAGTCATAGAGACACAGAAAATAGACACACTATCAGCACAAGCAGCAGAGCTCATCGCTCTGACACAAGCCTGCATAAGAGCTAAGCACTTAAGTGTGAACATTTATACTGACTCACAATATGCCTTTGGCGTAGTTCATGATTTCGGGGTACTTTGGAGGGAGAGAGGTTTCTTGACCTCCCATGGGACCAAGATCCAGCACGGCCAGCTCATTCAAGCCCTGTTGGAAGCAATACATTTACCTACAGCCATTTCTATCCTGAAGTGCAAAGCTCACACCAAAGTTACAGACACCATTTCCCAGGGTAATGACCTGGCAGACCGAACTGCTAAACTTACAGCCCAGACACCAACAGACACGACAAGGACAGAGGTACCATTACTGACAACATGTATGACAGTCAGGGATCCCACTCAAGATGTACTCGACATACAGACACATGCCACTGCAGATGAGATAAAGAAATGGACTGAACAAGGAGGGGTCCAGACTGAACAAGGTTGGATGACTAAGGGAAAAGGTACATGGTTTCTTCCAGATTCTATGGTACAAGTAATCATAAACACAGCACATAGTCCAGCACACTTGGGAGAAAAGGCAATGATAGACAGCTTGCAGAATATCTGGTTTAACAAGCACATGCGTGCAGCAGCGAAGCAGAAAGTACGAACATGTATGATCTGTTGTCAGTTCAATCCAGGTAAAGGCATTCCGGTGGAACAAGGCGGATTTCATCCTCCTGACCACCCTTTTGAGATCCTCCAGATGGATTATATCCAAATGAACAGATGTAGAGGTTACAAGTATGTCTTGGTAGTTGTGTGTGCACTATCTAGATGGACAGAAGCATATCCAGTTCCAGATTATACTGCTGTGACAACAGCCAGGCAATTCGTGCGCGAGTACTTCCCCAGGTATGGATTGCCTCGGGTCGTATATTCCGATAACGGTCAGCCATTCTCCTCTGAATTAATGAAACAAGTGTCTCTTCTGTTAGGATATACTTGGAAATTCCATTGTGTAAGACACCCTGAAGCAGCAGGCCTTGTAGAAAGACATAATCAGACAATCAAAACAAAACTTGCTAAGATATGTGCAGAAAAAGGCGTGGATTGGATGGTAGCTTTACCGGTTGCCCTCTTTTACATGCGTATGGTAGCTCATTCCAGAACAGGCCTATCCCCGTATGAAGTAGTCTTCGGTAGACCGCCAAATATGTGGGGTACGCCTATGCCTAAAAGAATAACTGATGTTGACAGTAACATGCTGACAGATTACCTGGCTTCCTTGATGTCTGCACTACTCTCTTGTCGTTCACAGGTTGCTGCCGCCTTCCCTGACAACACCCAGGTCAAGGAACATGCCATAGTCCCTGGTGATTTCGTGTTTGTGCGGAACTTTGATCGATCAAGCCCCCTTGAGCCACGTTGGAAGACGCCGAAGTTGGTGCTACTGACCACGAGGACCGCAATAAAAGTCGAGGGACGCAAAGGATGGATCAACGCTCAGCATTGTAAAAGACACTTTGGACAATCTGGTACTTCAGTAAAAGATACAGACACTAAAAACATTAACTTTGCGCCGCTTGCGCCGCCTTTACTAGAAAAGACTCCACAGCAGGAGTATAGGTCTAAGTTAAGATCTAGTAAGTCAGACGTAGTTTAATTGTCTAAGTCCACTCGGTGGTGAATCGGTTAGACTAGATTTCTGACATGTATAAGATCACATACGTGAATAGTAAGAAAAAAAACATGAAAGCAAAATACTGCAAGTTATTACGCAGTAGATGTATAGTTACTTTGATCATTCTTTTTATTCTGTGCTTTGTTATAATCTGTGTCAGTTTATTACTACATGTTTTCTTTCCTATTTCCTCATATATACACTCTTCCAGTAACAGCACCATAGAGCATACATTTAGTGAACTGCCACCTCATGAATTGTCATATCGACTTGCATTGCGTAACAATACTTTTATTCGAATGTTACACCATTCTCATCAGACCAGCAATGCGACTGATTGCTGGGTATGTGGCCAACTGCCACCTTATCAAAGGGCGAAGGGAGTTCTGCCCTTCTATCCTCTACCGTTCTCACACAATGGTTCATGTGGAGCATGGTTTGCCTTAATGACCTCAATAGATAGAAAGTACATAGCTTATCCAGGTGGCTGGATATATGGAAACCTGAATAAAGTAATGAATGAAGCATGTTCTCCAGACAAAGACGGGTTTCCCCAAAGGAAGGGAACCGATCTAGAGAATGAAGAGTACGAGCAGGGAAATGCATCCGTTAATTTTATAATGTTAAATGTTCAGCCCAAGCAAAATACAGGTCCACCGTTTATTTCAGTTCTACCAGCAAAAGGTGATTTATGTGTTAATAAGAAAGGCTCAGTACATATGGGACACAGCGAGTGTAAAGTTGTAGTAGAGTTTAATGATAAAGGACTTTCTTCTTTCAAAACATCACGCCATACCTATTTCATTTGCGGTCAGACAGCCTATGTACATCTGCCCTTAGACTGGGGTGGGACTTGTTATATAGCATTCTTATTACCACCTGTATTCTTGGCCCCATCCCATTATCATAGAGATTCACGACTAGAACATGTTAGAGTAAGGAGCGAGACAGATGCCTCAGGGATTGATCAGACTGAAACAGCTTGGGAGCAATATACAGATTTCAACAAAGGATTCTTTTTCTTCATAGGTCCCGTCCAAAACAGTAAACTGATACGCAAGTTAACAAGGACTCTTGAGGCAGTAGTGAATGTGACTGCATCTGCCCTGGCGAACTTGACCCAGGAACAGTCTGCTATGAGACTTGTTGTTCTTCAACATCGCCTCGTTCTAGACGTCATCTTGGCGGATAGGGGCGGAGCATGTAGCGTGATCCGATCTAGTTGTTGCGTTTTCATCCCAAATAACGCGCCATCTGTGTATGCAGCGATAACAAGGCTCCACAAGATTGCTCATGGCATACATCAAGACCCGGGCACATGGACTTGGTCCAGTTGGCTCTGGGGTGGGATATCTACTTGGGGATGGAAAGTGTTGTCCTTCCTAGGAATGATCCTACTTATGATATTTGGTTGCTGTCTCTGTCTGCAGTGTGGCCCGGCCATTTGCGGCCTGTGTGCAACTGCATGTGTTCCACATCCAAGTATACAAAGGGTTAAGGACGAACAAATGATGCTGTATGATCAACTATACGGTCTCATGAATATAGATGTATCCTGAAGGGTTAAGTAGGGGACAAGGAGGGAATGAGGAAAATGAAATTTTGCCTGACCAAGATGCCCCCTACGTGTACCCTATGTTACATGTATGTGCATGTCACCCATGCATATTTCTCTTAGTGGCTTGAATCACAAGGCCTCTGCAATCACGTCCTGCATTAAGGCGCCTGCCATCAAGTTTCCCAAACGTTAAGCTAACATGAAGGCCCATGTATTTGCATTGTGCACTTTTAAATAAATATCGTAATAAACCCTTTTTGTGGTTCAGTCTGAGCCACTTTCTGAATTAGGGTTTTCATGACTCCTGACACACTGCAAACTGCAGTTACGTATCTCTGACCTCGCATACTTCTAGCTCAGCCGAAAGAGACCCAGCAAGGGTTGCCAAGATAGTATTATGAATAACTGTTATCTGCCTGCTGTACAGAGTCACATTCCTGCCCAGTGAGGAAGGTAAACAAAACCCGTCTGCGGAAGATAGGGCCTAGCCTCTCTGTCTCCATTGAAGTAAATCACAGTGCTTGCATCCATAGAAAGCTCACAGCCCCCATGCAATGCACGAAGACATATATGCTTTTTCTGATTCTTGGCGATGAGCAACCTTTGCTTCAGATAATACATCCCCTGACTTAAGATATCAGTTAGTACCAGACGTGCTGGTCGCCTTGACACTAAAGATCTCTCTACTAGACTGAAAGTCAGCTCTCCTCCCAGTTACACGTCAATTGCACGTCATGCTCAAATTGCGTGCACAAGTAGGGCAAAGTTCCAGCCTGCCATGTAACTCCTCCTCTATGTAGCCACCCACCTATCACCCACCTGTGACTCATCAAGTGTACACCCTCATGCACGCCCACATGCTCTTATCTCTTTCTTTCATGCTCTGCCTGGACCGCTCCTCCCTATGTACAAGGAAAAATGTATATATGTGTTGTTCTCTGTAAATAATGTTAGAAGACCCTTCCTGAACCTCAGTGGTGATGGAACAGATTCTCCCTTAACTCGAGTTATTGGAATAAAGCCCTTTTAACTTGGACACCACGGACTCTCTGCCTCTCATTTGATACATGCTAATTGTTAATGCCTAGAAATTATGCCAGGGTAATATTTTATTTACCACATAAACCATATTAACCATACAACAAAACATACACTTTGGTCCTATTGTCAGCAATAGATTATCTGTCCATATAGATGGTTTTACATCTCATAGTTTCATTAGGTCAGAAAAAGTATTTTAGAAGCGGAACCCTGCGGTACAGACACAATTCTCGCTAATTTCCAAATGACAAAAGGCACCAAACCAGGTCGACGCGTTTCGAACCCCGAATTGCGGGGTTCTCCTCAGGACCAATAGTCTCTAAAAAAACAACAGAAAAATGCTAATTTAAATATTGCTTCCAAGAGCAGACTTAATTACTAGCATTGGCACCACCTGTCGATGCCTAGCCACCCTACCTTATTATTGTAGAATGCAGTCTTAGTAAAGGTGATGTTAGGTTGACAAAACTCTAAAGACAGAAAACATGACAGACTTCTTAGCACCCAACATAGTCAGATATGTATGCAAAAATTAAGAGCACATACTTCATGTGTACAGCGTTTACAGGGAACTTACCTATTAGATTATATCGGTGGATTACTAAGGAAAAGGAGGAAGACAGAAAAACTTGTAAGTCAGGTTCAAGCAGCCACCGTGATCGTGGACCGAAAAGGGGGGGGTTCGAGGATGATCCGCTTTAGAATGGCTTACCTCATCTGAGTGCTGCTGAAGTCCGAGCACGACAGTGGAAATGTTTGAAACGGCGCGAATTTCTTTCAACACGCCCTGCAGCAAAAACACAATCAAAGGGCCGGAGTCTTTAAAAGGGGAACTACAACCTAAATATGTTTCATATTCACGAGACAGCGGATCATAATACCTTTGTGTCGATAAATCGGTCCTCTCACAGTGTTGGAGGATGTACTGCAGACATAGTACTGCCTTTTTTTCGGTTATTAGTTCCGGTCGTGGTCACGTGACCGGATAGCGGCTCCAACCAGACAATCCCTTAAAGCGGCAGTGTTTATTATGGAATCAGGCAAAACTTTATAGAGACCTCTATAAACGAACACGGCAGAAATGGGGGTGATAGCTGCACTTACAACTATTGCGTCACATTGAAAACGTATTCTGCTGATCAACCTCTTAATGTTAATATTTGAAAATCATGATGCAAACGTCGTCAAAAGACATAAAAACTAATCCAGTTGTCACGGCTACATTGAACGACTCTTCCTCTCAGAAATAGCCAGCTCTTATAAAGTCCGCTAGAGACCTCTGCTTACTCGATGGAATGGATTGTGTGTATGCTGATTACGCAATATCATGAGGGGGGAATTCACTTACACATAACATGAACCCTCAAAGTTCATTGAAACCACTCAAGAATTGGTTCATGTATTCCCTTTAAAGATCTCTGAAATCTCATTCAGCCCTGTTGTTCATTATCAGTAGCGCTTCGCGCTGGTTGAGTTTGCCTGCAATGTCACCTCCCCGTGGATCCTGATCGATCTTGGAAATGATAGTCCAACTTAAATCCTCCTCTTTGTGTCTATTTAACACCCAATATTGTACCAAAGGGGCGTTTGGTGTCTCTCCTTAGTCTAGACTTATGTTGCGTGATCCGCTGTCGTGCTTCCTGGGTGGTCTTTCCTATATATAGTTTAGGGCAAGGGCACATACTCCTATAAACCACGTTTTTTGTCAGACAATTTGTAAAAACCTCATGCTTCCAGTGGATCCCATTGAACGTGAACACTGACCCTTCTCTTGTCTGCGCGCAACAGGAACAATTCCCACACTTATGATGGCCTACTACTGGAGGTAGTCCCATCATGCCTCTTAGAGTTGTTTTTGGGACAGGGGGCAATGCTGCCCTAACAATATGTTGCGCCACACTTTTTTTCTTTTTTATTAGGCAAAAAGTTGCGGTTCATTGAAATCACTGTGTAAATTCTTCACCAGATGCCAGTTTTGCGACACCATCTTCCATAAGTGGTTGGCATTTGGGCCAAATGTTATGACACACAATTCTTTTTTGTTCTGGTCGTACTTTCTTATGGAGCAAAGTCTCTCGCGGCACCCACCAAACACGTTTCATTGTGTGTTTTAATAGTTTTTTTGGGTAACCTCTGGCTAGCAATCGCATGAGAGAAATATTCCTCCTTGTTTGAACAATTTCTTCGAATTCGAAGGAATTGCCCAAAGGGCAAATTTTGTTTAAGACTTCTGGGGTGATGACTTGTATAATGAAGTGCCTTATTCCGGTCTGTTGTTTTCCGGAACAATGTGGTGCCCAACTTGCCTTCTGATGCATACATTTTCACATCCAAAAAGGTGATAGTTTTATTGGAGGAGCTGAAACTAAATTTAATGTCTTCCATCCTTTGATTGATCCAAATCATGAATTCCTCTAGATTTTCTTGTGTACCTGACCAGATCATAAATACATCATCAATGTATCTCATGTACTTTGTGATGTGTTCGGCATAAGGGTTATCATTATACGTGAATTTATTCTCATACAGGCCCATAAACAGTACCGCTAATTTCGGGGCAAAGGGGCAGCCCATGGCCACCCCCTTGATCTAGAAAAAGAAGTCCGTATCAAACTTGAAATAGTTTTTTTGTAGCGCAAATTTGGCGAGTTGGATAATGAACGATGTGGCAACTCTTGTTGGTCGCTCCCTTTGTTCCAGAAAGAATGTAAGGGTTTCCAGAGCCTGTTCCTGGGGTATCTGCGTGTATAATGAGACCACGTCCATAGTCACTAATAATTGCTTGGTTTCATCAAATTCTACCGATGTTATTTGGTTTATGAAAGCCGTAGTACCTTTTGGATGTGCCGGGATCTCGTTGACAAAAGGTTTCAGAAAAAAGTCAATGTATTTTGAGACTGGTTCGTTCAATGACCCGCAGCCCGACACTATCGGGCGGCCTGGGGGGTAATTTTCGTCCTTATGTATTTTAGGGAGGACATAGAACATTGTTATCCATGGGTGTTTATTTAGGAGAAACGAAAATTCTTTGGGTCCTAGGATTCCTGAGTCCAGAATTTCCTGAAGGATAGAAAAAAAGCTCTTTTTGTAAATCATCCGTAGGAGTTTTCTTAATCATCCTATAACAGCTTGGGTCGTCAAGTTGTCGTCTGACTTCCTTCTTATATCTGTTAATATCCCACAGTACTACAGCTCCACCTTTATCCGCCTGTTTTATCACTAGTGAGGTGTCGTTTTTTAATGCAAAGATCGCCTCTTTTTCTTCTTTAGATATATTGTAATTGACAAAATGTTTTTTGTTTTCCAACGAAGTTATCCCGGACAGTAGTGTTTTCTCAAAAGTAATTACATCTTTGGGAGTTTTATACCCAGGTGGACAAAAAGTCGATTTATTGCGAAGCCCCGTAACCTCCATAGTTGTTTGTTCAGGCCCATCCATAAAGAATGTTTTTAATCTGATTTTTCGACAAAATTCCAAGATCTCAAGTTTCATTTTAACAAAATCAGTGGGTCGCACCGGGACGTAAGATAGTCCTTTCTTTAAAATTGAAATTTCAGAAACTGATAGAATTCGATCTGCTAAATTAAACAGGGGTGATTGATCTAACTCCTGTAGTACTGGTGCCTGGTTCGCATTTCCCATGGTTGAGAGTTTGGGCGTGTGCGTCCTCTTGACCGCCGTTGACCTCTGGCTAAAAAAGGCTGAGGAGTTTGAGGTTGATTCTGATGGTTTCCTCTGTAATTCGGATTACTCCTTGTATCACTTGTGTCTGTCTCACCCCCAGACGACGACGATGATGTATCAGAGAACGTCAGATATTTGTTCCGAGAACGGCCTTGATTGTCCTGAAAAAACTAGCGTTGGGCTGGTCTAGAATAGAAGTCAGGTTGCAGATACGGATAGACTACTTACATTGAAAAGTTTTTTTGGTCCTGGTCAAATTTACTTCCTTTCTGAGTCACCGTATAATCCTTGAACTCAAGAATTTCTTTCTCTATCTAGTCCAACAATCCTTTAGCATCAGCAATTAATTGGTTGTTTTGAATTTCCGATTCTAGGACCGAAATCTCGGCTAGCTCTTTCACGGAGAGTCTGTGCTCCCCAAGAGCAGTAGAATGCAGGGTGCTTAGAAGTCTGTCATGTTTTCTGTCTTTAGAGTTTTGTCAACCTAACATCACCTTTACTAAGACTGCATTCTACAATAATAAGGTAGGGTGGCTAGGCATCGACAGGTGGTGCCAATGCTAGTAATTAAGTCTGCTCTTGGAAGCAATATTTAAATTAGCTTTTTTCTGTTGTTTTTTTTTTTAGAGACTATTGGTCCTGAGGAGAACCCCGCAATTGGGGGTTCGAAACGCGTCGACCTGGTTTGGTGCCTTTTATCATTTGGAAATTAGCGAGAATTGTGTCTGTACAGCAGGGTTCCGCTTCTAAAATACTTTTTCTGACCTAATGAAACTATGAGATGTAAAACCATCTATATGGACAGATAATCTATTGCTGACAATAGTACCAAAGTGTATGTTTTGTTGTATGGTTGAAGGATAAATGGATTGGCCAGTATGCAAGTTGGATGTGTTGTAAATTTGTAAATTGTATAGTATATTGAGATTTTGTTGTACTGATTTGTAATGTTTTATATTTGTACATGCACAAAAAACTGATTTGTTTATGAAAAAAATAATGCTCTACTGGTGAAAAAATGAAACTATAAACTAGTGACGAAAGTAAAAAAACGGACCTGTATGCTTTAGTCGTAAAGGTCAGCATAAGTACTTGAAAGTAATGTCCAGTACTGGCAGTTGTGCTGTTCTTTTGGTTATGTTAAGACTGCGGCGGGGCAGGTTATATGGCCTTGGCGCCTTATCATGGGTTCTTGCTTGTAAAAGGAGCGTCTCACACCTGGAGCTAGAAGGTCACCCTCAGACATTGCAAGACCCATGTCTTATTTTCTCATGCATATCATCAATCTGGGGGGCTGAAGAGATGATCCCCGTCGAATGGGAGATTGAGAAGATTCTGCTGGACTTCAGTTGAATGCAGTGTGTAGCAAGGCATGGCATCCGAGAAGGATGCTGGTGCTGAAGCTTTTAGAGGATGTGTCAAAAGTGTCAAGCACACAATGAATGATGGCTTTCGTGTTGTCCTCTAGCACCATCTCTTCGTCCCTTTCCTTGTTCTCAAATGGAAGATATTTTACCAGCTCCTACATCTTCTACCCCTGGGATCTGTTGTAATGGGAAAGGAGTGCAACAGACTTGACTGTAGGAAAACGTGTGGCTCTGCAGCCCCTACAGCTACCCTTTTGCACACTGCATTGATTTTTACTTTACTTATTCTTCAAAGAAAAACATGCAAAAATCCAAGCACATCATTAGATTTCAGAGTATACAGACTGCATGCATCTATAGTTAATATTCTACACATGCATACCCATCCTAACACTTAAGAAATGTTAAGGAGTTAAAAAAAAGTTTCATGATGGGGGGAAATTATGACAAGCCAAATTAAATTTGTAACATTCATCAAATCATTCTAAATCTAACTTTCACCTGGGAAAAATGAACTAGTGTCTGTGTTGTCATTTGATTCTTTTGGGCAGGTACACAGAAGATTTCTCTGATTTTCAGCACTCAAGCCAATTCGATTTTGAGGCAGGGGTCCTAAAAATCCAAGAAAAACATGAACACCAAAAGCATAAGGCTGACAAAAACTGAGTTGCATCAGAAAGAAAACAAATACAGTTCAAATAGGGCATCATCAGTAATTTTATATTCCACCTTTCCACAATCAACAACAGTGTACTAGCAAATTTGATCTCAAAATAGAGATCACGGATGGCTGATAAGCATGGGAAAAATGGCAAGTAAAGTTCAGTCACATTCTGGGCATTGTACATACAAATACTATCATGTACGTGCCTGCCACTATTTTTTAGAATGTTGCAATTTTACAATTGTGTGAACCAGTAAATACCTTCAACTGCATGGGTAGAACTAGCCATTTTGCTCTCTGGATCGGCATCAGAAATAGGGACTGGTAACCAGTGGTGTAGCTTGAGCTTCTGGCGCCCGCGGCTATCACTCAGATTGCCGCCCAAGGCAGGTAGTTGGCTGGGGGGGTTCTGGGGAAAAATGACTGCGACAGCGGGGATGGATTGGCAGGCTTTAAGTTACGATGTCACTCTCTACTCCACTCCACAAGAAAGGCTGTGAAGCAGCGGTGTAAGCATAGAGCAAACATTGAAGGTCAAGTCTCAGTTGATGATGGCCTAGCAGCACTAAAATGTTAGCTAAACGTATAAGTAAATGTATCCATTCCTCCTCTTTACACCCCTCCATACTTATCTGCTGCTACAAGACCAAAGCAGTAAAACCACCCGCTAGACATCATGCACAATACCGAAACAACTCTCACATAGGTCACACTGTACACCCACAGTCTACGACAGTATTTAGAAACATAAGCAAAGATAAAGCTATCTCACTTTTGCTCCACTCCATGCATGTCATTTAAGAAACACCCCTCAGTTCCTTATGCATGAAACCAATGTCACATAGGCCACTGTATACACATTAATTCTCCGGACTAACCACAACTAAGGGAGTAGCGGGAACCTCGTCCACGTAGAGGACTTAAGGGTTCCATCAAGGGTGTGGTGTGCTACACAAATGCAACTACAATGCCTAAAGTGTATATTCACTGGGGGAGAAACCAGATGCAGCCCATGCAGCAGCCCAGTTAACTTCTGTAAGGACTGAAGGTGGGCGAGCCAGCAGATTTATTTAGAGCCAAGTCCCAGCCGAGCCACAAGCCTGTCTGGTAATGTGAGTCACAGAACAAGCGGAGACATCAATAGGCTGATACAGAAAATGTCAAATAAAATAGGACAAATTGTGTTTCACATCAAAGCAGGTTATTCCATCAACACTTGTGTTCGACTTGAGTACATTAGATCATATCACTACATTACCATCTGTGAAAGTTAATACATTTTAAACATGAGATTTCTACTACCTCCAGACTTGCCTTCACTGTCATGAGTGAACCAAGAGGGTCGTAAAGTTTGGACGGACCTATTCGTAGAGTTCGCCCCCAATAGTTGTAAATGTTACTGTTTAAGCTTATGTTTTTGCTTCAGCAACGCCATCCCCGGATCCCCACATATTTAGCATCACGCTGTTCATCACAAGCCTCACTACGAGACGTAATAGTCAGTAATGATGCAAGTTAACATACTCAAGTGGAATATACGCGGCATGCACCCTCCCACGCACAGATACTTGAAGGACTCATACCTGCAGCGCTGAATGACAAGTATGGCCTTGTTACAGGGGAAACACGTCACACACAGAGTTGGAATGGCTACGCAGGTGGTGGAGAGGCCAGGTATTCGGCACACCTACTCAGCACACGCATGGGGCACGCTGGTATGGTTAAGAGCAGGAGTGCAGTTTGTGCACGAGGGAGACATAAATGCAGAGGGTAGATACACCTTTGTGAGAGGGAGAATATACGGCCAAACAATATTGCTAGGTTCCATCTACTCCCCAAAAATAGAGCAACACTTCTTTCTTGTACGCCTGTCAGGGATACTAGCTCAATGGAATGGGGTCTTGCGGTTGGTGGGAGGAGACTTCAACTCGGTGCTCGACAGAGACCTTGATAGGCCATTCCCACCCCTCAATAGAACCCCTACCACATCCAATGTGCAGGCCCTCACCAACTGGCTCACACACTGAGCGCTAACAGATATATGGCATAACCTAAACCCTGGGGCACGGGTCTATTCACATTATTCCGCAGTACATGGGATTCATGTGTACCTGGACAGAGTTGTGGGCTTGCAGTCACTCCTTCCGCTAGATAGCAAATTAGAGAACCTAGGACAGCAACTCTAGCATACTTTGAATTGAATGAAGACACGGCCATCGGTGCCTTAGTAGAGTAGGAAGCATTCAAAATATAACCATTAGAGGGCACTGCATGGGAGTCACGTGGAATGTTCGCAAACAGCTGTCCACCTCCCTTACAAAGATAGAGTTTCAGTTATTGCGGCATGAACGAGAGGGAACAGGCAGTGGTTCACAACATCTGGCAGCGTTGCGCACGGAGCACACTGAAATACTCAAGTGTCTCAGATGCCGTAATTATACTGCACACATAGCTTGTACGCATGCAACTGCGGACGGGGCAGGCCGGCTACTCGCATGGCTGATAAGACAAGACCACGCTCAATCCCCGATAGGAGCTGTACGGACAGCCGCAGATGTAGTGCTATTAACAGCCCAAAATACACAGGGTCATATGCTGCACTACACAATACACGGCTATATCAATCCTAGGGGTGCTGCAATGGGCAGAGACTGGAAAGGTTTCTAGGTCCCCTACAGCTGCCAAAAGTAGCGGATGAATATAAGGAAATGCTTAATGAGCAGGTCTCTGTAGGAGAGAATGGGGAAGCCATACAGGCCTTAGCCACTTGGAAATCGCCGGGCCGGATGGCTTGTCGGTGGAATATTATATGGCGTACAGAGTATCACTTACACAATGGCTCCATACACTGTACACCACTGTGGTAGAGGAGCGTCAGCTACCACCCTCTATGCGCAAACACACCTGGTATTCTTATTAAAGCCTGACAATGACCCCATGGAGTTGATCCCTTACAGACCCCTCTCCTGCTTAATACGGACTACAAAATATTTGCAAAAGTGCTGGAGGTCAGGTTGTCGCCGCTGGTTCACCCGGACCAAAATGGCTTTGTGCCAGCTCGCAGCACCTCCCTTAATTTGCGGTGCTTCTTTAGAGTGGCAGCAGACGCTACACAACAGTGGCCAAGGGCCGGATGTCTCATATTGCATCTGGAAAAGGCATTCGACTCTTTAGAATGGACTACCTATTTGCAGCACTGGAGAAATAAGACTATGGGGCAGGGTCTCTCCAATTAGTGCGATTGCTTTACAATGGACCCACGGACAGAGTTAAAATGGGCCCTTAGATGTCCGAGCTTGTCCGGTATGAAGGATAACGAGACAGGGGTGCCAATTGTCCCCCCTCCTCTTCGTGCTCGCAATAGAGACACTGGCTGAGGCGATACGTACCAAAACGGGAGACGGAATACCGCTGGGAGATGCCACAAACCATATATTGCTATATGCGGATGACATGCTCATATACATTAGGGATATAGAGAGTTCCATGCCAATTGAAGCAATTGATGCAAGAATTTGCCACACTATCGGGACTAAAAGTAAACGCTGTTAAGTCCTGCATATATTCGTTCAATGCAGGGAATCGTGTCCCAGATTTTAGCATTAATGGCAGGAAGGTGCAGGTACATTTTTGGAAGAAATATAGGAAATATGTAATTAAGCCTTTTTCTGTTCTCCTTTTCTTCAGGTTAACAATAACTTAGTAAAGGAGCGTTTTTGGCCTCCTATTACGTTGGTTTCAGATTGGTAGTTGAGGAGATCGTTATTACATCGACAAATAGAATTTAGGTAAATGTCTTAAACTACATTACATATTTTTGAATCATTTAGATTTGATAGGTATTTAAAATAAGGAAGCGGTCTTTGAGTACATTAGTATTCTATGTCAAATTGGAAGCGAGAAGATAACCACTATATGT
The DNA here is from genome assembly GCF_964261635.1 of Lissotriton helveticus. Classification (NCBI taxonomy): domain Eukaryota; kingdom Metazoa; phylum Chordata; class Amphibia; order Caudata; family Salamandridae; genus Lissotriton; species Lissotriton helveticus. Next base: position 228,325,117 of record NC_136067.1, on the reverse strand, counting down.
CTGGTCGAATGTTTTACAAATAATAAGTCTGCCTTTTGATATCGAAATAGATATATAACTTTACATAGGCGGATCAATCAAACCTGTGTGTCTAGAACCACTAATATCAGACCCACCAATGAAATACATGAAGAGATATGGGTCTCGTCATTGGTTGATCTAATTAGAAGTGAGGAATCATTTATTATTTATATCTCAGGCCCTTAGATTCATTAATGTTGTTGTGTTATAGATATGAGTACTCAGGCACTATTGTATTTTAGTATGCATTTATGGGAAATACACATCTATAGTTATATATATGTATATATGGTATGTGCATTTGTCTAATAAGACTGTATTCAAATATGTAAAGTTTTTTTACTGATTTCAATGAAAGTATGTAATAATTTTGTGATTTATGTATTTTTTTTAACTTTATAGAGTTTATTGTGGCTATTCCTGAAGAGGGCGTGTTGTACGCTGAAACGCGCGGAGACAGAATTGAATCTTATCTGCCACTTATTTAATGTTTATTTTTTATGATTACACGCAAATAGAGCATTGAATTGTATTGTAATGTAATGTGCATTTTTTCTTTTAAAAAAAACTTTTTTTTAAATTATTATTAAAATTTGAATATATTTGCACTTATTGCGTTTTAACTTTAATTTTTCATATATTGCATACTATTTTACTGCATTATCTATCTTGAGTCCGATATTCTAGATTGCCTAGGATTGATATTTTTCAAGCAGTGGAGGGAAGATGCATTCCGTTATCTAGGGATTCAGATTTATCATCAACCAACTGATCTATTTGATGGGAACCTAGGGAGGGCACTGACGGCAGTTAGGTCACAGATGCAGTTCTTAGGCACACTCCCACTTGCCGAAACGGGTAGAGTAGAGCTAGCTAAAATGGTAATACTAACAAGGCTACTATACTATTTCACAAACCAGCCTATATATGTATATATCCCAGTCTCCTCCTTTAGCGCATTGGAGAAGCAGGTAAGAGACTTCATCTGGGGCAGCGCTAGGCAAAGGATGTTGATTAAAAAAAAACTGTAGCTACCAACAGACCAAGAGGATCTGGCGGCTCCTTGTTTCGAGCATTACTATCTAGCAGCTCAGCTGCAATGGGTAGCACGGTAGTTGTCAGATCGACACTGTGGGGACACAGCAACCACGCAACCCCCTACTCTCTATAACACATCAGACTCTTTCACCCAGGGGCAAGGACGATGCCTCTGGAGCCCCTGTGGCTTGCAGTAGCATATAAATGCTTTCACAGGCGCCTTTATATAACCCGGGACACTATCCCTTATGCACCGACAATACCCTTAGAGGGGTCTCCCAGTGGTCAGGCAGTACTCACACCGCAGGCAATCAGTGGATGGCAAGAGAGGGGTATCCAAACACTTGGAGATCTATACCAAGAAGGGGCGCTCACATCCCATATGCATCTTAGGTAGCAGAGGAAGGGCTCTCGCCAGGACCGTTTTTAACGCACTGGTCACTGACGGCCACACTCACGGCCAGGTGGGGTGACATCACTACAGAACCGCGCACACACCTTATGATGCAATATCTACATATCATGGGTCAGGCTAGGCCCCAAATATGCTGCTTTTCTGCTTTGCTTAGAACATATGCAGTGGTAAGCCTGGATTCGCTCCTTCACAAATGGGAGAAACACTTAGGTCGTCCGTTTGCAGATAAAGAGTGGGCCCAGGTACTAGAGAGTCCAGCGAACATCCCAAGGAACATGCAGTTCTGTCAGATTCAGTTATAAATAATTCACGGGGCATACCTCACACCTGTCAAAATCAACAGATATTTCAGCTGTGTGAATGTGGCGTGCCCGAGATGCGCTGAGCCAGGGGCCGATCAGATTCACATGCTTTGGAGCGGCGACCGAATAGGTACATACTGGAGCGTGGTGGCCACCGTGTTATACACCTGCACCTGGCGCGAGATACTCTTTGAATGGCTGACATATCTACTACATAAATTTAGTAGAACGGCCAACACCTAAGAAACATCCAGGTTCTTAGACTTAGGGATGTTGGTCGCCAAGAGGATAATTAAAAGATGGAAAGCGCCAGACCCCCCACGTGAGCGGGCGTGGCGTAACTTAATGATGGCGTGGGCCAAAGCAGAAAGCCTCACCATCATACATGAGGAAATCTTAGGGCTACGCAGGGTCCCCATCACAACATAATGGGATGCGCTTTTAATTGAATTGCAGCTTAGAGCGGTCGAGGATGAAAGGGACCCCGCTGCTGAGTGACCTGGCGGTGGGTACCATAAACTAGTGCTATTGCCGCGTAGACGCCACAACGCTTGGTCAGCAGTTGTACACTGGCAGAATCAATGTGCGAGTACACACGTCAAGGCGAGGAGGGAACGAGCAGCAAATTGACAAAGAGACACTAAGTAGATCCAGGTCGGGTAGCGGGGAACCAATGGTCGTTCATCCTGAGCCAGGCTCAGACTTGCCCGTCTCTGGTAGGAATCACGAACTAGCCCCCCTCCCCATACACACACACACACACACAAGGGATAACTACGGACGACAATAGCCAGATGTGGCTTTGTAATAAAAAATTATCTTTGCTCCAGCATAGGTGCGTTATCATTCCAGCTGCCAAATAGTGCAACACAGCGATCTGATGCATACATTTTCATGCAAAATGTGTATATTGTGATGTTACAGTGCAGTGTGTCCCTTTTTTTTTCCTAGCTCTGGTTTAATAAGAGTACAGAGATAAATCCATTTTCATTTCCTGCGTTAAATTTCTCTTAATTAATATTTCAGTACCCCTAGTGCTAAACAGCTCAGTCATGTTACTGATGTCCCTCTTAATGCAAGGGCACAGTGACTGCACTGAAGAGCTGGGCCTGCCCTCCCTGTTTTCATAAGCGCCCACCGCAACCTAGTCTAGAAGGTGCCAGCTGCTCCAGAACCTGCTTGGCTTTTCTGGATGTGGCAGCTTGCCCTCGCCATCTCACCCAAACCTGGGGCACCGGGCCATGTGTTTCCCAAGCCTCAGCTGTCCCCAGCTTCCATAGACAGGTAGGGCCGTGGGCAATGGGGGAAGTGCAGGACATGGATTTAATCAATATTTCCCAAACACTAGAGGTCGGGTAGCGCATTCTCCACAACTGGCCCAGTGTAGCAGGTAGCGACTTTAAATGCGGGGCCCAGCGGACGTGCGCTACCTGCTTTGTGTTTGTGCTCTGATTTTATGTAAACGATTTTAGGTTTGCAATTTTAATACCGAGCACCTACTTATTTGTATATCTTTGTGTGCCTCTTCTGCTGCTCCCTCTCGTCCCCCCTACCCCGGTCCACCGCAGGCTTCGCCTGATTGTTGTGGAGGGTAGTGTGAGTGTTTCTTCAGTCTTTTCCCCACTTCCGGGTTTGAGGGTGGAGTCTGGGTTAGCGGGCTAGTGCATTTAAGCACATGATCTCCACGTCGCGCAGCAGACGTGCGCTACCCTGAGGCTGGTCGCGCTAGCTGCTTTGTTTTTGTGCTCTGATTTTATGTAAACGATTTTAGGTTTGCAATTTTAATACCGAGCACCTTCTTATTTGTATATCTTTGTGTGCCTCTTCTGCTGCTCCCTCTCGTCCCCCCTACCCCGGTCCACCGCAGGCTTCGCCTGATTGTTGTGGAGGGTAGTGTGGGTGTTTCTTCAGTCTTTTCCGCACTTCCGGGTTGGAGGGTGGAGTCTAGGTTAGCGGGCTAGTGCATTTAAGCACATGATCTTCACGATGCGCAGCGGACGTGCCGATGGCGCGCCCAAGGCAAGCCCGTCTGCGCCCGTCCGCGCCAGTCTCGCGCCTAGTGCCAGCCATGCTGCTGGTTTTCTATCCGTTCCTCAGCGCCACTGGTCCAGGTTGCAATTGCTGACCATGAACACCGGAGCGTGCACTCCTCGGGAACGTTGTAACCCTGCGGAACCTGATTTGCCTTTCTACAAATGTAAGTGCTGTGCATTTACTTTGACAGTTCCTAAAAAACGTACTTATGCACAGGTTAATTCCCCTCTTATGCTTAGTCACGCTGGGACTATCACAGCAGGTTTTCTCAATTGCCGTTCCCTTCCTTGCCATTCAAGTGATATTTGGCTATTGCTCTCTACTAATACATGGGATCTGTTATTCCTCACAGAGACTTGGATCAAGGATTCCTCCAATCCTGATATCCATATGGCCATCCCCCCTGGCTATCGCGTAGTGGGCATAAACCGTGAGGGCTCAAAAACGGGTGGAGGAATCGCTGTTATTTTACGTTGTCATTTTAACATTACCTCCAGGAAAATTGCTAATATAGACCCTATTGAAGCGATGTATTTTTCCATTTTGAATGCCTCTTCAGCCATCGCTTCAGGTATTTTGGTTTATAATCCTTCTGGGGCTGTGACATCACTTGCTACGCTCTTGGCTACGATAGCGGATCTATCGTTAAAGCATCCTCATTTTATAGTACTAGGCGATTTCAATCTTCACGCAGATGTGAGCACTTGCACACAAGCCAACAATTTTTTAGACTCTATGCATGGCCTTAATCTTACCCAGCGGGTACGGGGACCCACACATTCTGCTGGCCATACTCTTGATCTCGTTTTCTCGAACCTTCCCGGTCTTACTACACTACCTTCATTACCCCTCACCTGGTCTGACCATTATCTAATTTCTTTTGAGTTGGCTGTGCCACGACCTCCTATGGTCTCTTCTAAAATCAGAGACCTTGGGAGAAAATGGCACAAGATCACTTGTGAGGCACTTGAGCCTATCTTTTCTACCCAGATAGGGCAGCTAACTAATGATTTAAACATCGACGTATCAAAATTTAATTCCTGTCTTTCCTCAGCGATTGATCTTATTGCATCTATGGTACCTCTTGCTTCTTTAAGATCTAAGCCTTCGGCCCCGTGGTTCGGAACTGCGAGAGGAAAGAAGTAGGTGCAAGAAATTGGAACGCATTTGGCGACGGTCATATGATCCGGTCGCTAAAACTACTTATAGAACTGCCCTCAAGCATTTCCATAGACTCAAACGTACTATCATGAAGGACCATTTTGTAGAGAAAATCAAGGCTGCTGAGAATTCATCCAAGACCCTATTTAACATCATTAAAGAATTCTCCAATCCCCCTACCGTGGTCTGTACGATTGTTCCTAGTCAGTCCCTTTGTGATGGTCTTTCAGATTTTTTTCACAATAAAATTATTAAGATTACGGGCACATTTCATCAGATTATGGTTTCAGTACCATCTGTTCCCAAAATTACTCACAAGGACACTTTTGTTTCATTTAAACCCCTAACAGCGGAATATGCACAGACTTTGTTACATCAATGTAAATCAGGTTCTCCTCTTGATCCTGCCCCTGCACAAGTACTAAGCAATCTGGGTCCCTTGCTGCTTAATCCACTTCTTAAGATTTGGAATCTCTCACTAGCTTCCGGCCTATTCCCCTCTCTTTGGAAACAGGCCATGTTGATTCCTATCCTGAAAAAGGCTGATGCCGACCCAACTCTCTTTGTAATTATCGGCCTATCTCACTCCTCCCTAAGCCTGCAAAAATCTTGGAGAAAGTGGTGCAGGAGCAGCGCGCGGAACACCTGGAATCAAATCAACTTCTTCATGATTCCCAGTCGGGCTTTAGGCCCGGCTTTAGCACTGAGTCTGCACTTCTGGAGAATCGGAGGCTATTCGAGAGTGCGTGGATGCGGGCGAGGAGGCCATGTTGGTCCTCCTCGACCTATCCGCGGCCTTCGATACTGTCTCACACGACATCCTGTTAGACCGCCTTCGAGACACTGGCATGGGGGGGGGGGGGGACGCCTTTGGCGTGGGTGAGATCCTTCCTAAGAGACAGAACCCAGCAGGTCTTCCTCCGGCCCTATGCTTCTGCAGAGAAACCTTTGTTATGTGGCGGTCCGCAGGGTTCGGCACTTAGCCCCCTTTTTTTCAACGTTTACCTTTCTCCCTTGACGGATGTGGTTGAATCCTGGGGGGTCAGAGTGATCTCTTATGCTGACGACACTCAGCTTGTGTTTTCATTTAGAGATCACTCTGAAGGCAATTTGTCCAATTGTCGACAATGCCTGGTCAACATCTCCTCCTGGATGACTACCAACAATCTGAAACTTAATGCGGATAAGACTGAGGTCTTATTTTTTAATCAAAAATCTCCTCCCCCGGCTAAATTATGGTGGCCTGCTGAATTACACCCTGCCCCAGTTCCTGTCTTATCCGCACGGAATTTGGGCTTTCAATTCGATAATGTTTTGTCCTGTAGGACCCAAATAAATAAAGTTTCAGCAGCATGTTTTGGTAAACTGCGCATGATTAAAAAAAATCTTCCCTTTTCTTCCGCTTGACTCACGGAGAACTGTGGTTCATGCATTAATCACGTCCGATCTGGATTTTGCGAACAGTCTGTATGTGGGAGCCCCAGCCTATCTGATTGAACAACTGCAGACTGTACAGAACGCCACGGCCAGGCTGATCTGTAACATCCCGTATCGCCACTCCATTACCCCATATTTGGCTAAACTTCATTGGTTGCCGGTGCCCTATCGTATACAACTCAAAGCATTGTTCATTGCGTTTAGGGCATTTAATGGTCATGGCCCTGCTTATCTGAGACACAGGCTGAAACCTGTCCAGTCGGTTCGTGTCCTCAGATCAAATCATCTTCGCCTTCTACACGCCCACCGTTTCCGTCTTTCTAGAACGGGAGGTCGGGCTTTTGCTGTGGTCACTGCAAAACTCTGGAATCATCTTCCTCTGGACCTTAGGTTCATGACATCAGAGTCACTATTCCAGAGCAGACTTAAAACCTGGTTATTTTCTAATGTCTAGGCCCCGCTGTGCCCCTTTGGTTGACTGCTGTTCGCAGCGCCGGGACACTAACCCTGGGCGTAGTGTACGGAGTGGGGCTCCGCGGAGCTACGCGAAGTGGGCGCAAAACTACGCCCACCCGCGCACTCCGCGTAGCCCCACTACGCGCCGCCCGCCTCCCTCCCGCCCTCCCTAAATATTTAAATAAAAGGATTGAAAGGTTTTAAAAACACTTACCTTGTCCGCCGCGTCCCCGGGGCTCCCTCTCCCGTCCCTGGATTCGCGCCGCCGCCATTTCGGATACTAATGCGCATGCGCGGGTGCCCGCGCATGCGCATTTCTCATGAGAAATGCGCATGCGCGGCCGCCCGCGCATGCGCATTAGTATCCGAAATGGCGGCGGCGCGAATCCAGGGACGGGAGAGGGAGCCCCGGGGACGCGGCAGACAAGGTAAGTGTTTTTAAAACCTTTCTATCCTTTTATTTAAATATTTAGGGAGGGCGGGAGGGAGGCGGGTGGCGGCCGGCTACGCACCGTCTGCAGAGCGCGCGTAGTGCCTCCTGGCTACGCCCGCTACGCAAAATGCGTAGGAGACGGCACTACGGGCACTCCGTGCACGGAGCGTAGCTGGCCGCCCAGGGTTACGGGACACCCCCGCTGGGGGTACCCGCGCACTTTATAAGCCCCCAAAATATATAAATAAATCCCATGTTCTGTTTCTTTAGCAGCACCCCTGAAATAGGAGGGTTCCCCCCCGCCAGGGCCCCGTGGTCAGTGCACATACCCCAGGGGCTCTTTGAGCTTATATCATGGAGATATATAACCTGAGTGAGCCTCGCATACCAGAGCACACAAGAGCAGAGCGGCGGGCGAACAAAGGAGCCACGCAGCTATTCGGCGCTTTCTTATACTACAGTGAGTGCCTTTCTGCTTACTTGACTTTTTTGGAGCTGTCAGTGTCACACATGAGGAAAAGGAACGCTTAGAATAAAACGAACAAGTGCAGGCCTACCCTAACTAAAGCTTACCTGAGAATTCTGTGCCAATGTTGTGCTAGGTTACTCTGGCCGATTCAAAGCGCTAGGGTCTCCTTATGTAGGTTTGGAGCTGTGGTTGTCGGTCTCGAACTAAGTGAGACTGCTGCTGTTCTTAATCTTGCTGGACTATCTGTCTGCAGCAAATCGACCAGCACTGCCGAGACTACACTCAAGTGCGCGTGTGGTGGTGATGCGCGTCACTGCTGCATTTTAACATCACAGCGCTGGCGGCTGGCCAAAAATGATGCCCAGGGCGGTCATTGGTAGTGCTTTCAAGCGCAACAACATTGACGGCCCTGAGACCCACATACACGGTACGCCGTGCCCCGCACCACCACTATGCTACGTGGTGCAGCATTTACAAGCAAGTGCGCCAGCACTTACACACATTTGTGGGGGTGGTGGGTGTACATCACTCTCGGTGGGTGTACATCACTCTCAGTGACTGTGTCCCCAAATAAATCCTGGGCTGGCCACGGGCAACCAGTGCCGCGCAGCCGCCGTCACCCCCAAAACAATGCCGGCTGTGGTGGACCTCCCCCACATACAAAACTGCTGGTAACGCTTCATCCAAAGTGAGGTCTTCAACATCAGTTTCCGGGCGGAGTTAGCCAAGCCTGAAGATGGCATCTCAGGGAGCGCGCTCTTTCGGCCGCCGCAAGAATCCTGCATTATACTTTGTCAGTTTACTATTGAAGAAGTACTAATCAACAGCCTACAATCTCCTGGGTCCCGTGGCAAGGTATGGGACTGTAAACCGGGCCGGAGAATGAGGAATTGACTGAACGCCGTGGTGCCAGCTGGAGGCATAAATCCTTCATGGACTCAGCGGAGAGAACTGCAGCGCCGCGCTCCGAATCGCAGTGTAGAGAAGCAGACAACAGGTGAACAAGAGGTACGCTGCGTTGCTCTCATGGTCCGGTAGCGTCAGAGGTGGAGGCTTGGAGCAGAACAGGGCACACGTCCTACAAAAAGAAGTGGGGTGACGCTCAAAGTTAGGTGGTGTCACCGGAAGTGATGTCACGACAGGAAGTGGCGTCACTGGAGGGAGTCACCTCTCACTACAGGGCGCGCGACATCAGTGGGGATGAGACAGCGCTGCTCTTCATGTAGTGACTCCCCAGAGATCTCTGGTGAGGTGAGGCGAGGGGGCTTCCCAGTATCACAGCACAGGCCTTCGGCGCACCCACGCATACTGATTTGGGCTTGGGAGATAGACGGGGCGGCCGTGAGGGTAAGGAAAGCCATAATTGAAAGTCCAGCTTTTGGGCAGGGGGGACGGCGTCCACCCAGTAAAATAAGTGGGGGGACGCCGTCCACCCGCGTGGTACCCTGACTCGAGCCCTGGAGCGGAGTACCATCATGCCTGTGATTGTGGCCACGATGGGTGGAGCGGAGAATGGAGGCTGCAGGGGGAATGCCTGACCTTGCCTGCCTGGGGGCGCTCCACTGACTAAGTATCCAGAAGTGGACAGCTCGTGCGCCGTGGATACCTTAAGTGCCGCTGAGGCCGAGGTGAGAGGCTTGCTACATGAGTGGCCAGTAGCAGGGAGAGCGTGGATACAGACGACCGGCCCTGGCTGACTGTGTGGCACCCTGATGATAAGGCCACCTCTAACTTGCCAGTAACAAACGCACATTAATCATGGATAAAACAAATAAAGTAAATCAAAACTGCAATTAAATCAGTGCAAATCATCAGGGTTGCTGAGTAAAAGCCAGTAAGTTCTGAGCACAAACACAGCCCCCCAGGAAGCAAAGACAGGGGGAGATCTGCGCCAAATCCATACCACAATGCAAACCACCCTTAATACCATTGATGGTAAACTGGATTCTCTCACATATCGATTGACCGTATGTCTGAACGATTAGACAGACATTCAGAGCGCCTAGACACTGTAGTACACAGGGTATCCAAAACAAAAGACACTTAATGCACGGCAATGGAGATCCAAAGCAAAATGGAAAAAACCCTAGCTCTACTTCAGGCTAAAGCAGGGGACTTAGAAGCGCGTTCTCAGTGCAACAACCTTAGAATTATAGGAATTGCGAAGTCCACAAATACGGTCAACATGGAGAGGTTCATAGAAAACATTTCTCACAGACATACTAGGCAGAGAATCCTTTTCAGAAACATTCATAGTGGAAAGAGCGCATAGATTGCAGGCGCCACCTCCTCCTCCTGGCGCCAGACACCGCCCTATTATAGCAAGGCTTTTAAACTATAGAGACCAGGAATCAGCAAGGCGCCGCTCAAGAGAACTGCAGTCTCAGATATGATGGGGCAGAGATTTCCATCTACCCGGATTTTACAGCGCAAGTCCAAGAAGCACGGAAGAAACTCATGCCTGGGAAAGAGAGTCTCAAAGAGCTAAACATCACATGCGCCATGCTATATCCAGCCCACCTTAAGATAACAGTTGATGGCAAGTCAAACATTTTCAGGGACCCAAAGTCTTTGCACCAATACCTGCAGCAGCGAGACAAAGCACATACCCAGCAAATGTCTCCAGCACAATTGGAGTGTTGGAGTGCTTATGCGGTATAGGTGCAAAAGATAGTTATTGGCACGGACGCATACTATACGATGGACACATCAATGAAAATTTACCAAACGTCAGCACATACTCGGAGGACAACTACCTAATTACAATATGACACAGATTACTAGATCGCTTACATTAATTGCGTGGAACATCAGAGGCTTAAATAAGCCACAAAAAACTAGGCAAGTGCTGGCCTACCTTGATCACCATGGAATGTGGCCTGTCTTAGGGAAACACATCTTACAAATGAGACAGAGATGAGCACGGGCGTCCATTGGGCATCCACACCTATTGCATCCTCCTACTCAGCGTACGCCCGTGAGTTACTGATAGTAGGACGAGGCATCCCATTTACACTACTGCACACAGTCACAAACACCCAGGGCCATTTCATTATTATCCAGGGGAATTTTGGTGGGACGATACTAACATTAGTAAATACATAAGAACCGAACATGGATGAACCAGCTTTTTTTGCACAAATATGGGCGAAACTACACGAGTTAGAGTCGACAGAGATACTTTGGGGTGGGGACTTTAACACATGTATAGACCCTGCCTTGGACAGATCGACAGGCAATGACAATTACAGCAAGCACAAGTCTAAAGTGTCAGAGGTGGTATGGAGGAGCGAGAAATGACTGACCTATGGACACTGCGGAACCCGAGTAGGCGTGAATGCACATGCTCCTCTACAGTACATAACACATGGCTGAGGATAGATTATTGGATCGCAACACAGGGATTAGTACATGGAAAGATAAAATAGTACACATGCCCAAGACACTATCTGACCATACGCCTGTCCGCTTAGTGCAGTCATGCCCTACACACACTGTCAATTTGCATGGCGTTTCCCGGTGACAGCCATGTTAGATCAAGCTTATAAGGGCAGTCTACATCATGCGATGATAGACTTCTTTGAGCCCAACTTGGGATCAGTCACTAGTGACCGAACACTCTGGGTAGCATTTAAGGTAGCGATACGAGGACACTGTATTGGCAAGCATGCTGATATACCACAAGATTTACGCCAACAACTGAAAAAGATAGAAAAATTAAATCTGAATACTAGAAAAAGAATACTGCTGAACAACAAAAATTACAATATTTGCTGATATTAGAAATAAAATGTCTGACTATCTGGAATATGCGGACAGTGAGGTAAAATACCTTTCGCGTCAACATACTGCACAGAATTATGGAGAAGGGGGCTGCCCTGGCGACTAGGATACAAACCTCTCGCACAACCACACACATTGTACAAACCACCGATGCACAAGGAAGAACACACTAGGACACACCATCCATAATAGAGAGATTTGTGGAATACTACACACAACTATACTCTACACAGCCAGCCACCTCAGAAGAGGAGACCACTGCATACCTAGACGATGTCGCCCTAGCCTGTCTCTCAGATGCCCACAGAGAATACTTTAAGCAGCTCGTAACCAAAGACAACAACAAAGACGCCTTTCAAATAAAAAGGCCCAGAGAACAGACGGTCTCCCAATCACATTTTTATAAAGAATTCATTGACTTACTGTCCCCTCATCTACTCGCTATGTACACTGAGGCATACGAGTAAGGCAACCCTCCCCCCCTCTCTCTGCCAGGCCATATTGATAACACTACTTAAACCAGAGAAAAATACAGAACATTGTCAATCATATAGACCAGTCACTTATAAACACAGATGCTAAAATATGATTAAAAATAGCTCTAAGGCGTCAATCCCTAATGCAGAATTTAATATTACCAGGCCAATCCGGTTTTACACCAAATGTGGCAAAAAGGTAGAGTTTTGTTCGAAGATCACGCTTTTTGTTAAATGGTGTAAATCCGTTCTGTAGTTCCTGGGAAAATCAAAAGTAAAATCATAGATCTATCTATAGACGAAGTACAGTAGGCGTACAGTACGCGTACCCTCCCGAGCACGAGCTTTATGCTAATTGGCTGTCAACACTCCAACGCACAACCTACAACGCACAACCTACACACTATATTTGCACTATTCCATCAACTGCATCTAGAATTACCTGCTGCTCTTTTAGACGTGGCCAAAGCTTTTGACTCCGTGTATACAGAACCATGCGCCAGACTCTGCATCAATGGTAATACCGCCAACCCCCTACAGAGTCACAGAGGAACTCGGCAAGGTTGCCCACTACCACCATTATTTTTCACACTAGCGCTTGAACCACTGGCATCTAAGATCCGTCAGAGGTACGCACACTCAGCGCTGCAGTTCTGCCTACGACCTATTAGCATTTCACTATATGCGGATGACATGGTCTTATATACCCAACATCCAAAAGATCATTTAAATCCCCTTATCCGAGAATATGTAAGATTCGAACGATACTCTGGATTGTGTATAAAATGGTCTAAATCAATGATCATTCCATTAATACCCTGCACACAGCAGATTCCATTAAACTTCCCTCTACAATGGCAAACTACCCTGGCTAAATACTTGGGCATCTGGATTCATCAAGACCCAGACAGGTGATTCAGGAAAACTACGGGAAGGCTCTTAAAAAGTTAGAAAATCAAATTGGCATTAGCGGACCGAATAGCACACCCAAACAAATGACTGTGCTGCCGTGATTTTTGTACCTATTTGTAAATATACCCATCGCCCTCACACAACAGTTCTTCATAAAACTACACTAATGTAAGAACACCCTCACAAGGGCAGGTCGAAAATCCAGATTAGTTGGAGGAACTTACATGCCCTTATTCCCAGTGTGGTTTTGAAGCCCCAGATTTACATCTCTATTACCGGTGTGCCCAAGCACAACATGCACATTACTGGATGCAACCACACAACTATATACAGCACGAGGCTGTAGAAATGTATAATGCCCACCCAACTCCATTAGTTGCACTTATATCACAAACAAGACAGGACACCACACAATCAGTGATAGATCCAGTGTATAGCACTATAACAGCGTGGCATACATTAGCGATCAGGGCTAATAAACTACAGATATACGCACCTGCCATCCTGTTAATACATCATCCCAAAATCTCAGTGACACAAGAACAGAAAACTCAGACTGCTGGGTGAAATGGGCCTGCGTACAATGGGAGGCATGTTCCATAATGGCCAATTCAGAATCTCATTGGATGTGTTGTCAGGGGGAGCCCACACACCACTAATGCTCTTCGCATACCTTAGGCTAGGGGCAGCGATCAGACTGATTTGCATATAGCCATGTCTGAAGTGGGGTGGCAGAGTAGGCTAAAGAACGGTGATGGATCAAACCCAGATCTTTTAACTGGGTGTGAGTGTTTGATTGGTTCAGATGCTACGTCCATCACCAGCCCCTTTTGTACCCTTTGGCCGCCATAAGTGTGGCAGGGTATGCTCAGATGTGAGTCCCTTGCTCACTTTGCCACTGGATTCAAGCAAGCCGGGCTGAAGACGGCTGGAATGCCAGAAACCGGCCCTCGGAAGCTTGTTTCCGGTCCAGGGAAGGCATGGCTTGGCAGTTCGGGCTGGACTGTTCACATGAGGCACAGGGTCAGACTGATTTGCATATAGCCATGTCTGAAGTGGGGTGGCAGAGTAGGCTAAAGAACGGTGATGGATCAAACCCAGATCTTTTAACTGGGTGTGAGTGTTTGATTGGTTCAGATGCTCCGTCCATCACCAGCCCCTTTTGTACCCTTTGGCCGCCATAAGTGTGGCAGGGTATGCTCAGATGTGAGTCCCTTGCTCACTTTGCCACTGGATTCAAGCAAGCTGGGCTGAACACGGCTGGAATGCCAGAAACCGGTCCTCAGAAGCTTGTTTCCGGTCCAGGGAAGGCATGGCTTGGCAGTTCGTGCTGGACTGTTCCCATGAGGCACAGGGTCAGACTGATTTGCATATAGTCATGTCTGAAGTGGGGTGGCAGAGTGGGCTAAAGAACGGTGATGGATCAAACCCAGATCTTTTGACTGGGTGCGAGTGTTTGATTGGTTCAGATGCTCCATCCATCACCACCCCCTTTTGTACCAAGATGCGAGGTTCAGGGCTCTGACTTTATTCATATGTTCTGGGCTTGCAAGACACTCACCCTACTGAGCAGACATAACTGTTACACTCAATGGCATCATTGAGCGAGAGGCCCTAGGACCAGGCATTCTTGCAAGCAAAACAAGAGATTATCCGAAACTGGAAAGCTCAGAGAACCCCCGTTCGGGGGTATGGCGGACGGAACTCGAGAAGTGGGCTGGCTATGAGTGAGCGTACTGATGAGGGGTCGGGGTGGCCAGGGTTTCATGGAACTGGACAGAGCCTGGGAAAGGATAGTGGATAGCATGAGGCACCCAGATATCTCACCTCTGGGGACCCCAAGCTGCTAACCCCTAAGAGCAAGTACTCACTATCCTAAAAATACCCTCCACCTCAAATGACATGTACTCAGCACATGGACTAACTCCTAGCTATATGCAATGATCCTTGTTGGTCATTAAGATTTATATGGAACATTAGACCACACCTAGTATATACTATAAACAAGCGTAGATATCGGCACAACTTCTGTAAAGTTACAGCAGTGCTTGCCAAACTGATGAAAATTTCTGATATGCTTCGAATTTACCAGATATGCTGAATGGTTTATGTTCCTGAAAATCAATAAAGTCAGTTAAAAAAAATGAGGTCTATCACTTCTGGGTGTAACTACCATTCATGATCAGCTAAGCGTAACCAGCTGAATTTGTCCGCCCTAGATCTTAAAGATCATGTCAGGTGGACTATCCTCCGGGAAATCCCCTGACAATGCAGGCAGCCCCAGCGGTGTAGGCCCTCTTGGCGCAGGACCTAGCACCCTTCAACAAGCTGCTTGCGGCAGTATTACATGACAGTGGTGTTGTTAATTGGAACCAGCACCAGCTGTCCTTGACAGAAGTCAGGAAGGAATTCAATGTCAAATGAATTACCCACAACCCCAACAAACTGATGTGGACTAGGCTCCACTGATCTCCACCTCTGCCAAATCCCCTCTTCGATTCACTGTCCACCTTAAACTGCAGGTAGCATTGTGAGCCAAAGGACAGAGTTGGAAAATAAGCATCCTGCAGGTGCAACATCAACATCCAGTCTACGTGATTCAGGCAAAATAGAACCTGGGCCAGGGTGAGCATTCCAAATGTGTCCCTGTTCAGTAAGAGGAGAAGATCTACGATAGGACCCTTGCAGAACGTGGCTGATCCTGCCTTCTACCATATGTACTGCTAAGGGGTAGAGAATTGGACTGTCAGTTGCCACTGATGGCAAGGTCGTCTGGTTGGCCCAAAGCCCCAACATGGAAAGGGCTGGAAGGTCTGTTGACTGGGCAGTAGAGCCATGCACAGCCCATATGCCGAACTCCGGGCCTATCTCGGAAAATGGTGAAATTGTTGGGAGATGCCAGACTGGAGCTGCACGGCTCAAACACTGTACTGTTGGAATTTAAAAATTCATGTACTCTCATAGGCCTGTTTTTTGTGTTATGTTAGCATTTATAAGGCTATGTTAGTAGCAGCTGCCGCACCTAATGTAACCCACTTAATTGTCCTTATAATATTGGCATGAGTTAGCGTTTGCGGCTCCATTTTGTAGTTCATAGGCCATGTTATAATGTGACTGGATTAAGCTCCAATTATCTGTATTGTTTGCTTCAGTAGAACACTGTTCAGCTATTTTTTTCTTTCGTGTTCAAGGTTGGATTTTAACTTAGGCATGCAGGTGCAGAATGGCCTATTCATTAGTATCTTTGTTCGTAGCCCTGCTCCCACATTATGAGGAGCCGAGCTCTAGCAAGGCAACCTTGAGATAGTGATCGTGTGTACCCATCTAGCAGGTGGTAGCCCATCCTTCTGTGCCGTCTTTGTTCATGCATGGCTCAAACCGGTAACTTTCCACTGGGAGGCATGGTTGGGGATTGTTGGAAGGATGATTACATGTTAGAGGGTTGGGGAGCCAGTCCCCTCGACAGCTATCCCTGGGTGTTTGTCAGATTGGACTCCACTGCAGTATATTTTACTAATAAATGGTTGTTTGTATTCTCTACTGTCTGACAGACTCTTCACTTGTTCGGAAGGCTATGAGGTGGTCGTAAGTGACCCGGGTGCCCCTAATCAGGTCATTTCTTTCACTGTGGCTTAGATCGCCATAAAATGTTCTGAGAGAGTCTGGTTTCACAAAACAGGCAGGAGTCATCAAAAGGCATTTTCACTAAGGATGCCTGGAGGTCCCCAGAGAAGGCTATGGACCTCATTAATACATGGCGGCCGAGCACCAAGCTCGTTACTATAGCCATGCCCAAAAATACAACGGTGCCTACTCACTGGGGGATGACAGTTTGACCACATCACAAACATCCTAACTGGTTTCAGTCAAAGGAAGCAAGCAAGTCTCCTGATACTGCTGGTAAGATCTCACCAACCATGTCCCAAAGGGTGTATGAGTAGTGTCCGAGTAGGCAGATTGTACTAACTGACGTCAAAGCATGGCCGAGGAGAACATTCACTAGCCAAAGATAGGCACACGTTCTGACTAACCATCAGGAGTGGTTGGGAAAGAATTAGGGTTTAATCTGCTAGTGAACATCGGTACTACAGAATTTTCAAGGGTTGGGTGCGGAGTCAAGACATTTTGGTCACCTGGAGCTGGTCTATGTTGACGTGCTACTTATCTGTTGATTTGGTGGTAGGGGTGAGGTTCTAGAGCAGGGTTTAGATCAAATGCACAACAGTGTCAGTGGGGCTTCATTGAAGAGCAAAAGGGTTTGGTCAGAGCCTGACCAGGCTGCAGGACATCTGTCAGCACATTTGTTTTTGCCTTCGCAGTGAGAAGGTGGCGGACAAGAACCTCAGCAGCCCCCCTAACAGCTACAAAAGACCCCAGTTCAGACATAGCCATATGCAAATCAGTCTTGACCCTGTGCCTCATGGAAACAGTCCAGACCCAACTGCCAGGCCATGTCTTTCCTGGACCGGAATCAAGCATCCTAGGACCGGTTTCAGGCGTTCAGCCCTCACTAGCATCCTCCTTTTAGTCCATGTACCAATTATCACAGGGTGAGGAACTCTTTCACATCTCCGCCACGGTCATCTCCATGACTGGCTATGGTTAGAGTCCAAGCAAAAAAGGTGATGTAGAGTCTGTGCGCAGTTGAGCGAAAGTGCAAGCATGTCTGAGTAGGATACATTCTGTATAGGCTGCAGCACATCAAAATCTGGACGTAGTCTTGGTCGAGACCAAGCTAGTTCTGAGCCAGATACCACAACGGGTTGCTGCTCATCCTCCAGTGGCACCAAGGTCAACGTTTGAGGTGCCAGCGAGGAGTTTGGCACCGAGGTGAAAGCCAATATGAATGCAGATGTGGGGAAAAAGGACATAGAGTGCTGATGGTGAACCGACTGTGGTAACCCAAGTGGAGGACTCAGGCAGGTCCCTGGAGCCCGAAGGAGACCAGGAGGAGCCGGATATGAGACTAAGATGCACAGTGTGGCCTCTCAAAAGGCTTTGACTTGCTGCAACATCACTGATGCATCAGAGAACTCTTGCTGCATCAGGACCAAGGATAGAATTATATCATCAACGGAATGGGTGCGAGAGTGGCAGAAAGCGGCATATTCCATCTTGAATTTAAGTATCTTTTTTGACCTACCCACTGCAAAGATCAGCTGCGGATAAGTTTGTTAACTTAGGATGGGTAAACAACCTTTACGACGCGGTCAAAACTCAGCAGTACCATTACAACGCAGCTTTTAAAAAGCAAGTTGTTACCACGACTTGCACTGGAGGGCGCTTTAGACTAAGGAATAGTAGATTTACTATTCCAACACCTTCCCTACTGTACGTAGGCTGGAGTTGGAATAGTAAATTATACTATTCCTAAGTCAAGCACCCTACAGCGCAAGTCGTGGTAACGACTTGCGTTGTAAAATCTGCGTTGTGATGTACCGCGATCATTTTGATCGCGTGGTAACATCATACATCCTTAGGAAGGCTCAACTGACTGACTGAGGGCATTTGTAGATCGCACTTATGCCGAGGCGTCTTGGCGCTGGCTAGAGTGACCTGAGAGTTGCACTAAAATTAGCATTGTGTAAAGAGCCTGGTTTTAAAAGCTTTCCTGAAGATGGTGCGTGAGGGCTGAAGTCGGAGCGAGACGGGGAGGAAGTTCAATAATGTGGCTGCCTGGAAAAAAAAAAACATTTCCCTCCCCAACTGACCCTTTTCATCTTGGGAGGAAGAACCAACCCAGTGTCCATAGACCTTAAGCAGCGCAATGGAATGTATCGGGGGAATAGTAATTGTACGTCTTCCGCCCCACCTCCATAGAGGGCTTTATGCACTAGGCATAGATCTTTGAACTCTACCCGTCGTCTAACTGGAAGCCAGTGTAGTTGTTTAATGCTGGACAAAGTGGAGTGATGCTTGGATAGACCATACAGAATTCGAGCTGCAGCATTTTGAAGTGAATGAAGCTTATTGAGCTGTTTCACTCCAGCGCCCAGATAAAGGGCATAGCAATTATCAATCCTCAATAGGATAAAATCGCCAACCACCGTTTTCCTGAGGGAAAACAGGATGAATGGGAGAATTTTACACAGAATCTTGTGTGAAAAAACAGGCAGAGACTACTTGGTTTATTTGGGGGCACAAGTGAGATCTTTATCAATGAAACAAACGAGGTTTCTGGCCTTAGACACCGGCGACGGACATGTAGCGGCTTCAGGGGGCCACCAACACTGGCTCCATATTGAAGGTTTCTTGTCAAATTCCAGTCACCTGCCCGAAGCCAATTTTTCGAAACACGAACGTTGCCCTACTAAAAGTAGATAAATTACTAGATACCACCATCCGACTCTCATTGGGAGTCGATATGGCATAACCACACCGTGCAATACAAGGGCAAACCTTTACGAAATGACCTCTGGATTAAAAAGGGTATCTTTTTCCCACACCAAATTTACGAGGGATCTTATCCCTTCTCCTTCAAAGATCTCCAATCCAAATATAGTCTTGACCCAATTGAATTATATAAACTTCCTGACCGCAAAGGCGGCGATCACTAGGTCAAAACTCTCTGCAAGCTCTCCCTCCCTCCCACCCTACCTCTCTAGACTAAACAGGATAGGACACCAAGTGTCCTGGATCTATAAGCTCCTAAGCCCGAAACAATCCAAAACAATCCAATCTTAATAAGCAAATCACAGTTCTGGGAATCACACTCCTCTTTCCCTATATCAGACGCAGAATGGGCCAAATCCTGGGAATCTACCATGAGACACAAAATCAGCCCTACACTATCTCAGACACAATTTTGGCTGCTCAATAAAGATTTCTGGACACCAGCGCGTCTTTTCGCTTACAACATCAGAGCTGATGCAACCTGTTGGAACTGTAAATGTGCTGAAGGTGATCTCGAACATCTCATACTCCATTGCAAGTGCGTGGTCCCCTTTTGGGATAAAGAACAAGTTACTTACCTTCGGTAACGCTTTTTCTGGTAGATACAGTATCTGCCTGTGGATTCCTCACCTTGTGAATATCCCCCTTGCGTCAGCAACGTTCGGAATTTTTCTTTGTAGCACGCCGGCGTGGACGACGTCATAGGAACGCGGCATCGCGCGCGACTCCGTCTGACGTCACCGACCCGGCGCGATGACATCAGTTCCGCCCTTTTTTCCGTGCCTTCGAGGCACCCGGACGGACCAATGACAGGAAATATACATATTTACAGTACACAGTGCATACAAACCATAATAGCACACATAGTGCGTAGCAAAGGTATCAAAAACCCAATAAATATACAAATAAATATACAAATAAGACCAGGTATAGCAGAGTGGACAACGGGGAGGCGGGCGGGTCAGTGAGGAATCCACAGGCAGATACTGTATCTACCAGAAAAAGCGTTACCGAAGGTAAGTAACTTGTTCTTCTGATAGATACATCTGCCTTGTGGATTCCTCACCTTGTGAATAGAGTCCCACAGCAGTCCCCACTCCCGGAGGAGGGTGTCCACTCTGCTACACCAGGAAATCTTGGAGGACAGAACGCGCGAAGTGGCCGTCCCTCCTCACCTCGGTATCCAAGCAGTAATGCTTCGCGAAAGTGTGGAGGGAGGCCCAAGTCGCGGCTCTGCAAATGTCCTCAACAGGTACACCTCTAGACAATGCAGAAGTAGCAGACCTTCCTCTGGTAGAATGAGCTCTCATACCCTCAGGAGGGTCCTTACCCGCCAGGGAGTAGCAAATCTTGATGCACTGGATTATCCACCTGGAAAGTGTGCGCTTGTGCACCGATCTGCCCTTCCGACAGCCAGCAAAACCAACAAACAGCTGGTCGTCGATGCGGAAGTCTTTAGTTCTATCCAGATAAAAAGACACCGCCCTCATAGGGTCCAAACGGTGCAGTCTCTCTTCCTCCTTAGAAGGGTGAGGGGGAGGAAAGAAGGTAGGGTAATGGATTGTCCTAGATGGAAGGGAGTTACCACTTTAGGCAGAAAAGCAGCCCTGGTCCTAAGAACCATTCGTTCAGCATGAATGGGGGCTTAGAACTAAGAGCTTGACGCTCACTCACCCTCCTTGCCGAGGTGATTGCTACTAAGAAGACCGTCTTGAAAGACAAAAGCCTCATGGGACACTTGTGTAAGGGTTCGAAGGGAGAACCCATCAAGAAAGTTAAGACAAGATTTAAGTCCCATTGAGGAACGATAAATGGAGAAGGAGGGAACCTATTTGTGAGGCCCTTCAGAAACCTCAAAACAACTGGAGATTTAAAAAGAGACGGCTGGTCCGGCAAGCAGAGAAATGCCGATAACGCCGAAAGGTAACCTTTGACTGTGGCAACAGCAAATCCTTGCTGCGCCAAAGAGAGAGCAAACTGCAAAATATCAGACAGATGAGCCCTCAAAGGTTCAACAGACTTCTCCCTACACCAAACAACAAATTTAGACCATCTGTACGAATAGATGGACTTGGTGGAGTCACGCCTGGCCGAAAGAATGACATCCACCACATCGTGAGGGAGAGAAAAAGAGTTCAGGTTGCCCCGTTCAATCTCCAGGCATGAAGGTGTGATGTCTGGAGGTGGGGGTGTAGAACCTGCCCCTCCATCTGGGAGAGGAGATCTGCCCTGAGAGGGAGACGGAGCGGCGGGTGAGAGGAGAGGTGGAGTAGGTCCGTGAACCACACCCTTCTTGGCCAATCCGGGGCGACCAATATGACTCGGGCCCGGTCTTGGCGAATCTTCCTCAGAACCCGAGGAATCAAGGGTATGGGAGGAAACGCGTAAAGGAGTTGATTTCCCCAACTCAACTGAAACGCGTCCCCCAAAGCTCCTTGCATCGGATACTGGAGACTGCAGAATGACGGGCAGTGAGCATTCTCGCGAGTGGCGAATAGGTCCACCCGAGGAGTTCCCCACATCTGAAAGATGTCGTGAACAACCTCCGGGTGAAGCCTCCACTCGTGATCGGCAGAGAACTGCCGACTGAGAACGTCTGCACGAACGTTCAGAACTCCGGCCAGATGATTTGCCATCAGACAAATCTGATGTTCCTGAACCCAGGACCAGAGACGCAGAGCCTCTCTGCAGAGACACTGCGACCCTACTCCTCCCTGCTTGTTGATGTACCACATCGCGGTCGTGTTGTCCGTCAGGACTTGAACCGACTGACCGCGAAGGAAAGGGAGGAAGGCCTTGAGCGCCAAACGTATCGCCCGTAAATCTAGAAGGTTGATATGAAGCAACCTTTCCTCTGGAGACCAAAGACCTTTGACCTCCAGATCCCCCAGATGAGCACCCCACCCTAGAGTGGATGCATCCGTTATCACTGTGGCCACCGATGGAGGCAGCTGGAAAGGCTTTCCCGGAGAAAGATTGCTTTCCACACTCCACCAGGACAGATCCGCCGCAGTTTCTCTGGAGATCCTCACCGACTCCCTGAGATCTCCGTTGTGCTGATACCACTGCCTGCGGAGGCACCACTGGAGTGCCCTCATGTGCCAGCGTGCATGGTTGACCAACAGAATGCAAGAAACCATCAAACCAAGCAGACGAAGGACCTTCAGGACTGGAACAACCGCTCCATTGAAAAATAAAGGAATCATTTCCTGTATGTCGCGAATCCTTTGAGGTGGAGGGAATGCACGACATACAGTTGTGTCAAGTACCGCACCTATGAACAGGTTGCGCTGGGAGGGCACTAGGTGAGACTTGGGTACATTTATCGAAAAACCCAACCTGTGTAACAACTGAGTTGTCTCTTGCAGATGATAGAGCACCTTCTCCGGCGACTCTGCTTCGATGAGCCAGTCGTCCAGATACGGAAATACAGGAATTTCCGACCTTCTGAGATGTGCTACCACCACTGCCATCACCTTGGTGAAAACTCGAGGCGCAGTAGTAAGTCCAAACGGAAGGACCGGAAACTGGTAGTGTTGCGAACCCACCGTAAAACGGAGATACTTCCTGTGTGACTTCAGGATAGGGATGTGAAAATAAGCATTCTGCAAGTCGATCAACACCATCCAGTCTTCTTCCAACAGCGGTTGAAGAACCTGCGCAAGAGTGAGCATCTTGAACTTTTCTTGTTTCAGATACAAGTTCAAGATCCTGAGATCCAGGATTGGTCGAAGCCTGCCATCCTTCTTGGGGATCAGAAAATACCGGGAGTAGCATCCCTGACCCCTCTCCTGCTCCGGAACCATCTCTATCGCACCCTTTCTGAAAAGAGCCAGGACTTCTTCCTGCAAGAGAAGCAGGTGGTCCGTCCTCCGAAAACAATAACCTTGGCAAGGAGGGTAATTGGGAGGAAATTCCCGAAAGGGAAGGGCATACCCATTTTCTACGAGATTGAGAACCCAAAGATCTGATGTAACCGATTCCCAATCCCGTAGAAAATGAGTAAGCCGACCCCCTACCGGACCTGCATGATCCGGAATGGCGGATCTAGGGCTGCTTTGCTGCTGCAGGTGGGGGGTGGGTATTAGAGGAGGAAGTCGAGGAGGAAGAGGCTTGACGTCCACGTCCACGACCCTTCTGTCTACCTCTATAAGACTTGTACAGAGGGTTCTGTTGCTGCTGTTGTTGCTGGCCTTGCCTGACAGGACGAAAGGAAGATCTGCCAAAGCCTCTGAACTTTCTGGTAGCTGTACCCTTCGCTTGCAAACCCAAAGATCTAGCCGTCGCTCGGCTATCTTTGAACCTCTCCAGAGCTGTATCTGCTTTTTTTCCAAAGAGACCAACCCCGTCAAAAGGTAAATCCAAAAGAGTACCCTGTACATCAGTGGAAAACTCTGAGAACTTTAACCAAGCAGCTCTTCTGGTAGCTACTGAAGAACCCATTATTCTAGCCACAGAGTCTGCAGTGTCCATGCCACTCTGAATAACTTGGCGGGCTGCAGCTTGAGTGTCCAAAATAACCTCATTAAAGTTTTTCCTGTCTTCTTCTGGAAGTTTAGCAGATAATTGTTTGACAGAGTCCATTAAGGCAGGCACATATCTGCCAAGCAAACAAGTAGCATTTGTTGATTTTAAGGCCATGCAACCTGAGGAGAAGACCTTCTTAGCGGCCTGATCCAACTTTTTGGAGTCTTTATCTCCAGGAACTTGAGGAAAGGAGCCAGCTGATCTATTCGCACAAGCAGCCTGAACTACCAGACTCTCTGGCGAAGGGTGAGATGACAAGAACTCAGCATCTCTAGGAGCCACCCTATAACGTCTCGCCACCGATCTAGATACTGCAGGTGCAGACAAAGGCTTTTTCCGAACTTCTAGAATTGGTTCGGTCAGAGCTTCAGTGAAGGGTAGAGTAGGCTCAATGATAGAAGAAGGCGAATGCAAGACTTCTGTGAGGATATTAGGTTTGAACTCAACTGTTGGCAAAGTTAAGTTCAGTAAATCAGCAGCTTTCCTAATTACTATATGGTACCACATCTTTGGAGGGTGCATCTGAAACCACAGGTAACCCCCATTCAGGAGAAAGTTCAAGACTGCTAGCAGAATGAAGATCCTCAAAACAATCATCATGTTCCTGAAGTTCACCCTCCTCCACTTCAGGTTCCATATACTCTTTCTCCTCCAGTAGACGCTGGGCTCTATGTCTCGACCACTCCATACGGATAGACATCGATGGATCCGGCAACGACTCGGATGGAGTCGGAGCCGGCGTCGATCGAGGAGCTGGAACAACAGAGGGTTGAGCAACAGGAACCGGCGTCGAGCCTCGATCCGAATTCCGAGGTCGCTCCGGAGTCGGCGAAGCCGTGCGCGGAGTCGATGACCTCGGAGGCGCCGAACCGATCCAAGGATATGGAGTCGGCATGAAAGGTAGAAAAGGCGCCGGTGCATAAGTTTGGGGAACACCCAAGTTGAAAGACAAAGGACCCATAGGACCCGCAGGTGCTCCAGTGGGGTACATTGCTCTCGCATACACTCCATACATAGCATTAAGGAAATGCGATGGATCTTGACCAGGACCAGGAAAAGAAGGGTAAGAACCCATAGGATTAGGAGGAGGCTCTACTGGATTCGGCTCCCCTTGATCCTTTTGATTTTCCGGTTCATCCTCTGGAATCGGAGATTGAGGAACTTCCACTACGTCCTCAGGTTCCAAAGAGTGATCCGAAGCCGGATTCGGATCCAGTTCCGGCTCCGGTGTATGCTCTCGAGATCTTACCGGAGTGGTACCACAAACAGGAGACGGAGATATAAAGTCCTTGTGATGCTTACGAGAAGATTTCTTCTTGGAGTCCGAAGACCCCGAATGATGGTGAGAACTATGCTTCTTCATCTTATGTCTTTTCTTCGAGGAACCCGAAGCATGTCCAGAAGCCGACTTAGACGCCGACCTGGCCCTCGACGACTTCGATCGCGACCTCGATCTTGACTTCGGTCTCGACCTGGAGTGTCTTGATCTTGATCTCGTAGATCTATCGGCTTCTTTACTTTTAATTTTGGCCAATAAAAGTTTTGCTTCTCGTTCACGTAGAGCCTTCGGATTCATCTTTGAACAGGATCGACAGCCCTTGACGTCGTGATCTGATCCCAAACACCATAAACAATCCTCGTGTGGATCAGTAATTGACATCATCCTGGCACACGAGCCGCACTGCTTGAATCCCGTTTTCTTCGACGACATCCTCGACAAAGAACAGAAACAGTAACAGACAAAAAGAAACAAAGTCTCTATCTGTAACTACAGAAGATCCCTGAAACCGTTAGCGTCGACGAGGCGGAAAAAAGGGAACTGATGTCATCACGCCGACGTAGGCCTAATAAGGGGTCGGTGACGTCAGACGGAGTCACGCGCGATGCCGCGTTCCTATGACGTCGTCCACGCCGGCGTACTACAAAGAAAAATTCCGAACGTTGCTGACGCAAGGGGGATATTCACAAGGTGAGGAATCCACAAGGCAGATGTATCTATCAGAACTCTACGAGTTTCTCAATAAGGTTTTCTCCTTCTCCACACCAAGAGAATTGTCCTACCTAGTTTTTGGTTTCCTCAAAGTCACGTTCCTCAATGATAATGACAGGGCTTTATTAGACCTACTCCTCATGGCCTCTGTGAAAGTTGTTCTCAATAATTGGAAAGATACCAGAAAATCTAACTTTGCCTGCTGGTTAAATTGGGTACTCAATCTCCGAGGCGCTGACAATATATCACTTCAGCACTCACCATGGCGACCCCACCAGCGGCGTCTATGGATCACTCTTGACAACTATTTTAGCGCCCACAAACCAACATGGCCTCCTGCATGCACCCTTGACAACGCCCACCCTTGCTGCATTCCAGCCGGCTCATGCCTCCCTGTCTACACAGCTGGTTAACTAGACAGGCTAGTCAGAAGCTTCAACAACCTGTAGATCAAATGTTTGATGTTTGATACTACTATTTCTATTGTCACGATATGTACATTCTATTTTATGGTTTCCTTAGTTACATTGTGTTAGGCTACTGATTATTTGTACTTCTTGTCTTCCATTCAATTGTCAACGTTATAGCCACTACTTTAATTCCATGTACACAGCCATTTTTTTCTTTGCTTTCATGTACAATTATATACACATGTCGGCAATTTTCCTTTTGTTTATTCTGAAACAACCAATAAAAAGTTTTGAAATTAAAAAAATTCCAGAATCTCGGGTTTTTTCTGTGTTAAGTTTTAAAAAGTTGACATTCATCCATGACATTGTGGTAAATAAATAATTAATTACCGGTTCTATTTTTGACTATAATCAATAAACGGGTAGCTCAATAAATAAGAGTCAGGATTCGAGGTATCTTGAGTTTTGCAGGTTTAATAAAGCATAAAAGGACAGGAACAGGACAGCCTGCATGGGAATGGGATGGCAGGGCCCGGCAGCTGCCGGGGGCAGGATCTGGGAGCATAAGGGGGGTGGACAACTTTTAATAACAGTGCACAGTATATATAGTTAAACAAAATACATTACATTCAATATAGTAGGCGTAGCAGTAGGCGGAGTTTGTAGCAGTCGCGAAAGATAAGGCATAAAGTGGGTGTAACAAGAGGTGTGTACAGGGCGTATACATAGACATGTGATGTAAACGTAATAGAATATGTCATAAACGGGGCGGAAACATGGAGGGGGCTACCTGAGCAGCTGGGACCTTTAACCTAGTGGTGCGCGCAAACTGACAATGACGTGTTACCAGGAAGAACTGGGGGGCTATGACTTTTGCGCTAGAAGAGGAGACGAAAGTCTGGAGGGTCAGAGCGACATGTACCTAAAGCCTATCTAGTATCTAGTGTTTAGAGAACATGTTGATAGAATCCAAGAGTTATCAGAATAAAGGCTAACAGACACTAAGACTGGTGCATGCATTATTCTAAATGTATTGCATGTGCGAGGAATATTCTATGAATATGAATACAGTATTTCTCTTACATGGAGACAAAGGCTAGACCATGACGGAAACTATTGATGCGATTCAGTAGCTTAGGAATGCAGAGAAGGAGGGCTGGACTGATAACTAGAATCATAACATACTCTTGGCAGACTGGGAGGCAGAGCCAGGCCGAGCCGGGCACTGCGAGGCATGAAAGTAAGTGAAGGGTCAGGGATACAGGTGGGGGCTGTATCGCTCCTTGGAGGGTTCAGGAAACAGGAGCTGAATCTGAGTCCGGGCCCTTTTGAGGCCTAGAAACGGGGACAATTCAATGAATTAACGTGCACACTGTAAAATGTGGCAACGTAGGATTACATAGGCCTGATATTCGTTGTATTCACGAGGACTGGAAATTGGCATACTAGAGATGGACACAACTGGAATTGCGTCTTTAATCGATCAGAAAGGGGATACATGCATATCGATCATGCACATATGACATAACATGGGGAACACGTAGGCACATATAACATGGTAAAATTTACTTTTCCACATTCCCTCCTTGTGCCCTACGTTTCCATCAGGAAACATCAATATTCATGATACCATCTATCATTTCATATAGCATCATTTGCTCGTCTCGAATTGTCTTGGAACGGGACTTAGGACTAGGAATACAAGAGGTAGCACAAATGCCGCAAATCGCAGGGCCACATTGTATACAGAGGCAGCAACTGAATATGACACAAAAATTATCCTGAGCTAACACAAATATCACTTTACAGCCAATTGACAGATCACAAGTCGCTGTTTGTTTTCTTCTTTTTCTTTCTTTATTTCATATGTTGATTGTTCGCAAAACCTCCTAGCCGACACGTGTTTCGTCTGATAAGGAGTCAATCCACAGACTTCTTCAAGGCTTGAATAAATCAGTTCAATCTTAGTTCTCTTATTCAACACCCCTGCCACAGCGTCATGGGGGTTCAGTTATCCTCTTGGTCTATTTCACGTTAATTATGCCCGTGGTTAGCAAAATCAGTCTCTCTCCATCTTATATTATTAGGGTATTTTCCTCCTGTGACTCTATCTCGTCCTCCATGCAAGGGTTTCTGGCGTTCAGAAACCCTTGCATGGAGGACGAGATAGAGTGTTGTATATGAGGGCATTGACTGGTTCATGCCTGCTGTGTTTAGATTGGTGGCCTAAACACTATCCTTTGAGCTTCTATATTTGTTCTTTTAGATTACTATCACTGTTACCCGGCGCAATTACAACCCAGCCATCAATTCCTCTGTGTGCTAGCAACTGAATATGATCATTACTGCAATACCTAGGAATGACAATACTTTCCATCCCCAAGCAGATATGATACTCCAGAGCCAACCGGACCATGTCCAGGTGCCTGGATTCTGGTGTAACTGATGGGCAATTTTATGAAGTCTGGTTATAGCTGAATAAACAGACGGCGCGTTATTAGGAATGAAAATGCAGCAACTAGATCCGATGACTCTACATGCTCCTCCTCTATCGGCCAGTATGACGTCAAGAACGAGACGATTTTGGAGCACGACAAATCTCATAGCAGATTGCTCTTCGGTTAAATTACCTAGAGCAGAAGTAGTCTCATTCACTACTGCTTCAAGGGTTCTGGTTAATCTACGTATTAACTTACTATTCTGGATAGGTCCTATAAAGAAGAAGAAACCTTTATTGAAATCTTGATATTGTTCTAGAGTAGTTTCAGTTTGATCGACAATTGGGGACTCGATCTCCCTTCTATGTCTAATGTGTACTAGATGTGTGTTTCTATGATAATCAGATGGGGCTAGAAAAACTGGTGGCAGTAGGAAGGCAATGTAACATGTTCCATCCCAATCGAGGGGCAGACGAACATATGCGGTCTGACCACAAACAAAATAAGAATGACGTGAGGCTTTGAAAATAGATTTCCCACTGTCACTATACTTGACAGTAGTAGTACAATCACTATGTCCTACATATGCGGAACCATTTTTTCTGACACATAATTCGCCTTTGACTGGTAGTACTGAAATAGCAGGTAAGTCTGGAGTAGTATCAGACTGAACATTCAATACCATAAAATTCGAGGAATAATTACCTAAATTATATATTTCATTTTCTAGATCTAACCATGTTCTATGGGTGAGACCTTGCTTGTCTGGGAAACATGTACTATTCAGAAGGGACATATCAGTTGAGGATGACGTTAACGTGGGCCATGCTCCACATGAACCATTATGTGAAAACGGATAAGGAAAGAGTGGCAGAACTCCCTTCGGTGTCTGGAAAGGGGGGAGTCGACCACACACCCAACAATTTGTGGCATTGCTGGTCTGATGTGAATAGTGTAACATTCTGATGAATGTGTTATTACGCATAGCAAGACGATAGGATAACTCGTGAGGAGGCAGATCACTAAATGTGTGCTCTACTGTAGCATTAGAAAACATATTTACATGAGAAATTGGAAAACATAAATGTAATGCATAACTTGTGCAGGTAACCATTAAACTCAAAAATAGAAGAAAACTTAGAACAATGATACATTTGATAGAGTTTTGACTAACTCTCTCACTATGGGGGTCTATCTCATACATGTCAGAAACCTGTCTAACCGTTTCACCCGAGAGGGACTTAGACAATTAAACTGGCTGACTTATTTTACTAGACCGGAGCTTTAATTTATACTCCTGCTGCGGAGTTTTCTCTAACAGAGGAACTTTCAGTTCGGGATTGAGATTAATGTCTGATTTAGAGTCTTGTTTCAGGCAGTCTTTAGAAATGGAACAGTCTTTGGAATTGTCATTAAAAGTCTTTTGTCTGATTCCATGAAATTTCTTGATATGCGACAGATGGACCCAACCCTTGCGGCCTTCCAACTTCACGGCCGTACGGGTGGTCAGAAGGACTAGTCTCGGCTCCTTCCAGCGAGGCTCCAGCGGACTTGAACGATCAAAGTTCCTGACCAGTACTAGGTCACCTGGGATGACCTCATGCGGTTTCACTTCGGTATTATCTGGAAATGCAGCGGCAACCTGTGAACGACAAGAGTGTAGGGCAGACATAAAGGAAGCTAGGTAATCTGTCAACATATTACTGGAAACATCTGTAATACTGCGGGGTCTAGGTGTACCCCACATGTTTGGGGGGCGGCCGAATACGACCTCGTACGGGGACAGACCTGATCTGGAATGTGCGACCATGCGCATAAAGAATAAAGCAACTGGCAGGGCAACTAGCCAGTCTACACCTTTCTCTTTACATGTCTTAGCAATACGGATTTTCAGGGTTTGATTATGTCTCTCTACGAGACCGGCTGCTTCAGGATGGCGTACACAATGGAACTTCCACTGGTACCCTAACAAAAGGGAAACATGTTTCATCAACTCAGATGAGAATGGCTGGCCGTTATCAGAATACACGACCCTAGGGAGTCCATAACGGGGGAAGAATTCATGAACCAACTGCTTGGCAGTGGTCGCTGCTGTGTAATCTGGAACTGGATATGCTTCTGTCCACCTGGACAAAGCGCATACAACTACAAGGACATACTTGAAACCTCGACATCGCTCCATCTGAATATAATCCATCTGGAGGACTTCAAAAGGGTGGTCAGGAGGTTGGAATCCACCTTGTTCCACCGGGACACTTTTACCTGGATTGAACTGGCAACATATCATACAGGTACGGACTTTCTGCTTGGCTGCAGCTCGTAAGTGCTTGTTGAACCAAAGGTTCTGTATACTATCTAACATGGCTTTTTCTCCTAGATGTGTTGGACTATGTGCGGTATTGATAATGACTTGAACCATAGAGTCGGGGAGAAACCATGTGGCTTTTCCCTTCGTCACCCATCCCTGATCTGTCTGGACCCCTCCTTGTTCGGACCATTTCTTAATTTCTTCAGGAGTAGCATGTAACTGTATGTCTATGACATCTTGTGTAGGGTCCTTAACTGTCATACATGTAGTCTGTTCTGGAATGAATGTCTGTGTCTTGTTAACTGGAATGTCTGGTGTCTGAGCTGTAAGCTTGGCTGTTCGATCTGCTAGATCATTACCTTGGGAAATGATGTCAGTAACTTTCGTATGTGCCTTGCACTTCATGATAGCGATAGCTGTCGGTAAATGTATTGCATCTAACAGAGCTTGGATGAGGAGACCATGCTGAATCTTGGTTCCATGAGAAGTCATGAAACCTCTCTCCTGCCAGAGTACTCCGAAGTCGTGTACAACTCCGAATGCGTAACGTGAATCTGTGTATATGTTTACTTTCAGGTTCTTGGCACGTATGCAGGCTTGGGTCAGAGCAACTAGCTCTGCTGCTTGAGCAGACAGGATGTCAATACGGTGTGTCTCTATAACTTCGGTTTCAGTAGTCACTGCATACGCGGCTACTAGTTCTCCTGTACTTGTTCTCATACATGAACCATCCACATAAAGTGTCAGGTCGGGATCTGGTAATGCAATGTCTGTCAGGTCTTGTCTTGGCTTAGTCATAGTATTAATGACTTCCACACAGTCATGTGTGGCAGGATTTGAAGTAACTGACGGTAACAGTGTAGCGGGATTCAGAACGTTGCAGCGTCTGATTTCTATGTGTGGCTGGAACAGTGTCAGTTCATAACCTGTTAAACGTGCAATGGTCAAGTGCTGTGTCTGTGTTCGGTTTAAAAGAACTTCCACGGAGTGTGGAACTTGTACTGTCAGGGAGTGTCCTAACACTATGGAATCACTTTGTCTGATAGCTAGAGCTGTGGCTGCAACTGACTTGAGGCACGCAGGCAAAGCCTGGGCTACTGGATCTAATGTGCTCGAAAAATAAGCACAGGGCTTGTACTGTCCTGCTTGATCTTGTGTGAGAACAGATAATGCTGTACCTTCACGTTCTGTGACAAAAAGTGTAAAAGGCTTACTGTAGTTCGGTGTTGCTAGAACAGGTGCTTGGCATAAGGCTTTCTTTAATTCATTAAAAACAAGTGTATGTTCGGATGTCCAAGAGAGGACAGTCGATACGGCTGCCTCCTGTGTCGTTAACTGTATCAGTGGCTTGGCTAGATATGCATACTGAGGAATCCATTGTCTGCAGTAAGAAGTAAGGCCGATAAAAGCACGTACCTCCTTCTGGGTCTTGGGCTGTGGAAGACTCGCTATTAACTGGATACGGTCTGGTGTCAACTGCCTACCCCACTTGGACAGTAAGTGGCCTAAGTAGATCACTTGCTGGACACAGAACTGGAGCTTCGAAGGGGACACCTTGTGCCCCATCTCGGCTAGGAAATACAGAACTGTAAGTGACGCTCGCTCGCAGTCACGTTCAGAACGGGCTGTGATCAGTAGATCATCGACATACTGGAGCAGGGCAGTGTCTGTTGGCAAGTGAATGTTGTCTAGTTGTCTCTTAAGTGCTTGACTGTAAATACTAGGACTTTCTGTGAAACCTTGAGGAGCTCGTGTGAATTTATAGACTCCTTCTATTTAAACAAAAACCGAAAAGGTACTGGCTGTCTGGATGAATGGGAACACTGAAAAATGCATTCTTGAGGTCTATTACAGTAAAAAATGTAGCTTCAGAATCAATGGCTGTTAATAGGGATGAAATATCTGGGACTACTGGATACTGAGGTATGATACATTTATTAAGTTCTCGAAGGTCAATCACTAATCGATATACTGGAGGTGCATTTGGATCAGTACGTTTCATGACTGGAATGATAGGAGAATTACATACATTGGAGTCAGTTTCTACAACCACTCCTTGAGCAATGAGCTCGTCAATAATTTTGGATAAGGCTGCTACAGCCTCAGGTGGCAATCTGTACTGTCTGATCCGTGGCAGGACTATACCTTGCTTGAGGGTCACACGATGGGGTGTGATTTGCATAAAACCTACATCAGTTGGACCTTGCGCCCATAGATGCTGGGGGACATTCAGTAATCTTGGATCAAAATCACGTAATACATAGTGACCTTTAAAGTCCCTTAAAAACAAACGAACTCCCTCTGGGGAGCAGCAAATTACTGCACCTAATTCTTTTAATGTCTTGATGCCTAACAAATTTTCTGGACATGACTTCGTAAGTAACAAATCAGTAGTTCGGGACAATGGACCAACTTCTAGAGTAACTGGCTTTGAAATCTCGTTTACAATAGGCTTTCCTGAAAATCCAAGGGAAACATTTCTAGAGCCTGAGAGCGGAGCCCCTGGAACCTCGTCATGACTGATAGTAGTCCTACTTGCCCCTGTATCAATCAAAAACTTTCTGTCTTTCCCCAATACTTGACTGTGTACATAGGGACCCTCTTGATCTACAGGTATCTCGATGAGAGGCAAGCCTACCTCCCTCTCTAGGCTGTTTCATGAATACGGTTGATACTCTGGATACTCTGACTGGGCATACTGGTACATCTGCTGTGTAACATGCTGTGTTGCAGCAATAGGCTGCGGTGCTGGAACTGTCTGTTGTGCATTCTGTGGTGACTGAGAAGTCTGTGAAACTTGTTCTTGCCTAGGCGGACGTGGTCTTTCTTTAGTTTTACCCGTAGCTATGTTGTGTTTCAGAACTGCACACTCGTTTATAAAATGACCTGGCTGTTTACAATAATTGCATGTCCCTTTAACGGGAGCTGCAGGATGACTGGCTTGATTCGGACCCCTCTTCTGACTGTCTTGTGGAACAGATTGTGCAACTAGTACTTTCATTTTCGTGTCTCTCATACGTTTCCTTTCGTGTTCTTGCTCTTCCCTGATTCTATTCTGGTGATACTGGAGCATCTGGAGCATTTGTGACGGGGTACTAGCTTGCCAGGTACTTTCGACTTTCAAAACTCGATTTTTAACTTGTGGACTTGAATTCTCGACTAGTTTAGTAACAAAAAGATGAGGGTATGACTCGCTACCTGTCTTCAAACCACTGTTGATAATGAAACATTTCTCGAATCTAGAATAAAAATCACTAGTATCTTCGTCTGGTTTCTGTTTACAGGCTGAGATGGCATCCCAGTCTTCCTTTTTCGTGGCTAGTAATCTTGGCAAAACTTGTATCAATAACTCGGGCAATTCTTTACATTTATCTCCAAGACCGGTACCTGGTACACGTGCATTATCTTCAGCTTCTAGAGCTGTCCAATCTATCTTTTTCTCTCCCACCTCCCATTCTTTTTCCTTGAGTTTTTCATATATGCCCGCAGGCAACAGGACCTTTAACATTTTAATGATATCTGGATACGTGTATTCTCCCATACGGAGCATGTCTTTTAATTCTCGATGGAACCCTGCTGGATCTTTGTCGTGACAGGGAATTAACTTCTTCATCTCTAAGAGTTCCATCTTTGTAATCGGGGTGTAAACAAATACTCGTTCTAGATCGCCACCCGTTCCTCTAACTGGGTGGACTTCTCGTAACGGATGCTGTCTGTCTATATAGAATGGTTTACTGTCTGGAGGTGAGACATGAACAAAATGCGGATTCAGGAACGTTCTATATTTCTGGCGCTGTTCTAGAATGACACTAATTAAATCGGTACCTAAACCTTTCCATCTATACTGGAGTAACTCGTTCAGAACATCATGTAACGGACCTGGATCAGAATGTTGTCCCTCATACAGTGTAATGAGGTGCTGGATCATATACATACCCACCAGTCGCTGCTCGGCTGGGGGCAGTTTCAGAAACATTTGTGCCACTATTTCGTCTGGAAAAGTGGTAGAATCAGTAGTCCATCGGACTGCTGATCGGGCTAGTTCTTGTTCATGCATAGTACTAAGTTCACTATAACCGATTCGTGATTTCAGAATGTGATCGGTAGCTTGAAATACTTGTTCAAGATTCTCTTGTTCTAGTGCTGGAAGGTGAAAAACTTTCTTGTGTTCTAGGCGTGAATGTCGGTCTAGAAGTCTAGATTTACCTACATACGCTATTCTGGAAGGATTCTCGTCTTCTACCTCTTCAGTAGAAGAGTCGTTTTCTTTCTCGCTTACTTGTGCTGCTTTGCGTTTCTCGTGAAACCTTATTATTTCCTTACGAATTTTCTTGTACATACTTTCTATACTACTGAGTGTCTTGTGTCTACCCTCGGCTATATTATCACTCCACCTTGTCAGAACTCTCATTTCGATCGGATCCTTATCTGGATAATCTTGTTCCCTTATTAAACAATTAACTAGAAACTTTAATAGCATGAGCTGAGTCTCAGCTTTCCTTAGAGACATGATTTCGCCAATACTTTCTGGATCGTCTCCTGTACGGATGAAACGATATATTCTGTCTAGATCTTCTTTCATATTCGGTAGGGTGTCCAAATACTCAGTCACCCGTCTTACACGCAATGAATATATAACCATATTATCATCGCCTGGGACTGGATCATAACGGCATTCGGTGAGAGCTCGTCTGATATCTGCAACGGACTGATATTTGGGCGTACGCTGTAACGCACGTTCATGTAACTCGACTAATGTTACACGTTTGTGTGGCGGCGGGGTACCAGGAGGACCTCCCCCCGCGGCCCCTAAACTGGAATCGTCGACGGATACTCTTCGTGCTGGCAGAGTGACTGATGTAGCGGGTACTTGTACTGTAGGCTGGACCGGGGGTACCGTAACAGGTGCTGTAACAGGTGCCCCGGTGGCTGGAGGAACAGGAATTACATTATTTACAGGAGCTGGCGGAACAGAATTTGCATACTCTGGGACTGTGTCGTCCAAATAGGACGAGAGAAAAATATCAGCTGCGGTCGGTTTGTGACGTAGCTTAATCGGAACTAATGGTGGCGGGAAATTACATGGTGCTTCCGGGGTTGCTTTCGACAAGCCCTCGGCAAGAAGAGGATACATACCCTTAATGAGGGCATTTCTCTGTCTGTCTGACTGTTCGGCTTTAACTCGTTCACCTATTTCGATTAATTCCCTTTCTTGGGCTCTTTCTGAGCATTCTCTACTTAATTCTGCTTTTCTGATTTCTTTTTCGGTTCTTTTATGAGATTCCTTGCGCCATAACTCGATGGCATCTTTCTGTGACTGTCTGGCTTTCTTTTTCCATAATACTTCTTCTACTCGCATGATGCACTCGGCATCCCATGTGCCTGATACAGGCCATCTATATTTCTCTTCGAGATGTCTGGTGTAATCAGACCATAAATCTAGATACATTATGGCACTCAAGCCATGCTTATGATACATAAAATGTCCTGGACTGTCCCTAGGCGGGACAGGGACTGCTTCCTCGAGCAGCCCTTTTCTAGTTTTTAACTGACGTAACTTAGAGAACAGAGGCATACTTTAGGCTGAATCTGAACACAATACAATACACGATAAACACAATAACTTGAAGAAACAAATCACTCATACCACGACATTGAATACACATTGAAATAACATTTAAAATAACAGTTCGGACAGAATATTACCTGGAATACTGAGAACAGAAACACATGAATTTCTCGAGAACAGAACTTACTAGAATTACTTAGATGCACTGCTGAAACAGTACGAAACATACCGGTCTCATAAAGAGACACGTCAGGACCCGCATCCACCTAGGTGGACACTTCGTGTTGGATTTGCGTACCCAAACCCACGGACCAGAGACAAATTAATTGACCCTGTCTAGATACTACCCCAGCAACGGTACTCACCGGGCAGCAAGAACGGAAGGCCTCGGACTGGACTGGACTGCTACGACGACGGACGACGAACTTCGGACTTCAGTTACAGGTGGGCCTCCGGATACCTCGGACCTTGAACTCTCGGCTTGGGCTCTGGTCGGGACTTGCCGCGTTCCTCCACCGCCTCGTCTGGATGCTGGACCGCAACCTCCGTCTCCTCCGTGGACCTGAGGGATACTTGAAGCAGAAATATCTGCCGCTGCGCAGGATGGTTCCGTCACGGCTGCAGAGGATCAGGGGGCCTGCGTGGCTTCTCCGGCGCGTGGGGAAAGGGCAAGTTCCTGTTCGGGCGCCATTATGTGGTAAATAAATAATTAATTACCGGTTCTATTTTTGACTATAATCAATAAACGGGTAGCTCAATAAATAAGAGTCAGGATTCGAGGTATCTTGAGTTTTGCAGGTTTAATAAAGCATAAAAGGACAGGAACAGGACAGCCTGCATGGGAATGGGATGGCAGGGCCCGGCAGCTGCCGGGGGCAGGATCTGGGAGCATAAGGGGGGTGGACAACTTTTAATAACAGTGCACAGTATATATAGTTAAACAAAATACATTACATTCAATATAGTAGGCGTAGCAGTAGGCGGAGTTTGTAGCAGTCGCGAAAGATAAGGCATAAAGTGGGTGTAACAAGAGGTGTGTACAGGGCGTATACATAGACATGTGATGTAAACGTAATAGAATATGTCATAAACGGGGCGGAAACATGGAGGGGGCTACCTGAGCAGCTGGGACCTTTAACCTAGTGGTGCGCGCAAACTGACAATGACGTGTTACCAGGAAGAACTGGGGGGCTATGACTTTTGCGCTAGAAGAGGAGACGAAAGTCTGGAGGGTCAGAGCGACATGTACCTAAAGCCTATCTAGTATCTAGTGTTTAGAGAACATGTTGATAGAATCCAAGAGTTATCAGAATAAAGGCTAACATACACTAAGACTGGTGCATGCATTATTCTAAATGTATTGCATGTGCGAGGAATATTCTATGAATATGAATACAGTATTTCTCTTACATGGAGACATAAAGGCTAGACCATGACGGAAACTATTGATGCGATTCAGTAGCTTAGGAATGCAGACAAGGAGGGCTGGACTGATAACTAGAATCATAACATACTCTTGGCAGACTGGGAGGCAGAGCCAGGCCGAGCCGGGCACTGCGAGGCATGAAAGTAAGTGAAGGGTCAGGGATACAGGTGGGGGCTGTATCGCTCCTTGGAGGGTTCAGGAAACAGGAGCTGAATCTGAGTCCGGGCCCTTTTGAGGCCTAGAAACGGGGACAATTCAATGAATTAACGTGCACACTGTAAAATGTGGCAACGTAGGATTACATAGGCCTGATATTCGTTGTATTCACGAGGACTGGAAATTGGCATACTAGAGATGGACACAACTGGAATTGCGTCTTTAATCGATCAGAAAGGGGATACATGCATATCGATCATGCACATATGACATAACATGGGGAACACGTAGGCACATATAACATGGTAAAATTTACTTTTCCACAACATCACAGAGGAAATGCAATCACGGAACCATTCCGCTGACATACTGTCATTTTGAGTGACCGCACCACAAGTTGCGTGTCGTTGGCGTAAGACACAAGCGCTAGACCATGACTTTTAATTAGTCTAGCCAATGATGTTACATACATGTTGAACAAGGTGGGCGAAAGTGCCGAGCATTGAGGGACTCCACCCGGGAGGGTGAACCGCTCCAATCTCAGGCCATCCAAATGTATTTTTTGCCTGGAATCGAGGAAAAATGTGAGAAGGGTCAGGGCCTTGCCATGGACTCTTACAGACTGCAGCCTATTTTTTAACACTGTATGGTTTACAGTGTCAAAAGCTGCAGTGAGGTCTAGCAATATTAGGGTAGTCCTGCCACCCTCATCCAGCACTCTTCGAATCTCCTCTGTAGCCATGATCAGAGCTGATTCCGTGGAATGCCAGGCTCTGAAACCATGCTGGGTGGAATCGAGGATGTTATTTTCCTCAAGGTAGGCGGTCAATTCTAAGTTAATGGCTTTCTCCAGGTCCTTAGAGGGCAGATGTAGACAGGCAATGGGGCGGTAGTTTTTAGCCTCCAAAGTTTAATGTGATTTTTTTTTAGAATAGGCCTAATACAGGCCATTTTCCATCCTGCTGGGAATATCCCTGTTTCAATGACTAGCTACAGATGAGGTTGGTGCATCACTGACCCCACTGCTAAATGTAAATGTCGAATGTATGGGGGCAGGGGTCAAGTGGAGACCCTGGCTTGGTTAATGAAAGAATGTCTACCACTTGCTTTTCATCCAGACTAGTGAATTGGGTTAGACTACCTTGGTGAGAATTTTTTTCCCATGTTTCTAGAGGGTTCGTACAGTTGACTTCTGCTCAGATTAGAAGCTCCTCATAGACCATTTCAACCTTTGTCTGAAAGAAAACCGCAAGGTTATACACAAAGGCTTGATCAGGGGCTAAGACCGTGTCTCTTGGACGTCGGGACAGGGCTGTTACTGTTTCGAAAAGTTCTTTGAGGGAGTTTGTAGCTTTTAGAATTTTAGATGTGAAATAGGCGGTTTTAGCGGATATTATTGCTCCCTTGTATTTTTTTAGTGCTGAGCCGTATTCGATCTTATGCATTGAACTGTATGAGGATTGCCAAATGCTTTTCTTGAGACTGCATTTTACTTTCATTGTTTTTAGCTCTGCTGAGTACCAAGGAGAAGATACCAGTCTTTTCTTGGCCATCTTATTAATTTCCGGCGCGAACGGATTGTCTGGATTATCAAGTTATTAAAATCCGTGGTTGCCTGATTGGGATCTGCACTACAAGTCAGATTCACTTTCAAGGCCGTAGTTAGCTCTTGTTGGGATATTTTCTTCCAAGCACGTACCTTGCTCAGAGGGGGTCGATTTCTGCGGCACAAGTTATTATTGAAAATGTTAATAATAAAGTTGACAGCATAGTGGTCTGACCAAAGTAAGGGCAGTGAACTAATCATTTCAATATGGGCACTGTTTTAAAATGCCGTCCAAAGTATGTCCTGCCTGATGTTTGGGTTCTCGCACAATTCGCGTCATTCCAAAACTGGCTAGGGTATCGATTAAACTTGAGGTATCAGAGTTGGTTGTTGCCTCTAGATAAAAATGAAAATACCCTAGCAGCATAAAGGAATCCACATTAAAGCAGGACTCCATGCGAGTTTGCAAAGTAGTGATGAAAGAAAGCCTTGGACCAGGGGGTCTGTATGCCAAGATTCCTTGGAAACGTTCCATATAATTTAGTTTTATACTCAAAAACATGGCCTCTGCGTCCAATAGTGGCTCTGGTGTCATTCTCACCTAATAGCAGGCTCGATAAATTAAGGCTATCCCTCCCCCCTTTGTCCCCGTCCTATCCATATTGGTGACAAAATAGTCAGATGGAACTACATAATTCCAGTCAGGATTACTCGTGTCATTTGCCCACGTGTCAATTAAGAAAATCAGATCTGGATTTTTGAGTTGTATAAGGCACTCCAAATCATTTTTATGTTTCATTACTGACTTGGCATTGATGAGTACACAATTGATAGACTTAGGGCTATTAGTGGTCGACTTTCTAGTTTGAGCATTGGGGTGCAAGGGCGACCCATCCTGCATAGCATTGAACAGCCTGGTATTATTAAGCTGTATGTCTTCCCTAGGCGTGTTCGTGTTAGAGGCGCTTGACTTAGCTCTGCACCGATTACAGTGCACCTGGGGGATATTTTTAGAATCTATCTTATCTCTCAATACAGGGCACTCACCGAGATTGAGGCTCAGGAGCTCATCACGAGTATAGATCCGCCTAGAGATTTGATCAGGGGTCCTGGCGCTGGTCGCGCTCCGGGTGCCGACGGGCTTGCCTTTGGTGCGCCCACTGCGCGCTCGCAACATCCGGTAATTTGTAGCCGGAGTGCAGAAAAAAAAGACTAGAGCGTTAACCGCTACACGGGTCCGCTCTTACAGACGGGCACCGTGGTCAGCGGGACATTGGCATACAACAGGTAGGCAGTAAATATTAAGAATCAGGGTATCAATATCACTAGGAACCCTGAGGAGACCATTAGAGCAAACTATGGAGCTGCAATTGAAAAGGTTGGCACGTGGATTGACCGCTGGATCGCCCTCCCGCTCTCCTTAGCCAGCAGGGTGGCCTTGATGGAAATTAACATCCTCCTGAAGCTCCTCTACTTATTTATCAATATACCTCATTACCCAGGGCGTAATTTTTGTTTTTTTAACAATCTTCGCTTTTGCTCATTAAACTAGCCTGGGGCGGGAAGCAACCCCAACTAAGCTGGGCAATCATGACTCAGCCATTCTCCAGAGGGGGTTTCGAAGCTCCAGACATGGAACTCTACTATCTCAGTTCTCATGCCCACTACACAATATACTGGCTTCACCCACCACCTTTCATGCCACACTTGGCCAGTGAACAAGAATACATGTC
This sequence comes from Lissotriton helveticus, assembly GCF_964261635.1. NCBI lineage: Eukaryota > Metazoa > Chordata > Amphibia > Caudata > Salamandridae > Lissotriton > Lissotriton helveticus. The sequence goes on along the minus strand of NC_136067.1, from coordinate 228,283,684 downwards.
ACCTACACCACTCACTTCCTTGCTAGGGGCTCAAGTCCCAGGCGAAAAGGTAACGTGCCACACAGTCTCATGGACGAATAATGCCTGGAAGCGCCTAACCAGGATGATGAATAGGCCTTACTCTACTCTCCCTTTATGGCTTTGCCACACCTTTCATACGCCCCCGTTACACAGGAAGCAGTATGCCGCGACGTGTTGCGTAAAAGGGGTCTGCACAGATGGGTAAATCTGTATTGTGAGGGACGATTCAAAGACCAAAATAAAATACTGACCAGGGAGGGTGTCACCTCTCTGGAGATGTTCCTTTACATACGATTGAAACATGAAATGTGAGCCAACACACCTTGCTTCCCGCAGGAACCTGCCCCACTGGAGGTCTTGCATATCACACTCAAAATGTCTGGCCCCTCACAAGCTGTGTCTCTCATCTATCGTGCGGGGCCGCTGGAGAGACCGCATGCTCCGCCATGTGCCAGGGTTGCCTGGGACCAGCACTTGGAGTCCACTGTGACACATGAGCAGTGGAAATTCTGCTGCACGCAGACTGAAGAAATTACAGCTGGCAGCTGGTTGCATATCATACACTTCAAGTTTCAACATAGAACTTACTACACCCCCACACTACTCCGCAAATACAAACTACAAGAGAATGACCGATGTGCAAGATATCACCAAGAGGCCGACTTTTTACGCCTGGCATGGGCATGAACTCAGGTCCAAGGGTACTGGCAGGAGGTACTCGAAGCACTATCCAAGATGATTGCAACCCCACCTTCAATGTTCTCCCCTGCTTACGCTGCTGGGCTACACAGCAGACATCCCCAAGACACACAGAAAAGCAGAAGGTGGGCTGCAGATGGGGTAGGGGGCGAGCCCCTAAATTCAAAGATTGGCTGCAAGATTTTATATATGGCAAAGACCAACTAACGGACGAGTTACTTACCTTCGGTAACGATGTATCTGGTAGAGAGACAGTCTAGCCGCAGATTCCTTAACTTAGAATATCCCCTAGGCGCCAGTCTGGATCCGGAGTAATTTTTCAGCAGCACCTCTGAGGGCCGGGGGGACGGCGCCGAAAGGCTCTGCCCCGAAGTCGTCCACAGACATGACATCAGTGGAGCCATATAGGTCCCTCCCGACGCGTTGATTTTCCTGGACCCACGTTGGGACGCGGAAATTAAGAAAACTGACGTCAGCGCGCCAGGAGGGGCATATATGGCTTCGCTGACATCACGTCCGTGGACGACGTCCGGGCGGAGCCGTGCGACGCCGCCCCCAGCCGGCAGAGGTGCTGCTGCGGAAAGATAACCTATGCAGAACTGTAGCCGACCACTTCCCGTCCCAGGGATATCTGGGAACTACTAATTACATATCTACAGGAACACAGTGAGAGTACTGAGGGATCCCCCTCAAAGGAGACCCCGGGGTAGGGGTCGCCCCTGAAGTGTAGTATAGCAATTTGCCATATGGGAACTCTATTGTGTGAACATTATGTCTAGCTGGAATGAATAAAATATGTGGGACATTGGACTTTATTCTTTTTCGCCAAGCTATCCATAAGCCTAGGATTGACTATGTGCTGCGGGGTATGAGCGAGAATTGAAAGATCTATACGGCTGTGATTGTACCATATGTGCCTTTACACAAGGCTTTTTTGCGATAAGCAACTGCCTTTTGACATCCTATGGTACCATGCAAGTCTGATTCATGTTGAAGCTATGGTTTCTTTTGATGTTTGACAAAACATGATAAATCTATATATATTTTTTAAGTAAAAAATAAAGAAAAAAGCAGCAGCCACCGCTTTCCCTCCAGTAGAATGAGCTTTAGGTCAACCAGACTATACCAGAGTTGTTTTCTGATAAACTAGCAGAATTCAAGATACTGTAAGTCAGGATATGGTCTGTTTGGACGTGGCTAGACCTGTGCGGACCAGTCCATAGTTTACAAACAATTGGTCTGACTTGTGGATATCTTTGGTTTTGTCTAGATAAAACGTAAAGACCCGCCTGACATCTAAAGAATGGAGAGTCATTTCAGCAGGTGTGGAAGGGTGCTGAAAGAAAATAGGTAAGGAAATGGTTTGGTTACCAAGAATGTCCTAAATGTCCAAGGTGGAATTTTGGATGAATACTCATAACCACCTTACTGGAATGACAAACTGTGTATGGTTCATGAGAACATAATGCCTGGATTTCGCTAGCCATGCATGCTTATGTGATTACTACGAGAAAATAAGTTTTCCAAGAGAGCTGTTGTAATGACTAATTGTCAATGGGCCTGAAAGGAGCCTGCATGAAGCGTGAGAGGACTATATTGAGCGTTTGTGAAGGACATTTCCTGTAGGCAGTAATTGCCGCCAAATGAACTTTTATGGAAGAGAATTGTAAGTATTGGCCAAATGAAGTAAGTATGGAAGAATATTTTCTAGGCAGGTTGTTGGGTTCACTTTCTTGCCAGAACACCAAATACAAAATCTCTTCCATTTGAATGAATACGCCAAAATGTTTAAGGTCATTCAGCTTCTTTGAGAATGTTCATGCACTCCTGTGGAAGGTTCAAATGCCCATACTGAACTAGCTCAGTAGTCATTCTGCCAAACTAAGAGCAGAGGCAACTTCAGATGTGGATGCTCCAACATGTGGAGAAGGTATGTGAACCACCATTGCCGGGGCCACTCCGGAGTAATCAGTATCATTCTGGCTCTCAAGTAAGACAGTTTGATTAGAATTGGACTGGAGGAAAGGCATACAGAAATTTGCAGGACCATTCGACCCCTTAAGGCATTCCCCAGTGTCCCAGTTTGGAAGAACGTGAGGCAAAGCCTGGGCATTTTTTGTTTTCTGCTGTGGCGAATAGGTCAATGAGTGAAGCGCCCCACATTCTAAAAAGGTTTTGCATGAAGTTGTCATGAAGGACCCATTTTTGGTTTTCCTGAAGGACACTGCTTAAGGAGACTGCTCGAACATTTTGAACACTTGGGAGATGAGTTGCAGTGATCTGCAGGTCTCTGGCTATCAGCCAATTTCAAATTGTCTGGGCTTCTTCAGACAAAGGTCTGGACCTTGTTCCCCCGGCGTGTTAAGGTAGTACATGGTTGTCGTGTTGTCTTCCTGAACAAGTAGGGATTGTGTCTTGAAGGGCGGGAGAAAAGCCTTCAATGCTATGTGAACTGCTCTAAGCTCGAGGAAATTGCTGTGGTAAGTCATTCTCGGAGACCCTGTTCCCTGAAGGCGAGCCATATGTGCTCCCCATCCTAACAGCCAGGCATCTGTCGCTATTGTCTGAGAAGGGACATCTTGATGAAAAGGCCATGGAGCACATTTATCGGACACCAACATTTCAGAGACCGCTTTGCCTGGGCAGAAAGTGTGATCTTGTCCTCCCAACTACCCGAAAATTGATCAGACTGATCTTCCAAGGGAAACTGATAGTCTCTCCTCCGAAAGATGAATTCTACTTGGGGGCCCTCTGTCGACACCATTCAAGCAAATGTTTTGTTTGGACTGGAGTAGAGGTTGACTTGATGTGATTGATATGCAACCTTAGTCTGAGAAGAAGATTGCTTGTCACCTTGTTAATTCAGTGGGGCTGCCTGAGGTGTTGATGCCTTGATCAGCCAGTCATCTAGATATGAGTAGACTCAAATTCAGAGCTTTTTTAAGTGTGAGAAAGTTCTGGGGGCTGATTTGAGGCCACACTGAAGCACTCTGTACTGGCAATGATCGTGACCGACAACAAACTTGAGGTGTTTCTTGGCTACGAGGACATGAAAGTACGGATCTTGGAGGTCTACTGAACAGAGCAAGTCCTCCTGGTGTATATGGGGATATATCTGATGGAGTGCAAGCCTTCAAAACTTCTATCTTTGAATTCATTTATTGGCTAGTTTCAGATCGAGAATGGGTCTGAAGGAGGAGTTACTTACCTTCGGTAACGATGTATCTGAAAAAGACACAGTCTAGCCGCAGATTCCTAACCTTAGAATATCCCCAGGCGTCAGACTGGATCCTGAACACTTTCTGCAGCAGCACCTGTGCTTGCTGGGGGCAGCGCCGCATGGCTCCGCCCTGACGCCGTCCACGAACGTGACGTCAGCGGAACCATATGTGCCCCTCCAGGCGTGCTCCGTCAGTTGTTGGGGAAACTTTCCCGCGCCACATCGCGGAGCCACCACCTAACACTGTGAGAATATATGAACAGTGTGCAAAAAATTGAAGAAAAATAGAATCACAAAGGACAGTGCCATGCACTGTATTCTGCGAACCAGTAAACGAAAGAGCAGAGCACCGCTCTGAAGCACCCCCACAATGCGAAGGCCAAACCACCTGTGGAGGAAGAGTAAGATGAGAAAAAACAGCATGACAGACAACAGAAGCCTGCAACTATAATTCCTAAACGCGAAGGACCAAAAATCCAGAACATAGGATCAAGGACAATTTCACCATAAGACGTCTCCAGAAGAGACGTCGCAGCCCCAATAAAAGACCGATAGACTGAGGCAGAGCCGACAGACTTGAACCAATGAGTCGCAGGGGTGGTAAGAGACCCCAAGGCAACGGAGAAGGGGAGAGCGGAGGGTGGGAAAAAAACAGGATAGATCCCACACCGTACAATCCAGGTACAGGGTTGGAAAGGACACATGACATACGAGCATACCGCCAAATTACGTGAATGGGTGGAGGAGAGCAATGAAAACATAATGAACACACTGTCGGAGTAAAGAGAAAAAGTCACCCAGTAGAAAGGCAAGCCAAGTTGAGGGAGACGAGTATAGAAAACCCCACCTGAAAAGGTCCTAGCAGAACGGGAAGGACTGTTTTTTCTAACAATCGACACCCAGGTCCGTGGACTTACTTGGGTCACCCCATTGGTTATAATGGTCCTCTATGGGTATGGCTTTGGTATCTATTTTAAGTTAAGGAATCTGCGGCTAGACTGTCTCTACCAGATACATCGTTACCAAAGGTAAGTAACTCGTCCATCTGATAGAGACATCTAGCCGCAGATTCCTTAACTTAGAATAGATACCAAAGCCATACCCATAGAGGACCATTATAACCAATGGAGTGACCCGAATAAGTCCAAGGACCTGGGTGTCGATTGTTACAAAAAACAGTGGTCTTGACTAATTTTTTAGCACCCCCTTTTTTCAATAATTTCTTAAATCATCTTTCTCCCTCCCCTTTTTATGATCCTTAAAGATCTGTTTAACCTCAGTTAATTTTTTTAAAATAAATATATTATAATAAGAAATATTGTTCTGCTGCACATCATGTTTTTTGTCTATGGAATTTATGATCGATTAATGTCTACGAGCTAACATATTGCAAGCTCTAAATAAGTTCAATAGTAATTCTTTTATTCAATGTTTGTCGGATTATTCGGTATAGGGCCACTGTTTTTGTAACATACCCATAGAGGAGGCGGGTCTGTGACTGAACCCCATGAAGTTCCCAAGGGAACGCAGCCGTCAACAGGAAACGCAGTGGGGACCGCAAGCCAGCGCAGCCACAACAGACCATGAAGCTCATACAAGAGGGAAAAACATGGGGAGGCAAAGGCACCACAAACCGTCCAAGAACAGCATGAAAACCCCGTATGTATACCGGTTGAGAGAAAGAAAACACATACTAGTATGTAGGTGTGAAAAGGAAAGTGCGGGACTTTGCAAGAAGTGGAACTGAACCTAGGGTCTGAGAGATCCACAGGATCCAGTGTGCCGACTGTAAGTAAGACCCAGAGAGATAGTAACTGGTATGACAGAGTTAGGGCATACCGGTGCAGTATGAACAACAGCGGAAAGAAGCACTGTTGAAACCCTCACCAGCAAAAATACGTGTGACAGCAGTGGCAGGATGCCAAACGACCAGAAAAAGCCGGTGGTACAAGAAACAGAAGACCCGTCAGTACATAGTAGGTCTGTCACAGATATGTGAAAGGGCAGACGGCACCCAGCAAATGCGTCCAATACAGGACTTGCAGTAAGAACGATATTCAAGCGGAAGACTGGAAGGTACATAAGCGGACCGTGTGGACGTAAAAACCACACGAAGTATAGCAAAGACCCTCCTATAGGGTAGCGTGAACAGCCCAGATGCGAGAGACAACAGCAAGAAGGTAACCAGCAAAAAGGGGACCAAGCAAGCCAGACACCTACAGGAGAACGTGTAGCACAAGCAGCCCGGGTCAAAGACCATTGACACCACATGAAGAAACGTTGCCAGCAAGATTCTACTGTGTAAGAGCACAGCAGAATAAGAAGAAAGACAATCAAAACTGAAGCATAATACAACAATAGACTAGGGCATGCAAAAAGAACCAACAGACATGTTGAAGCAGAACTGGACAGGATAATATCCAGGTCCATAAGCGACATCCGCCAGTCGCCAGGGAGGAACAACGGTCCCCCGCAAGACAGAGAAGGAGATGGAGCAAGGCACGATAGTGGAAACAGTCTGGAACAACCTAAGGGTCCCAGGACCTAAGAAGCGGGTATCCTGAAGAGAACACTCCCTTTGAGTGTTATAGAATGAACCCAAAGCAGAAGCATGGAAAACACCTGTGCAGAAGCAGCAGGGAATGTAAAAAAACTGCTTTTGGGAAAGTGGCCAGAAGACGAGGCCATAAGACAATGTACAGCAGAGACGGACAAGGGTGTATCCAAGTTTGCGCCAATGATAAGCGTGCCGCACAGTGGCTTTTATCCTTCGTGCAAAGCAAGGACAGGCCGTCAGTCTTGAAAGAACTGAGCCTGAAGTGAAGGGAACAAGGGCCCGAGAGATGGTATCCATCAAAAGAAGAGCAGCCATTATAGACCAGTGGATCACAGTAAACGCTGAAAAAATATAAAGACCTCGTCAAGGCAGGCGAGGGAGAGGCCGCACGGCAAGGAACCCATGACTAGGCCTAGAAGCACTACAGACAATTAGAGCCAATTGCAACCGAAGTGCAATAGAGCAATGCTAATCAATCATTCAGCAAATTTGTAGAGCGCGCTACTCACCCGCTAGGGTCTCAAGGCGCTGGGGGGAGGGGGAGTTGTTACTGCTCGAACAGCCAGGTCTTGAGTTGTTTCCGGAAGGAGAGATGATCCTGGGTCAGCTGTAGGTGGGTGGGGAGGGAGTTCCATGTCTTGGCCGCCAGGTAGGAGAAGGATCTTCCTCAGGCGGTGGATCTGCGAATTCGTGGGATGGTGGCGAGGGCGAGGCTGGCGGATCGGAGCTGGCGAGTGGGTGTGTAGAATGCGAGGCGGCTGTTGAGGTATTTGGGGCCCATGTCGTGGTGAGCCTTGTGTGCATGGGTGAGGAGTCTGAACGTGATCCTCTTGTTGACGGGGAGCCAGTGCAGGTCTTTCAGATGGGCAGAGATGTGGCTGTGACGGGGGATGTCCAGGATGAGTCGTGCAGAAGTGTTCTGTATGCGCTGGAGTCTTTTCTGGAGTTTGGCTGTGGTTTCAGCGTAGAGGGTGTTCCCATAGTCCAGTCGGCTGGTGACGAGGGCCTGGGTGACCGTCTTCCTGGTTTCGGTGGGGATCCACCGGAAGATCTTTCGGAGCATGCGCAGGGTGTTAAAACAGGATGACGAGACGGCGTTGACTTGCTAGGACATCGTGAGGGAGGAGTCCAGGATGAAGCCCAGGTTGCGTGCATGGTCCGTTGGCTTGGGGGCGGTGCCCAGGGCAGGGGGCCACCAGGAGTCGTCCCAGGCAGAGAGGGATGGTCCCAGGATGAGGATTTCCATCTTGTCTGAGTTCAGTTTCAGACGGCTGAGCTTCATCCATTCCGCGACGTCATTCATTCCTCCCTGGAGGCTGGCTCTGGCGGTGGCGGGGTCGTTGGAGAGGGAGAGGATCAGCTGGGTGTCATCGGCGTAGGAGATGATTTTTAGGTTGTGTTGGCGTGCGATGGCTGCAAGGGGGCTCATGTAGACGTTGAAGAGGGTGGGGCTGAGCGAGAATCCTTGCGGAACGCCGCAGATTACTTTGGTGGCCGCCGATCGGAACGGGGGGAGGCGGACTCTCTGGGCTCTTCCGGCGAGGAACGAGATGATCCACTCCAAGGCCGTTCCTTGGATTCCGGTGTTGTTGAAGCGTATCAGGGTGCGGTGACATACGGTGTCGAAGGCTGCTGAGAGGTCCAGGAGGATGAGTGCAGCTGTTTCCCCGTTGTCGAGCAGGGACCCGATGTCGTCGGTAGCTGCGATGAGGGCGGTCTCGGTGCTGTGGTTTGCTCGGAAACCGGACTGCGAGGAGTCGAGGGATCCGTTTGTCTCGAGAAAGGCGGAGAGTTGTTTGTTGACGGTCTTCTCGAAGACTTTGGCAGGAAAAGCGAGGAGCGAGATGGGGCGGAAGTTCTTGAGGTCCGTTGGGTCCACGGTGGGTTTCTTCAGGAGGGCGTTGAGCTCGGCATGTTTCCAGCTTTCCAGGAAGGTGGCGGATGCGAAGGAGCTGTTAATGATGTCCCGGAATTGGGGTGCGATGATGGAGTCGGCTTTGTTGAAGATGTGGTGTGGACAGGGGTCGGTTGGGGAGCCGGAGTGGATGGTGTTCATCGTGCGGGTGGTGTCTTCAGTGGTGAACGGCGTCCAGTTGCAGAGGGTGGTGGTGAGGGGCGCTGGTTCGGTGGTTGGGTGCGTGGTCTGTGCGCCGAAGCTGCTGTGTATGTCGGCAATCTTGCGGTGAAAGAACGAGGTGAGTGAGTCGCAGAGGTCTTGCGAGGGTGTGATGTCGTTGTTGCAGGCGCTGGGGTTGGAGAGCTCTTTAACGATGTTGAAGAGTTCCTTGCTGTTGTGGGTGTTGTCCAGACGTTCTTTGACTGTTGTCCTTTTGGTGGTGCGGATCACCTGGTGGTGTTTGCGGGTGGCGTTCTTGAGGGCTGTCATGTTCTCTGTTGTCTGGTCGTGGCGCCAGGCTTTCTCGAGGGTGCAGCAGGTTTTCTTGGAGTTTTTGAGGTCGTTGGTGAACCACGAGGCTTTCTTGCTGCCGGGTCTGCTGGGAGGGTTCTTCAGTGGCGCGAGGTCATCGGCGCAGTTGGTGAGCCACTGTGTGAGGTTGAGGCCTGCTTCGTTGGAAATCCTCGTGTTGGTTGGGGGGTTCTGGCTGAGGGAGGTGGTGAGTTGGTCGGCGGTGATCTTGCTCCAGCTTCTGCGGGGAACCTGTTGCGGGTGGGTCGTGGTTCTCCTGAAGTTGAAGTGGACGCAGCTGTGATCTGTCCAGTGTAGTCCGATGGAGTGGCTGAAGGAGATGTGCTGGCTGGAGGAGAAGATGGGGTCTAACGTGTGACCGGCGTAGTGGGTGGGGGTGTTCACCAGTTGCTTGAGTCCGAGGTTGGCGAGGTTGTGCAGGAGGGCGGCGGTGTTGCTGTCATTGATGTTCTCCAGGTGGAAGTTGAGGTCTCCTAGGAGGATGTAGTCTGAGGAGGTAAGGGCATGCTGGCTGATGAAGTCTACGATGGCTTCGCTGAATTGAGTGCTAGGTCCCGGGGGTCTGTATATGAGAGTGCCTCTGAGGGTGGTCTTGGGGTCGGTGTGTATTTGAAAGTGGAGGTGCTCGGCGGCGGTGAGAGTGTCGTCAGAGTTGGTCGTGATTCGGATGGTGTTTCTGTGGACGATGGCAATGCCTCCTCCGGTTTGGTTGATGCAGTCCCTCCGGGTGATCTTGTAGCCCTCCGGGATGGCTATGGCGATGTGGGGGGCTGAGGAGGCGTTCATTCAGGTTTCTGTGAGGAAGGCGACGTCTGGTGAGGTTGTGTCGAGGAGGTTTCAGAATTCGACGGCGGGTCTGTGGACGAAGCGGGTGTTGAGCAGGATGCACTTGAGGTGAGTGTTGCTGGTCCCTGGCTTGGCGGGGGCAGGAGGATCGCAGCAGAAAAGAGAACAGCCCCCCCCCAAGAAGGATGTCAGTAAAGAAGACTCCGTAGGAGCGTACCAAAGCTAAGGCAATTAACCCATAGCCAGCAAATACCTCACATAGAGTAAGTCTCAACCCCTGAGAGGGGGTCTTCTTTGGTAAAACACACATTCAGAGGAGTGGAAGGATGACAAAACCAGCCATCCGGCTGTACTGAACGAACACTGAAGTGGCGGAACAACCGCTCACACGATCCAGGAACTATGCAAGAACCTGGGTCCGTGTTTCTTTTTTTGTTGAAAAAAATCAAACCAACAAGGCAACACTGCCTATGCCAAAGAAAAACATAGGGCAGAAAGTCATGCCGCAAGAATTACGGTAGCCCAGAAAAGAGGTGGGAGACTTCTGATTCCGCTTGGCGGTCAAAAAGGTCCTCACCATTGAATGGCAGATCCCGAACATTGTCTGAGAAATGACAGTCACGCAGCCATGCATGGCAGCGCAAAGCCACAGACCGAACAAGAGCTCGTCCCACAGAGTGAGTTGCGTCAAGGGAAGAGCGGAGGGAAAACTGCACCATTCCCCTGCCATCTTGCAGAAGACAAAGCAATTCTACCTGCGAGCCTTCTTGAATAGAAGGAAGAAGGTTCTCGACCAAGTCTCAAAGTGTAGAAGATGCGCATGTGAAAATGCACAGATGACAGCAAAGCCGAGAGAAAAAGCGGACAACAACAAATGTCCAACCACCTAGACTCCCTAGCAGTGGCGAGGCGGAGGAAGAATAAGTCAAACGCCGCCTGAACAACTTGGCCTTAAGCTTTAGGGTGAAGGGATAGGCAAAGCAGATCATCCGGGGCAGGACGGTGTCGACATGCCATGGCCCGATCAACAGGGTCACCAGAGGAAGGCCTCGCCCATGTGCCAAGCACAATGTCTAAAAAAGATGCCACCTAAACCGACTCCATGTGGAGAAGATCCAAAAAAGGATCAGAAGGCAGGGAAACCACAGGGGGATGAAAATGAAGAATAGTTACCGCCCTGTGAATAGCCAGTGCGTAGGCAGCACTAGCCTCAGTTGCAATCTGGGGAGGTGACAATAAACAAACTGTATGAGACGGTTGGAGACTAACTCATCCACTAGACAGCAAAATTGGAGGAGCCGGAGGCTGATTCGAAGGCCACGCAACACAAGGTACTTGCATCATGGACCGAAACTACCTCAGATCTGTGGAGTCCAGAGGAGTGTCAACCTCTTGCGTGAGAGAAGGCGTAGGCGCCGGCGTCAACCGACGCCGTGTGAGAGTCGCATCGACGTCCATGGAGTCGGGTGGGACACCAACCTCATGCAAAGGAGGCGTGGACGTTGGAGTCTACCGACATCGAATCTGAGACGTCTGGACGCCAACAACCTCCACAGGGGACTAAGCCTGGGCACAGTCAGACGTTGACCCCACTACATGTGGGGAGGAAATACATCGACAGGGCGTCGAGGCCGGCGCCGCCTCCAATGACAAAGCAGGAAGCCGCTCAGGGCTATGCGGTGACTGAAGGGGTGGGCTGGACGGGCGACTGGGAGGGCCCTCTGGGCCGTGACCCATCGGCATCTTATAAGCTCCGGAACCGGAGTTGATGTACACAGCAGGCACAGAGGACGAATCTGCCGGCGAGGACCCAACATGAGTGCCTTCCACCTCTAGGGGACCCGGAGGGGCACCAGAGAGAAGGGGTGACCCAAAGTAAGAGTGAAGTGCTTTTGAATAAGCCTCCATTTGGGCCAGCGTCCCTCCAACTCCTGTTATGGGAGGGAATAGAGGAGACGACTGCCAGACGCCTGTGCCTGACAAAGTGTGAGGAACGGGCGCCACCGTCACGCATATTGGAGGAAGAACTCTGCGACTTACGCTTGTGCTTAACCGCCTCCAAACGACATCCACGGGAACGACCTCAGGAAAGGGCTTGATCCCGAGACCGTCGACGCGAAAGTGCAGGACCGGACAGCCGTGCGGCCAGCGATTTCATACAACGCTCCCTTAAGGACCTCCGTTTCATTCCCTGACAGGCGTCGCACTCTTTGGAGTCGTGGTGCACTCCTAGGCACCACATACAGATGGCGTGTGGGGCCGTTACACACTTCTGACGTGCACAGGTCTCACATGCCTTAAAGCCCGAAGGCATTGCACACTGTTCCGGGACCCCGAAGGCGTTGAGAAGACCCAAAAAACAGGCAGAGGAACCGCTGGTTTTTCAGGATCCGCGTTGGGACATGGAAAATAACAAAACTGACAGGGGCATATATGACTCCGCTGACGTCACATCTCTGGACGACAACAGGGCAGAGCCGTGCGGCGCCGCCCCCGGCGCACAGAAGTGCTGCTGCTGAAAGTTTGACGGATCCAGTGACGCCTGGGGATATTCCAAGTTAAGGAATCTGCGGCTAGATGTCTATCAGATGATCTTTGCACTTACAAGACAAGCACCAAACTCCTGTCTTTATCCGTCAAGTCTTTTTAGGGAGATTTATATAAATGTCACAATCCCTGGCATCATGACATGGTTGCAGTCATGTTCTAGCATGCTTAGCATCTCTGTAAATAGTTCTCTCCCCACGTGTTAATGAGATTATTCACATTTCTTCTCCGACAAAGGAACTGTTGAATTAGCATTTTTTTAAAAAGGAATAACACACCTGTAGCCCAGCTCCTTAAAGTTGCTTACATCGAGGTGCAGTGAAAACTCTGGCAGTTGGCCCCCCTGATGAGTGGAGTCTGTGCCAGTCACTGACTGTCCACAGCTTGGGTCAAATAATGAAGTGGATAGTCTGTGTGTGGTGATTTTCCCAATATTATGTTTACAGATGTTCTCCTATTGAACATTGGTTACCGAAGGTTCAAAGAATGATCACGGAATGCTCAAAGATGTGAATTTATGAAAATGTCAATGCGAATCAACTATGGAGTCACTTTGACTTACACATTTATATAAAGGGAGAAGAGATTGCTGGGCAGGCCATTAAAGAATGTCTCTAACCCATGTTTCGTTGGACGACTGGAAATCAATTGAAATGCAATGCTGAAAAGACAGTTATTTTTTGGCTCCATCTCGCCATTGGTATGGCAGACCACCTGGCCAAATGAAGCCCCACCCCATGGCGCTCAACAGGATACAGTTAAGAATTTGGGCATCCAATTTGATAGGGACCTATCTTTTTAACCACAAATTCAATCAGTGGTAGGGTCCGGTTTTGGAATGCTATGCATTCTGAAAAAGTTCCTTCCCTTACTCTCCTTTAAAAACAGTCATTCAGCATATGATAATGTACAGACTAGACTATAGAAATGCTTTATATTTGGGTCTTCTAGATCTTCTTAATATACTGCAGGTTGTACGGAATTCGGCAGCTCAAACTCTTGCATCTCCCCCTCAAGGTCGCATTTCCTCTAACTTGAAGGCTCTTCATTGGCTCCCAATAAAAAATAAAAAAGGATTATTTTTAAAACACTAGTCCTTGCTCACAAGGCAAGACAGGGCACTGTAGCAAGCTATCTCAGGGAAAGGATTAAAGAGTATGCTCCATCTAGAAGTCGCTGTTCTTTTACCGGACGGTTGGCTAAGACTCAAGATTCATCGAGTGAGAATTAGAGGTAGGTCTTTCTCCCATCTCGGGTTGGTTGCCTGGAAAAAAAATTCCTTTGGAGTTGGAAACAGCTGAAACATCAATCTTCAAGAAAAAATTAAAAGCCTGGATGTTTCAACAGAAATGGTGTCACTGTTTGCCTGTGCAGATAGCCGTGAAGCCAGCTCCTGGACACCCAGCTGAGTATCTCTGCGCTTTATAAATCTTATATATTATCATATATCATATACACACACGGGACAATGACAAGAGCTGTTGTATAGTTATGGTTCAAGATTTCCACAACATGATCAGTTACTTTGTTATTATCCATTGACTATTATTACTGAATTGGTATTATCATGACCACTTGAGAATATGTCCAGCTGATTGTTTGTATACCAAATTGTCTTATTGTATATCCTCAATATGAATTTATACTAGATTTGAATCAGAAGACAATTTCTTAGCTGCATGGATAGTCTTTTAAAGATATTTTAGCTTCTTCATTATTGTATATCAAATAAACATATTTTATGCTATTCGGATTATAAAATGGTTTTTTAGTACATTTGTACTGAATTAATCATTTATTTATCTCTAGGTTTAAGCTATGCATAGTTCTACATACGTCAGGCATTTAAATGTAATAGTTCTTGCTTGAGACATTTTTCTAAATTGTATAGTTATGGTTGAGACAGTATTTTCATTGAAAAGGCATTTTTTGAATTGCTTACAACTTTTAACCCAGTAAATGGACATCCACAAAACTTCGTAATCTGCTTTCCTCAAATTACTAGGTTTTGGCAAGCCAAGGGTCATGATGAAGTTAATGTGGCAAAGGGATGTGAAAGTTTCAACTGAAAACTTTGCTCCCATCTACAGCCCAAAAAGTGGTACAGATTTACACCAAACTTGGCGATAATGAAGAACTTTACTTAGATAGCAGCCTTGTTTGATTTGGTGTAATTTCCTTCTGTAGTTTTTGAGATGTAGTTAATCAAGTTTCTGAGCCAGCATTACATGTTTAACACTTTCGTTTCTCTGCCATTTTAAATCAAGTCATGTTGCAGGGATTCTGCACAAACGAATGTGTGCAGGATTATGTGACCTTGGTGTATAGCGACTGAGTCTTCCTCCCACCTTAGTACCTACGAGTCCAGGACTGACTAGCTATAGTGTCACGCTTGCTCACCTACTTATTCACAGAGAAGGAAATGATTAGACACCCCAGAACACAACACTCCCAGATCTCTCAGGAATCGCAGTAACAAGACGCACCCTTTCACTCGCACTCTGGTACTCGTCCAAAATAAGGTCTGATGAGCCACGAAATAGTTTAAAATATTTATTTTAACTAACTGGCCCTAACATGCAAAATATGTGCCACAACAAGCAGGAAAATGCATAATTCAAATATAGTCAGCATAGTAGCTAGTCCATATATCATGATGGGAGAGGTCATCATAGTAAAGACAATGGAGCCTAACCTCCCTCCCCTTGCGAAGAAGAAGTATTATTATATGTTAGAAGATCTCTGGGTTTAGTCAGCAGACCCCACACCTTAGCCTATGGATAGTAGATCTACATCATAGGTGCCATCTCACATCACCCTGGAAAGGTCCCTCTCCAAGTGTATCTCACCTAATTTGTGTACCCCACTAAAAAACAAAGTTGTCTAAACAGCTGCATCGGTATATGTTGTCTAAGGGCTAAGGTCTGACCATAACAAAATAACAAGGGGCATTGTTGTTCGACCTTGACAATGTTCAGTCAAAATCCCAGGAACATGCAGTGTGAACACAGCAATGAGTTCCCACGTGAAAGCTGTCACTGAAATATTTCAAAAATAAAGCTGTGTAGTAACGTTCGCAAAAGCAGCAGACAAGCTGCAACGTGCTCATGCTAAGTTAGAGGGAAATGGCAATGTCCATATGGGCCACGTGACAGTCATGATGCGATAATCATGTTTTCAATTTATTTTTCACAAAGTCTTAGGCTGAATTTATTTTATGGGATCTCAAAATATTTGCGTTCGTTTAGTCGGATAGGGGTTTAAAGCTCTAGGATGACTAACAGCGTCGGGTGCCCAAAGCAAGTCAAAGGTGAAAGGTCAAATTGGAAAAGGGCTGCAGGCTCAGGACATGGGGGATGTACAGACGCCTTTGGTCCTCTTCACCAAGGCACAGGGCGGACAGGTGCAAGGGTGCCTTCTGGTGTCAGAAATGGCTTACCGGGCACGTCACGGTTGAGGGTATCTTCGTGCAGAGGCTGCAGGCGGGTCAGCCAACAGTGGACTTGGGCTCTGGAGTACCTTGTAGGTGCAGGTGGTACTCTTCAACTCTGGCTGGAGGCCTCGGTTGCAGAGGTGGAACCGGGTTTCACAGTTCTTCAGGTCACAGAGGCTCTGCTTTGAGGTAGTTTTTGAATAGTTCCGCTGTTCTCTGGTCGTCTTGATCTTTGTGAAGTCAGTCAGCCCTCCCAGGGTTTTGGAGGTCACTGGACAGCAGGACAAGAATACTTTGGCACAGCTTTCATCGAGGGCTGCAAACAGGCCGGCGGGGCTGGGGCCAATTCAGGTGCTTTCTGCAGTCTACTCTGCTTTTACGGCTCTGTGGTGTCTGTTTCTTCTTAAGTTGTTAGGAACTGAAGTTCAGGGCGCAAGTGGGCCACCTAAAGACTGGTTGGCTACTTTCCCTCAATTCAAGATGGAGGAAGTGAAACTGGGGAGGGTCCACTTCAGCTCAAAGCACCTTAGTGGTGGCACCAGCTGGGAGTAGAAATACTTGTTCTCACTATTGTTCTCACCTGTCTTGCAGCCAAAAACTAGGCCAATAGTTGGAGTTGCCAGTGGTTGCATAACATAGGACAGGAAGCCTTTGAGCTTGCCACCCTACTATGTTGTACCTGCAGGGGTTTGTGTGAAGCACCTCTGCCCAGAGCAGGCTTTGTTTCTGACCCAAGAGAGCACAAGGCTCTCACCTCTGGGAGTAAGCGGCATGTCTAGAGGTGGCGGGATGGTGGGGACCAGTCAGGTTCACACTAGTGGGTTGGTAGGTTTCAGGGGACCCCTCTTAAGGGTCTTCTTTGTGAACATTTTATAAATCTGACACTGGAATCAGTGCATGTTTATTAGAATGAAATTTGGTACCAAACATCCCATAATTCAGTAAAGCAATCATGGAGCTGGTAAACTCACAAAGACGAGTTTCCAGCCCAGGTATTCACTTTGGCTTCCTTGTTTACTTACAATATTCGGGAACCGACATGGATATTGCAGGGGCATATCTGCTCATACAGATATGCTCTCACAGGAGATACAGTGCACCCTGATCAGAACTACAAGGCCTGCTATAGGGGGTGACTTACCCATATCCCATGTAGTATCTGTGGGCATGGTACAGATGTGTGCCATGTCGACTCAGTTTGGTCTGCACCAAGGCACGCAGTCTGCAATGGCAGACTGTAGAACCATGGTAGGGGGACCCTAGGGTGGCACAATTCATGCTGCCCTGATTTGGGTTCCTCTTCAATGCCAATGCCCAAGGTACCAGGTACCATCTCCTAGGAACTTACAAGGGCCACTGAAGTTGTGTCAATTGGGTAACAAAAGGCACACTTTAGGGCAGAGCTCTAGCACAGGGGCAGTCGCCAGTAGGTAGTTATGGTTAGGACCTAGTTCTCATAAGCAAAGAGTAACTTTGGCACCGTTTGATGTATCTTCATGAAATTTTCAAAGCCAGTTTGCCACTCACTTCAGCTGCTGTATTGAAAGTTTTGAGTGAATCGTGAAGCGGGGGTCGAGAAAAATGGGTGGGGGGTCCCAAAATACATTTTGTCAATGCAATTTTCCAAGAGATTTTACACACGACTACATCCCGAACTGCTGAACAGAATGACACCAAATTTGGTAGAAAGGTAGATCGTATTATACAAAAAAGATTTATAAATATCTAGGGATGCAGATCCATCGCAAGCGCTGTAAGAAACTGGCTCTATATATATATATGGCACCAAAGTTAGGTACAGTGTGTAGGAGTCCAAGGGTCTTCAGAGGTTTGGCAGAGGTTAAAGTTAGGTAGAACCTAACTCTCTAAAGTGGTAGCTTGGTGAGCAGTATCAGAGGACAGTGTTCAGCATTTGGTGTACACACGCAGTCAGCAAATGAATTCACACACTCAAGAACTGAACTCTAGGCCAATTGTTTTGTATAAAAAAATATACTGTTTTATTTCTAGAACCAAGCAAGCCTGGTAAGTTGCTGGCTGCTGGACACGCTGGGATTTTGCAGGAGCAGGTTCGAGGGGAGACAGGCCTGTAGGGCTGGGGCCAAGTCAGTCGGCGTCGTCCTCTTGTTAGCTCTGCCCAGCTTCTCGCCCTTCTTCACTTCCTTTTCTTGTGGTTGCTGGATTTGAGGAAGAAAGGTTCAAGGTGCCCCTTAAAACTAAATTTAGGGGTGTTGCAGGTAGGCAAAGGGCAGGGACCAATGGGACCCTTCCCTGGGGTGGGTACACCCCCTATTCTGCCACTCTTCAGTGGGGGGGGGGGTAGGAGCCTGTCCCTGGTTGGCTGGGTCCCCCCATTCTCAAGATGGCGGGGACTCTAGGTTGTGCTTCACCTCGCCTCCCCCACCTTAGGGGTGGAGTTGGCAGAGGTGGGCACACCTCTCTTCCTCACTTGCTTTTCCCGCCAGGTCTCTCGTCCAAAGTGGGGGGTAGAACCAGTGGGGACCAGTTGCCGAGGGCATTAAGTGGTCTGGAGAGGCTCACAAAGGCGGTATGCCTTTGAAGCTTCTCCTTCGTAAACCCTGCCCATCCTGAGGAAGGAGGCTTGGCACCTCGTGTAGGAGAGTGTGGTCTGCAATCCTATGGTCACCCCAGATTTTTGCTTTTTGCTTCACTGGTTTACGACTTTCCCTGGCTGCGGGCCTGCTAATCAGACCCACAGCCTAGCTGATCTCTCTCTAAATTGACATCCATGTACTTTAGATGCATTTACCAATTGGTACTGGGCAACCTTATCAGTCCCTATATAGTGTACCTTAGGTACCCAGGGCATAGGTGTACCCAGGGCCTACCAGGGGCTGAAGCATGTATTATGCCACCCCTGGCTGGCCATCTAAACAGACACAACCGGCTGGTAAGACAGCTGGGGCAAGGTGGTGTAATCACCCTTTGCTGTAGATATAGTTACCTATATCTAACCCCAAAATGGACACTTATATTACTATCAGTCACTCCTATGGCAGGCCTTATCAATCCTGTAGGCAGAGTGCTTGGAATTATGTGAGATGGTGCTCTGGCATGAGCTGAGCCCGTCTGCAGCTTGCGGAACCAAGTCCTAATAGCTGTTCCATGATAACGCTATACCATATACTCTTAAGTGCATTATAATCCTCAGGGTTGAATGCTAACTCTGGTATAACATTATCAAAACATGTCGAGTAAGGTGTCATACGAATTGGAATACTACCCCCTTGCCAATTCTGGCGACGGGGTAGCATTCCACCCTTCTAGAGGGACACGACATGTATGTAACTGTGAACCCCGGTTAAAGTTAACTCGAGCCTTGGCATCACAAAATGGATGCTGCCACCACAGACACAAGTCTGACCTCCTGTTGCTGGGAGTCCTTCCAGCGAGGAAGGCTTGGACAAAGGGTTTCCTGCCTTGGGAGGTGCTAGCACCACCCCAGACAAGATTTTGCGTATTGGGTAGGACAGGCCTGAAAGGAATGAGACATGCCTGGGGCACACAAGGTGTCCTGTGCATACACCGGTTCAAACCAGTTGCTGGGGCATCCCTGCCCCAGCTCTGGTGCGAAACCGGACAAAGGATAGGGGGTGTAACCACCCCCCTTCCTGGTCCCACCCATAGGAGGGACCTAGTTGTAGTACAGCCCCCTTTAGCAGGATAAAGGTAGGAGCTGGTCCCATTCCAAATTAGATTAATCCTGAACTGAAACTCTACAAGAAGAAACTCTGGACTTCGACTTTCTACAACAGAAGACTGAAGAAATCTCCCTTGTGGGCAAGGAGTGTCCACCCTGCAATTGCAGGCACCATCAAGCGTCCAGCGACTTCACTTTGTCGTCTTCCCTCGAGGATCCAGACTTCAGAGCCCGACGAGACCCGGATTCCCAGACCTCTCCGACCTCAACTCACATCTGCAGCAAAGCTGAGACCCGTGGGTGCGACGAGACACATGGGACTGGCCATCTTGGAGAGAACTGCACTTTGCTTCCAGCACGACTCCCGAGGTAAACTCGACCAAGTGCTTTGGGGATTGAGAAGCCCCAGCCCCGAGCAGCTCCTGCACCAACAATCAGCCCTCCAGCCTCCACGAGATCTGCGTGGGGCCCTTCTGCTTGTTTGCTGCTCGACGTGTTGTCTGGTCACTTGAGGGCTGTCTAGTGACCTCCTAGACGACTAACTTTGAAAACTACACTGCTGGTCTGGTTGCTCCAGACTGGCCCTTGCTCCCTTCCAAAAGAGGAGCACCCCGGACTCTCCTAGTCCGCACCAGACGCCTTTTCCACTCACCGCGTGGGTTGCCTTTGCCAAGGCCTGTTGACGCCGGATCCGACACCGCCGATAGCGAGAGCCTGCGTGGGACAGCTCGTGCCTCCATCCTGGTCGTCGAAGACACCTCCTGGTCCACGTGGCTGCAGAGACAAGCGTCCACTCTTCACCTGATCGCGACGACGACATCTGGTTCCTTCCTGGTTCCACTCCAGTCACTGGCTAGTGACTGTGAACATTGTCCCCTCTGCTTTCAGGTCTTCAGCATCTCTGATCCACCATTGGATCACACCGCACATCTTCCTCCTGGTCGCCTGCAGCATCTTTTCTTTCAGGCTCCATAGACTTCAACGCAGAAACCCGACACGACTTCGCACCTATGCACCCGCAGCCCGTGGGTGAGGTAACAAGAGCATTTCGGTGCTCAAGGGTAGCTTGACTCTCCTAGTGTCCAGATTCACAGTCGTTTTAGTCCTAACTAGTCAGGATTATCCGTACTCACCTTTTTCTTGAACTGTACTGTCCATAGACGTTGTTACGCATCTCGCGTGTGAGTTCACACTCTGCACATGCGTTCCATGGGCCTCCTATTACTTACCTAAAATTAGGGTAGCCTAGTCCCAGCGATCCTACAGCCTCTGAACAGCTCCATTCCTTCTATCGATTTCCTTATACCATTTACTTAGTATATGGTTTGCCGTGCCCCTAGGGCACCATTGTAATTTTGTGCAGCTTATCGTATTTTTCCTAAGAGATTGTCATGTGCTTAGCCCTCTGATCTCATAAAGAGTTCAGAGGTGTTTGTTATTAATAAATATATTGTTTATTTTTATAACAACCTGTGTGGTGTCCTTTCATCTGGAATTCAAGGGGTTATATTGTGGTAAAACAGCTGGCTTCACATGCCAAAAGAGTTTAGCCTAAGACTGCTTTGTTCATGCTACCATTAGGATAGCTGGTCTATAAGGTTGACTTACAACCAATCACGATAAGGGTCGTTTGGACTGATACAAGGTGATCACTAGAACTAGTGAGCATCATATCAGGCCAACTTCGCACACCTCGTCCCAGGATGTGCGTTGTTTCAGGCCCCCGAGAGCGGCAAGCTCTACGCCCAGGGGTCCAAAAACATGGCTGGTGGTGACAGTCTAGGCAGCCACTCAGTCAGGTCACTGGAGGTTGGTCGAGTTTCAGAGGGCATCTCTAAGATGCCCTCTGTGGTGCATTTTACATTAAATCCCACACTGGCATCAGTGTGGGTTTAATGTGCTGAGAAGTTGGATAGCAAACTTCCCAGTCTTCAGTGTGGCCATTATGATGCTGTATTGTAATTGCATTTATATAGCACTTACTACCCCTTACGAGGCGTCAAAGCGCTTTTCCAGCGAGTAGCACGCTCCTCCGGGACCGATAGAGGATTAGTGTTGAATTAGTATAGTGAAACATGCAAGTACATTTCAAGTGGTGGATAGGTTAGTCAGTTATTTGGATTTGGAATGATAGCAGAAGGATAGAGGAGGAAATAAGGTTTGTATTGATATAGCGCTTGTTACCCCTGATGGGGTGTTGAAGCACGCTATTCAGGAAGCCCATAAAGGATTAGTGGTGAATTAATAAGGTGAAATATGAAAGCAATTTCAGTGGTGGATATTAGTCAGTTATTTCGAGTGAGACGGATAGCGGAGGGATAAAAAAGGAAGAAATGTTTGCATTCATATAGCACTTGTTACCCCTGATGGATGTTGAAGCGCTTTTCTGGCGAGTGGCACACCACTCCGGAACTCAAAAAGGATAAGTGTTGAAAATTAGTATAATAAAATATGAAGTAATTTGAGTAGGGGATATGTTATTCAGTTATTTGGGTAGAGAAGGGTAGGTGGTGGGATAGTGAAGGGAAAGAGGTTTATATTTATATAGCGCTTGCTACCCGGGATGGGGTGTTGAAGCGCAAGTAGCACGATACTCTGGAACCCATCAGGATTAGTGTTGAATTAGTATGGTGAAACATGAAAGTAATTTTAGTGGTGGATAGGTTAGTCAGTTATTTGGATTGAGAAGGGTTGGGGAGGGGTAGAAGAGAGGGAAGAGTTTAGAAAGGTTTGTTTTGGGGGATTGGTATAGTAAAAGAGGTGGCAGATGATGCAAGGAGGGGTACAGTAGGAGAGAGTCTAGAAAGGGTTATTTTAGGGATTATAGTAGTGTTATGGGGTGTGGGATAAATGAGAGAGTGGATGTAGAGGATATATTGATAGATGTATAGGATGAGAGATAGGGTAGTGCATTGGAAAGAGTAGTAGACAAGTTTGAGATGAGTCAGAAGGTTGGGCTAGAAGATATATTGATCGAAGAATAGGCTGAGAAATAGGGAAGTGCATTGGAAATGCTAAATTAGAAGAAAGTGATAAATATATAGATCCATAGGTACATTTAAAGTATATAGATGCATAAAGGAGGTATGTATATTGGGTAGCATTTCTGGCCCTGGTCAGTCTCGAACAGGCTCAAACCGGCAACTGCACTTGTCCTCTCTGCCCTTAACAGGCTCAAACAGGCAACAGCCCTTGTCCTTTCTGCCCTTAGCCTAGACACCCTGGCTGAGACGCCCTAACCCTGGCCTTTTATATCCGTAGTAATCAGGTGACCCCATCAGCCAATGGGAACCCTAGCCCCAACACTATCCAATCACAACACTAGCCCTAAAAATCCAGAACCAATAGGAAACCAGGACCTTACAGCCAATCTTAGCCCTAGTCCAAGCACTTAATCAGTTCAAAAACCCTGATCTCTACATCCAACAGAGGCCCTAGCCCTACCAGTAGTCCCAACCCAAGTCCAAGCAACCAATGGCACAGGAAGCCCTAGTCCCTACTTCCAATAGAAAGCCTAACCCTACTCTTAGTTCCACAACTACTCCAGCAACCAATCACACCAGAAGCCCTAATCGCCAATTCCAATTAAAGGTCTAACCCTAGCCCTAGTCCCACCCTAGTAACAACAACCAATAACACAGGAAACCCTAGTCCCTAATTCCAATAGAAATCATAGCCCTAGTCCCAACCCTACATTGATTTAATGACAGACCCAGAAACCAATCAGAACACTCAAATATCCAACCAATGAGGACACTAACCCTAATCCAATAGAAACATCAGATACAACCACCAATCAGTGTATACATGTACCAACCACTAGCAGACCATATAACGTCCCAGCGACCTCAGACAAGGTTTGCTGGCCAGGGAGTTGGAAGCTGCTTCTCCTGTTCAGAATTTCCTAGGAGACAGACAGGCTCAATCCACACCTTGGACTTTTGCAGGTAAAGGCCTCACTAACTTGAAATCTAACAATCCTGTTTGAATAAAACTTTACTCCATCTCCTGGCCAAAAAACGGAGTGCACAGTCCCTAGTAAACACAGTTTGAACAGCTCACAGAAGCACCCTCTGATGTAGAATATCCCTTTTCCGGGGGGAGGGGGTGGGGCTGGTTTCACTGGCTTGTGAAACCAAAATGGTGGCTGGGGGTGCACTGTTTTAACATACAGGTTAATAGCCCAGAGCAAAGGAGACATTTGGAGGGAAAACTGAATAGTCACCAGGAATGAGAGGGAACTACAGAGTTTGGACTGCAAATCCCACAATTCAACACTATTAAATGGAAGCAATCAGCCAGTAAAAACTACAAGCTTAAAACACAAAACAGGTGATAAAATATGCAGTCACAGGCAGGTTAAAGCTACAATTTTAAACTGTAACAACTGAGGTAACGGGTTTTTAGGAACCCGTTTGGTGCCAGGGGATAACACCCAAAGACCTCTGAGTTCTCCCTGTTCCGGACCACAGAAACACGGAGTCTTCTAGTCGAGTCAGAGATCGAGTTTTATTGATAGCTACCAAGTAACAGGTGTCCTAGAAGCACGACAAACACGGGTCATGTGTTCTCAGGAGACTTCGTTTTTACAGAACCAGCCTTCTCCTTATATACAGAAATAATAGCTGCAAGCAAGAATTCTTGAGTTTATGATATGGCTATGCACATATTTCTACAATAATACGAAAGAGCGAAGTCATGTAGGCAAGCCCGTATTTTAGATGTCCAATGCGTGATAGATTACTCAGCCAAGCCCGGAACTCCCATCAGATATCGATGAAACCCCAATAAAGGAAGGCACCTCCTAGTCATAAAACTGGCCATAAACGGGGAACAGGACAGGTGTGTGTTTGTAGAAAGCATGGTTTGTATGTAGTGAATGGTTTGAGGAATGTTATGTATCGATGCTATCGCATTTGGCCACTGGGCGAGGGGCTGCCCAAACAGGTTTGGCTAGAGGCAATGGAGTCAGTTGGGACAGGTCAGGGGGAAGTCAGGGAAGGAGGATGTGTCCTTTTAGATCAAGCTCGACCTTTAATTGACTTATCATGAGGGCAAGACGTAAGATGGATGCCGTTCACAAAATGGAGTCTAAGGGGTAGGGACGGAAACTACGATTTGGGGGTATTGGCGACCCTCGATTATGACGCAAATGCATGGGAATGATGCCCTAATCATTATCGGTTCGCTGACACCAAATTCGTCATGGTACGTTGATATTTTGTGACACGTGTATTGGACCTCGATATCGGGATAATAACAGGGTCCAGATTTTCAGAACCACAGACCCTCCTTTTGCCCTTATGTAAGGCAATAATTCATATTAATCGGAGTCCAAATCTGTATGAAGGAATTCGTGGAGATGCTGCTGTAACATCATTCTGTTGCACAGTTCGTTTCCTGACACAGGCTTCCGTACACATGATGTAGCACAGAGGCCACATAGTGCAGGAGCGCACTGTATACACAGGCAGAACATAAACAGAAGTGCTAAGATCATCCCAATGAAGATCAGGGTTTTCCATCCCCATGTAGCGATCAGTTCCCAGAACCACCCTAGTAAGGACCAATCTCCTTTTTCCACGTGGAGGGAATCAGATATTTCGTGTAGTTTAGAGATGGCTTGGTATACTGTCGGTGCGTTATCAGGGATGAAAATGCAACAACTGGATTGGATCACTCTACACACACCACCACGATCGGCGAGTATGATATCTAGGGCAACTCGGTTCTGAAGGGTCATAAGTCGATCCGACTGAAGTTCGGTCGTCAAATTTCCAAGGGCTCCGGCCGTTGTAGTCACGGCGGATTCAACTATCCTCGATAACTGGCGAATATTCCTGCTGTTCACCATAGGCCCCCAAAATGGCAGAAAACCCTTTGCGAAGTCAGCGAATTCCTGACCCGCGGTGTCGTCTTTACTCACGACACCTCTAGCTGTCCTTGTCCGATGGTAATCTGCTCTGGCCGTGTAAGTGGGAGGCAGCAGAAATGCGATAAAGCATGTACCTGAGAAGTCAGGGGGCAACCACGTGTAAGCTTGGTCATGGCAGACGAAGTACGTGCCTTTGGCTGCTAATAATATAGGGGAAGTTCGGGAAGCGAACACATATGTTTCCGCGCATATACTCTTCCCTAATTGAGCTTTGGGATCCCTGCCGATACCCTGTAAACATAAGTGATCTCGGTTGGGTACTATCCAAACTGGGCGGGATTTCTTTGCTGTCTGGCTCTTACTCAGGTAGACCCCATATTTGGTTACGTTCCAACGAGTGTACGGAGTGAATTCATCTTTGGGAATCGTAAGATAGGTGTCGAACTCTCTACTCATATTTCTTATCCCTGCTATTAGTGCCTTGTTACTGGAATCACTTTCAGTAGAATGTGTCGGGTATGGTTCTAGGGCGAATAGGAACATGGTCTGGAAAGCCCACAGAGAACCATAATAACTGAAAGGCAGGATGAAATATGGGATACCCTTATCCGTCGTGTGTGGCATGAGTCCACATATCCAACAGTTCGATGTGTTCATGATGGACTGGTGTTGGTGTAGGAGTTGAATAAATGAGTTATTTACAAATTCGAGTCTTCTGGCAGATTCGTGTTCAGGTAGAGGGTGAAAGTGTGGAGAGATAGTAGGAGGAGGCTGTGGCTGGGTGACATTCGAAAACGTAACTTTAAACACAAATAGAGTATAACCAGTCAAAAACATCGTTATGCTACACAACATTAAAATACATGTTATCAGAAACTTTCTTTTGGCCAGTACAGTGCATAATTGTCTTTCAAAGTTTGGGAGTCTGGTAGGTCTCTTTACCTTAGGAAACTCCATCCTCTAGTTGCTGCCCGCGGCGGTAGATTGATTCTGCCAGGGAGCGCGCTCTGCTCAGTCCGGGGTAACTCCCGTGGACCAACCAGAACCGTGGACCTAAAACTTCCCAGTTGCACTCCCCAGACTTCAACCGCGACCCTAGCAGCAGAACCGGATGGCGGTTCGAAAATCAAAAATGAGCAAGTTTCCTGAGAGCGAGAGAGCTGAAAAATCAAAAATAGTTCTTGGGGGAAGGGAAAATCACATTCGTTTGTGTGTCTTTTTATTAGTCTCTTTGTCTTGACCTTAGATTATACTGTTCTTTCCCAGGTACGGTGTGGTCTTCAAACAATGACTCAGGTTCGGTAGTGTCCAACTGCATAGACTGTGGCACAAATCCTTGTAAAATATGATCACTCTCCTTTTCGGTACCAGTTTCTTTTAAACGTGCATCGCTGAAAGGGATGAAGCGAGGTATGGATTCTGTCTCGGAGTCTGCAATTCCTTCGTTGACCCACCGGTCGTATGGAAGGGGCAGAGGGACCCGTTTACAATGGGTCCCGTGCACCCAGTTCTTTTTGCCGTCCACCCGAACCGCTGACCTCGTGGAAAGAAGTACCAGGTAAGGTCCGGTCCACCTCGGCTGTCCGTTGTTGGTGCGCTGGAAGTTCCGCACCAAAACCCACGTGCCGGGTGTGATGGAGTGACCTGGATCGTCAGAGGCTGGTGGAGAGGAACTGTGAACCTGTTGGTGTAAAACACGCAATTTAGTTGTCAATTCGCACAAATAGTCAAGCAGTACGGGGTGCTCTATTTCGCTAAGTTTCTTTGGTCTTGGCACGCCCCAGACGTTGGCTGGGCGGCCAAACACTATTTCATGGGGGCTAAGTCCTAATCTGGAATGGACTGTCATTCTCGTTGACAAGAGTGCTAGGGGCAAGGCGTCAGGCCATTTAAGACCTGTACTGGCTTGGATTTTGGCTAATTTGAGCTTTAAAGTGCCGTTGTAGCACTCTACCAATCCAGCTGATTGGGGGTGATTCGCAGAGTGGAATTTTTGCTGTATGCCTAAACATTCACACACTCTCTTCATCACGCGTCCTACAAATTCACTTCCATTATCACTCCAGACAATTCTAGGCATGCCAAACCTCGGGAAGAACTCTTTGACAAGGGCTTTGGCGGTTGACAAGGCAGTGTTGTCTTTAAGGGGGTACGCTTCCACCCACCTGGAGAAAGCGCAAACAACAACGAGCACATACTTCAGATTGTTGCATCTCTCCATGTGAATGAAATCGAGCTACAAAACCTCGAACGGATACGTTGGAGGCGCAAAATGACCAGGTGGAGTTGGGGTTCCCCTACCGGGATTGTACTTCAAACACACCATACAGTTTCTGACCACATTCTCTGCATATTTCGGGATATTGCTATTTTGCCATACTGGGGCCAATATTTTACAGATTCCTCTCGAACTGATGTGTGCAAATCCGTGAGCCATTGTTACTACTGCAAGTACATAGGCGTTAGGCAATAACCATCGCTGGTGTTCTGACAATTCGACCCAACAACCATTCGTGTCTAATCTACCCTTACTTTCTCTCCATTCATTCACCTCTTTCTCAGTTGCCTCGGCTTGTGTAGATTTCACGCTTTCAATGGTGTCCTCACACATTCCTACATCAGTAATCCATCTAGCGGGACCTACAACATACATCCGACTCATTGTGTTCCTTGCAGTCTCTTTCGCAACCTCGTCTGCAAATGCATTCCCGCGGCCAACATCATCCTGAATCTTTTTGTGTGCACTACATTTTATAATGGCAACTTGTAGTGGCAAGGTCAGTGACTGGAGGAGCTCATTAACTAGCTGACCATGTTGTATCTTTGCACCATGTGACGTAAGAAACCCACGTTCACGCCACAATCTCCCAAAACTGTGAGCCACACCAAAGGCGTATTGGCTGTCAGTGTACACATTCACTCGTTTTCCTTTCGCTAACACACATGCTCTGGTAAGCACAATTAGCTCTGCAGCTTGTGCAGAATTATGGGAAATGCGCGCAGTCTCTATAATGGTGTGTAATGTTGTTACGGCATATGCTGCAGTCGTATCACCATTCAGCAGCTTGAAACATGAACCATCAACCCATAAAGTATCATTGCATTCAGGAAGGGGAGTGTCCTGTAAGTCTACTCTCCCTTTTGTCTCTTCTTCTGTCCTAAAGCAGCAGTCATGTTTATCAATCTCGTCTGTTCCTGTCGGAATGGGTAATAACGTTGCGGGATTCAGTGTATCGCACCTCTTTATGTGGATGTGACTTGCTAGCAACGTAAGTTCGTAACTGGATAGTCGAGCGCTAGTAAGGTGTTGTGTCTTCGTCCTGTTTAGTAAAATGTCTACTGCATGCGGGACCATAACGATCAGAGTATTATTCATGACTAATCCAGCGGACTGTCGAATGCAGACAGCTGCTGCGGCGGTAGCCCTCAGGCAACTTGGTAGGGCTTTAGCCACAGGGCCTAGAGTTGCCGAAAAATACGCGCATGGGCGCTGTCTGTCCCCAAAATGTTGTGTTAAAACTGATAATGCACAACCTTCCTTCTCGTGGACATATAATGTAAAAGGCTTACTGTAGTTGGGGTTTCCCAACACAGGAGCCGAACATAATGCATCACGCAACTTGTGAAAACTCGTCTGGCAATCTTCAGACCAAGGCATAGGATTTGGCGTGTCTTTACAGAGTAGTGCCAGCAAGGGTTTAGCTAGTAGTGAGAAATTCGGTATCCATTGTCTACAGTACGATGTAATGCCCAAGAAGGCTCGAACCTCTCTCTGTGTCCTTGGGGCACTTAGTTCTGCGATTGCCTGTATTCTTTCTGGTGTCAGTCTCCTTCCCTCCTTCGACAAGATGTGACCCAAGTAGGTTACTTCTTGTCGGCAAAATTGTAGTTTGGAAAGAGAGACTTTGTGCTTCATGTCACATAAGTGATGCAATAGTGATAACGTAGCTTTCTTGCAAATCTCTTCAGTGTCTGCAGCGATCAGTAGATCGTCTACATACTTAATCAGAGTTGAACCATTTGGTAGAACAATCGTGTCTAGTTGTGTTTTCAGGGCCTGACTGAATATTGATGGGCTTTTGCAGTAGCCTTGAGGAGCGCACTTGAAGCGGAAACTTCGTCCTCCTAAATTAAATCCGAAAATATCTCTACTCTCCTCAGCAATCGGGATACTGAAGAAAGCGTTCTTCAGGTCAATCACCGAAAACCAATTTGCTGAAGCTGGAACCAACGTCAATAAAGCAGTAATGTCGGGGACAACTGGAAACTGTGGGATAACTATCTTGTTTACTTCTCTGAGGTCGATCACGAACCTATACACAGGGGGTTGTGAAGGATCAGTACGTTTTAAGACGGGCAAAACTGGACTGTTACAAACATTTCCTGTTGTTTCTTCGATGACGTCTTTATCAATCAGGTCATAAACAATCGTCAATAACGCCTTTTCACATTCGCTAGATATTTTGTATTGGGGAATACGTGGCAACCTAACGTTGGCTTTCAACGTTATGACATATGGTGCTATCTCCAAACGACCTACATCATTAGAACCATTTGCCCAGAGTGCATCAGGAAGACACGACAATTCAGTTGCAATATTTTCTTTCGACACATACATTGGAGAAATGACTTTCTTACCGAAAGTAAGTTGTACTCCTAATGGTGAACAGTACAAAGTCGCATATAACCTTTTTAGCAAATCCAATCCTAACAAATTTTCACCACAACCTGTTGTAAGAATGAGGGGTGCCTCTAATTCGCATGGGCCAATAGAAAGAGATACAGGACTGGAGATCGGGTTTCTAACAGGGGCGCCAGAGAAACCTACTGAGACATTCATTTCGCCAGACAAAGGTGCGCCAGGAAGTTTTGAGTGCATGATAGAACTTTTTGTAGCACCAGTATCCAGCAGAAATGGCTCTGACACTCCTGAGGCTATTACCTCGACATAAGGTCCATTCTGATCTACTGGAACTGAAACAACTCCCTCTCTTTGTCCATGGCTGTCCTAGCAATCGTTACCCTCGTATTCATGTTCGGTGTAATAGTCGTCAGCATAGTACTGAGCTGACCTGGTCGACGCATTATTCTGTTGGTCGAAGCTGTTCATCGAATTCTGAGGCGTAAAAGAAGTTGTATTCTGCGTGGAATTTCCACGGCCCCTACCTCTAGGGGCATGTTGAACACCTCTTCCCCTTACACCCGAAGCACCGCTCAAACGTCGCGCAAGAGCCGGACAATTACTTTTAAAGTGACCCTCTTCCTTGCAATATGCACATTGATACGGGCCATAAGCAATACGCTGGTGGGAAAACTCGTTTCCTTGCGCGTTTCTCGAATACTGATGTTGCGGTTGATAACTGGGCTGACTAGCCGTACGAGGCGGATAAGCTTGCTGGAGAAGAACTTTAGTTTTTAAATCTTTCGTCTTTTTGTCGACTTTATCTAGCTCGTCTTTGCGCCTATTTTCATAGTACTGGGCTGTAGCTAAAATTTGAGCTGACGTAGAGACAGCCCAAGCACTCTCTGAATCTTTCAATTACATAGTTCAGGGATTAAATTATGTACGAACTTGTCTACAAACAATCTTTGGCCACCCTCGGTAGCCATGTCCTGACCACTATGATCGGTGAAAGTCTCCTCGAATCTTGTGAAAAAGTCAGACACATTCTCATCTTTCTTCTGCTTGCATGCAGATAGCTTGTCCCAGTTTACGCGTACTTCAGGCATTATTGTTTTCATGTATGCAATAATTCTACCGGGAAGTTCAGCTATTAACGGCTCAGGTTTAGAACCACCAATTTGTCTAGCATCTATAGCGGCAATGTTCGCCCATGAGTCACCTAGTTCTTGGGCATGGTTCGTATGGCGTATTTTGCTCCATAGAGGATGTGGAACAACGTTCCCGAACAACATGTCTATGTCCGCTAAATTCATTATACATGAGCTTGCAGTTTGCGATAACTCCTTATAATACCCAGTCGGGTTTTTACGAGGATCAGGCAATGTCTGCTTGAGCGCCAAGACTTCGGATCGTTTCCAGGGGACATGTACCCATACACGCTGGAAATGAGGCAGAATTGGCGGTACTACATTTGCATTGCCTTCCCTCCAAACCGGAGGAACCTCTCTCATGGGGTACTGTCTCGCTCTTTTCCTATCTGATACGTCGTCTTCGTACAATGATCTAGAGACGTTTCCTTTACTCCTATAAGAGAGTAATAACTCTATCGCTTTCTCAACATCTCTGCCTGTAATCATACCTTCGTGGAACTTAAAGCGTGTACGCCATAGTTCGTTCATTGTGTATGTGGGATCATTTGTCTCCAAATCTTTGCCCAGATATACACACATTTCTTCGAATACGTATCTCTGAGTGGGTGCATTCCATTGACGGAAAATTTCCATAACAGACTGAACATCATATCTAACAGTATCCGTAATCCATTTACGGGCTAGTTCATTTAGCACTTTTCTTTCCTCGTAATCAGGCAGTTGACTACGTAACTGTCTATTTTCTGTTTTAGGGGTCGTCTTAGGCGACCCGAAGAAAGGTGAAAGCAGACCAGTGACGGTACCTGTCACTCTTTGTCTAATAGAAGGAGAAGCTTGCGGAGGAGCAAGTGCATCGGAAAAAACAGGCTGAGGCAAAGAAGAAGTAGAGGCAATAGTAGAGGAAGTTGAAGTAGTAGCAGACGTGGTATCATAGACAATAGCTGGAGCTGTAGGCAAAGTCGTAGAAGTAGATGGGGTAGGTAGTAAAGATGGCGGCCCTTGAGAAGGCTGCGCCGGAGAAGTAGGAACCAGCTGAATAGTAGCTGGCGTGTGTGCAAAAGCTGTGTTTCGTGCGCCGGGGCGTGGTATAGAAAAACGCTTTGGCGTTGTAGTAGCGTCTAACGCATACGGTGGAGGTGAGCTTAATAAGTGGGACATTAATGGATCTTTCTCGGATCTTTCCTCTTGTCCTTGTCCTTTATTTGGTAACATCGGGTAGCATTTATCTACTGCTAGTTTCTTGCTCCTAAGTATTTGTTCGCTTTCTTGCTCTTCCTCGTTATCCCTGTATGCAACGGCAGCTTGCACCATCGACATACCTCTTTTATTCTTTTTCGCTAACTTTATTTCTTTCTGTTTGGCTTCTTTGCGCCATAAGCGAAAAGAGTCAAACATCGCCGGCCGGGCTTTTCTCTTAAATAATTTGACCTCTAGGTTATCTAATATTTCTGAGTCGAAACTACCATATTGGGGCCATTTTAAAACACCATCCTTGCGGGTGTATTTTATCCACACTTCATTATACGTGATAGGGCCTACGCCGTGCTTTACGTAGAGCTCATATGTTGGAGTTCCAATCGGAGGAACCGGACAGGAATCCTCTAATCGGGAGTCCTTACTATAACCAAGACAAAACAAGTTTCCATGTCTGCTAAAACCAGGCATCTTTGCACACTAGTCTAACTTCAAACTTCAAAGGATTATCTGCTACGATATTTCTCGTGAATACACAAGTCCTTCGGCTTTGGGGCTTGCAAGTACCAAATCAAGGCGTATCTCAAGGATACCAAAAACTAAGGACAAACTAAGGACTGGGAGACGCTCCACTTATACTTAACTGAAGTATTTGAAGATCGGTGACGTCGCTAGAAGACTCGTCTATCGTTTCGCTCTACCAAGGATCACTGGGTCCAAAACAAGGCGATAGTCAGGGCAGCAGTCCTTCGTAGCCGTCGGGACGCGGGGAACCTCGCAGCAAAGACCTTCGGAACCACGTCGACATACAGGGGTCGCTGAAGTGGCTGGCCGTCCTCCGGAATTTTCACACGAAGCTCCTCACGAACATCTGGCTTGGACCGTCGCCGCTTGATACCGCCCCGAGTTGGGCGCCAACTGAGGTAACGGGTTTTTAGGAACCCATTTGGTGCCAGGGGATAACACCCGAAGACCTCTGAGTTCTCCCTGTTCCGGACCACAGAAACACGGAGTCTTCTAGTCGAGTCAGAGATCGAGTTTTATTGATAGCTACCAAGTAACCGGTGTCCTAGAAGCACGACAAACACGGGTCATGTGTTCTCAGGAGACTGTTCGTTTTTACAGAACCAGCCTTCTCCTTATATACAGAAATAATAGCTGCAAGCAAGAATTCTTGAGTTTATGATATGGCTATGCACATATTTCTACAATAATACGAAAGAGCGAAGTCATGTAGGCAAGCCCGTATTTTAGATGTCCAATGCGTGATAGATTACTTAGCCAAGCCCGGAACTCCCATCAGATATCGATGAAACCCCAATAAAGGAAGGCACCTCCTAGTCATAAAACTGGCCATAAACGGGGAACAGGACAGGTGTGTGTTTGTAGAAAGCATGGTTTGTATGTAGTGAATGGTTTGAGGAATGTTATGTATCGATGCTATCGCATTTGGCCACTAGGCGAGGGGCTGCCCAAACAGGTTTGGCTAGAGGCAATGGAGTCAGTTGGGACAGGTCAGGGGGAAGTCAGGGAAGGAGGACGTGTCCTTTTAGATCAAGCTCGACCTTTAATTGACTTATCATGAGGGCAAGACGTAAGATGGATGCCGTTCACAAAATGGAGTCTAAGGGGTAGGGACGGAAACTACGATTTGGGGGTATTGGCGACCCTCGATTATGACGCAAATGCATGGGAATGATGCCCTAATCATTATCGGTTCGCTGACACCAAATTCGTCATGGTACGTTAATATTTTGTGACACGGGTATTGGACCTCGATATCGGGATAATAACAGGGTCCAGATTTTCAGAACCACACAACCACAGGAATAGACTAATCACAGAAAGGGAAAATCGTGATGACAAACTCCTAGCACCATATACTCTTAATGGGAGCACTGCAATTACAGTACCCAGGAATGGACCTAGGTACTGTAGGGGTACAGGGCTCATGCACTTGTACCCTCACCACTGGCATAGGGCACCCAGCTAGAGGGGTGACTGATGTATGCCAGGGCAGTGGTTTGTGGGCATGGCACACAGGGATGTGTGCCACGTCGACTCTTCACTTTGTTCTGCACCAAGACACGCAGCCTGCAAAGGCAGTGTATGCGTCAGGGTAAAGGGTTCTCTAAGGGTGGCCCAATAAGTGTTGCAGCCCTTAGGGGCCTTCTCTGGTCACAGTGCCCTGGGTACCTGTGACACTATTTACCAGGGTCTGACATGTGGCCAGAGATGTCAATTGGGTTTAGGCTCCAATGCAGTTTTTAGGGAAGGAACACAGGTCCTGGGTACCTGATTGACAAGAGCCCAGGGCACACTCAGTCAAAGAACATCAGCAATTCAGCAAAAAGTGGGGGCATGCCATGCAAGAAAGAGGGCACTTTCTCACAAGCGCCAACAGCACTGTTGTGATTGGCTGGCCGCAACCTGACAGGAAAGATGCTGCCACCATTTTATAACTCTGTACACGGTCCTGGGGACTCCAAATTGATGTTAAATGTAATAGAAGTGGTCAAGGTAAAGGTACCCTGACCCAGTGGGTGCAATATAAGTGTTGCTGAGGGCCCCCTAGTGGACATGAAATTGTCTAAAATTCATATTTTCTTTTACACGTGCAAAGAAAAACTAATCCATAGCACTACTCATCTGGGACCCCAGGTGAATCAGCGACAGATTTGCGGATCCAGCGCTCAATTAAAGAACAAATGCACCCACTCACGCACCCATTCAACCAATCACACCAATAAAACCACAAACACACCCATTTAGCCACTCACACCCCCACTGATAGACCCAGACAACCACTAACAATCCACTCTCAGACCCACAAAACCACGTTGTAGGAGAGTGGGGTCTGCAATCCTATGGTCACCCCAGATTTTTGCTTTTTGCTTCACTGGTTTACGACTTTCCCTGGCTGTGGGCCTGCTAATCAGACCCACAGCCTAGCCGTTCTCTCTCTAAATTGACAACCATGTACTTTAGGTGCATTTACCAATTGGTACTGGGCCACCTTATCAGTCCCTGTACCCAGGGCATAGGTGTACCCAGGGCCTACCAGGGGCTGAAGCATGTATTATGCCACCCCTGGCTGGCCATCTAAAACTGACACAACTGGCTGCACGACAGCTGGGGCAAGGTGGTGTAAACACCCTTTGCTGTAGATATAGTATACCTATATCTAACCCTAAAATGGACACATATCCTCCTATCAGTCACTCCTATGGCAGGCCTTAGCAATCCTGCAGGCAGAGTGCTTGGAATTATGTGAGATGGTGCTCTAGCATGAGCTGAGCCTGTCTACAGCTTTCGGAACCAAGTCCTTTAGCTGTTTCCATGATAACGCTATACCATATACTCTTAAGTGCATTATCAACCTCGCTGTTAAATGCTAACTCTGGTATAACATTATCAAAACATGTCGAGTAAGGTGTCATACGAATTGGAATACTACCCCCTCGCCAATTCTGGCGACGGGGGTAGCATTCCACCCTCCTAGAGGGACACGACATGTATGTAGCTGTAAACCCCGGTTAAAGTTAACTCGAGCCTTGGCATCACAAAATGGATGCTGCCACCACAGACACAAGTCTGACCTCCTGCTGCTGGGAGTCCTTCCAGCGAGGGCGGCCTGGACAAAGGGTTTCCTGCCTTGGGAGGTGCTAGCACCACCCCAGACAGGATTTTGTGTATTGGGTAGGACAGGCCTGAAAGGAATGAGACATGCCTGGGGCACACAAGGTGTCCTGTGCATACACCGGTTCAAACCAGTTGCTGGGGCATCCCTGCCCCAGCTCTGGCGGGAAACCCGACAAAGGATAGGGGGTGTAGCCACCCCCCTTCCTGGTCCCACCCAGGGGAGGGACCTAGTCAGTAGTGCAGCCCCCTTTCGGAGAATAAAGGTAGGAGCTGGTCCCATTCCAAATTAGATTATCCTGAACAATTCTACAAGAAGAAACTCTGGACTTCGACGTTCTGCTCCCCAGAAGACTGAAGAATCTCCCTTGTGGACAAGGAGTGTCCACCCTGCAACTGCAGGCACCATCAAGCGTCCAGCGGCTTCACATTGTCGTCTTTCCTCGAGGATCCATACTTCAGAGCCCGACGAGACCCGGATTCCCAGACCTCTCAGACCTCAACTCACATCTGCAGCAAAGCTGACACCTGTGGGTGCGACGAGACACGTGGGACCGGCCATCTTGAACGAACCTGCACTTCGCTTCCAGCACAACTCCTGAGGTAAACTCGACCAAGTGCTTTGGGGATTGAGAAGCCCCAGCCCCGAGCAGCCCCTGCACCGAAGATCAGCCCTCCAGCTTCCACGAGATCTGCGTGGGGCCCTTCTGCTTGTTTGCTGCTCGACGCGTTGTCTGGTCACTTGCCGGCTGGCTAGTGGCCTCCTAGACGACGAACCTTTGAATCTTCACTGCTTGTCTGGTTGCTCCAGACTGGCCCTTGCTCCCTTCCAAAAGAGGGGCACCCCGGACTCTTAGTCCGCACCAGACGTCTTTTCCACTCACCGCGTGGGTTGCCTTTGCCAAGGCCTGTTGACTCCAGTTCCGGATCCGACACCGCTGACAGCGAGAGCCTGCGTGGGACAGCTCGTGCCTCCATCCTGGTCATCAAAGACACCTCCTTGTCCACGTGGCTGCAGAGTCAATCGTCCACTCTTCACCTGATCGCGATGACAGCATGTGGTTCCTTCCTGGTTCCACACCGGTCACTGGCTAGTGACTTTGAACACTGTCCCCTCTGCTTTCAGGTCCTCTTCTTCACCGATCCACCCTTGGATCGCATCGGACATCTTCCTCCTGGTCGCCTGCAGCCTCTTTTCTTTCAGGCTCCATTGACTTCAACGCGAGAACCCGACACTTTGGCACCTATGCACCCGCGGCCCGTGGGTGAGGTAACGAGAGCATTTCGGTGCTCAAGGGTAGTCTAACTGTCCTAGTGTCCAATTCCACAGTCGTTGTTGTCCTAACTAGTCACGATTGTCTGTACTCACCTTTAACTTTAACTGTACTGTCCATAGACGTTGTTACGCATCTCGCGTGTGAGTTCACACTCTGCACACACGTTCCGTGGGCCTCCTATTACTTACCTAGAGTTAGTGTAGCGTGGTCCCATCGATCCTACAGCCTCTGGACAGCTCCATTCCTTTTATCGACTCTCACATTCCACTTACTTAGTATATGGTTTGACGTGCCCCTAGGGCACCATTGTAATTTTGTGCAACTTGTCGTATTTTTCGTAAGAGATTGTCATGTGCTTAGCCCTCTGACCTCAAAGAGTTCAGAGGTGTTGTTATTAATAAATATACTGTTTATTTTCATAACAACCTGTGTGGTGTCCTTTCATCTGGTATTCAAGGGGTTATATTGTGGTAAAACAGCTGGCTTCACATGCCAAAAGAGTTTAGCCTAAAACTGCTTTGTCCATGCTACCATTAGGATAGCTGGTCTATAAGGTTGACTTGTAACCAATCACCATAAGGGTTGTTTGTACTGATACAAGGTGATCACTAGATCTAGTGAGCATCATATATCAGGCCAACTTCTCACACGTATGCACCCACTCAGACCCATACAGCCAGACCTCACTCACTGATCGACCCACACAGCCCCACTCACAGACCCACAAAACCACTTGCTCACCCACTCACAAACCCATACAGCCACTCCTACACCCAATCACACAGACTCATGCACACACCCAGTTGGACACATCCACTCACACACTAACACAGCCACACACACTCACTGACCCTTACTGGTACTCTCACACTCATTCACTAACCCTATACCATAACTAGAACGAATGGTGGTCCCATGTGGGAAGCACCCGCACTCGTAGGTCTGTAGGCTGATGATTGACTGTGATGCTGGTAGGTAGGTGCTGTTTGGTAACCCCTCCTGAGTAAGAGGGTATGGAAATCAGCAGAGAAGCATTATACCAATAGTGGACAACGTCCCCAAACACACTCAAAATAAAGGATTTTCAAATAATTTGTATTCCTTTAGTTGTAAGTTCACAAAAAGAATTTGGTTTATTCAATTCCTTCTCAATTTTAGATCATTTTTTCGGTGATGTTATCTTCACATCATTCTTTTATCTCATATTCAATTGATTGCCCAATGCATTTCGGGCCCTTAGCCCTTCTTCAGGGGATTCACAATCTGACAAAGAAAGTATACACAACATTAGAATATTAACGGGTTCAACATAATGCATTTTCATGATTAATCTGGAGCACAGGATGTGTACTTTTGTAACTATCAACCTTGTATCCCAAAAAGTATGCGTGTGACATTCGTGTTATCTGCATAACAAAACTTGATAAAAGGTTAGAAAAAGTGATACGTTTTCAAATGACATAGTACACGTGTTTGTGGGAATAGTACCAGTTTAACAGAAAACATGAAACGGTAAGCGAGTGCTGGTGAACTTAGTGAAAATACAACAATACCTTTAAACGTTCCGTATTACTACGTATTAATGAGACGCGTGGAAGTGCATGAAAAGATTTACAAGGACGCATCTGCCCGAGTTATCTGGAAGCGTTAAAAAGAAATACAGTCAGCGTGATGACAAAACATCACAAGTAATTGGTAAGCCCCAAGTAAAATGCAAATCACTTACGTATTATTACAACGTTTCGAATCGGTACGATGTTAGTTTCATACTTTGAAACGAGTAAAGATCAGTGTAAGTAATATAATGTCGCATAAAATACACCCTAGAGGTAAACCAATGTGCGGAGGGAATCCGTCTTACCCCATAGTCGGCGAGTAGGTTCGACGTGTGCAGCGTCTTCTGGTTGAATGAAAGGACGCGGTAAGAATGACGTAAAAAAAAAGCGCCGTGATGGGCAGTGAAGAAATACTATATACAAGAGTACGACTCGGGTATTAAGTGGATCGCCACAAAAAGTGAAAGTGATAAAAGAATTACGTAAAGTGTGTGTTTTGTACAAGGCGGTTCAGAATGCTAGGATTGACAGTTCAAATATAAACAATCACTGTACAAGTCAAAATTGCGGTGATATGAATTCTTATATGAAAAAATGAGAAAAACAGTGTTAGCAACAATCATACAGTATCAACTGATCAGACATGCATCAATCTTCAATAAAGAGGTCTAGAATGTGATTACAAAAAACAGTTAAGGTCCATCCGATCAAGGAGTCCTTTTTGATGAACAGTATTTAAATGGTGAATCCAAAAAATCTCACGTCTAAGGAGATGTTGAGAATTATCCCTGCCAGGCAAAATTTGCGGTTGTTCTAGTACCAGAAATCTAATTTGACTGGGGGTGTGATTAAAGGTGTTACAGTGTAAGGCCAACGGTGATTTGCAATTTTTTGTACGGATATTGCTCTTATGTTCCGTCACTCTGGTTTTGATTTTACGTTCTGTTTTGCCCACATACGCCAGTCCACATGGACATTTAATCATATAAATCAGATTCCGACTGTCACATGTTACGTTTACTCTCAGCTTAATTTTGGTTCCTTGGCTGGGATGCTGAACATTTGCTACCTTGATAATGTGTGTGCAGGCATTTTTAGTGAGCTCTGGCATTTTTGTAGATGGCATGTACTGGTGCCGCTGCCGAGGTCAGAGGATCACAAAGGAGGCGGCTGGGGCTCCGTCCATTTCATAAAGTCTGGAGGGGATGCTACGCTTGTAGACCCTGCATCACGGTCTTTAAAGTAGTGCATTTACAAATGCTGGCTTAATTTTAGGCGCCAGTAAAAGGTGTCTCAAACATATTAGCAAGGGGAAAGCTGCTCTCTCCTCACTGTTGGCCCATTTAGACCCCATTCTCTTTATCTTCGCCAGCTTCCTTCCTTAAGAGTACAGCCCTTCTCTTCCTTAACTGCCCCCTCTGAAATAATGGCTTCTGTGTATTAACAATACCTACAGTAAGGTGCACAGCTGTTACAGCTGGTTTCACAGGGCTTGCCCAGCTTACGTTTCAATGCAAGCTCAGTGGGCGGGGAACCCTGCAGCAGCATTTCACTCACCGCACATCCCTAGACAGGCATACACAGATTAATGGGGCCAATTACACGCAGATGTCTGCCGCAATTTATTAGCATATATTTTCTTTTTAAACCAGTGTTCACTGGTGTAAAAAGTTTTTCAATGAAGATATTTTGTACAAACAAGCAGGCTTGGAATTATGCAGCCACTAGGAGAATAGGTAAACAAGTACAGCACTTGCGCTGTGAGTAGTTTTACGTTTAGTTTGCACAGCACTTGTGCTGTGCTTGTTTACTAATTGCTCTGTGGCTGCATGCATTTTTTGCATGCTTGTTGAACAAGCCGAGGGATAGCATCACCCACCTGGCTATGACTAAGAGCTGCAGCCATTCTCCTACTAGGCGGGGCTGTACCAACCCACATACCTCCTAGGGAAAAATGAATTCATTGTACTTCCAAAAGTAAATCGTTCGATTTACATTAGCAGTTGAGGTTGCCATTAAAGGCATGCCCTTCAAGACCCAGTCTCTGGCAACTCAGGTTAAAATATATTCACACTATAGGACCCTTCGGCCATTAACACGCTCTTAACAAGTGACACTTTTAACAAGTGAGACCATGTACTTTTAGGAGCGGTTCTTGGATGTGCACACAACATTCAAAACCACTTGCTTAACTAACAAATTAAGCGCCCAGCCCACACCTTTCATCTCACTCCAAAACCCACACCTGTCCTGCCTTCCTCACCTTCAGCGACCACTGATCTGGGCTGCAGTTTAAGAATCCTCTCTGGGCATAGCCCTCTCCCCATAACCTGCCCTCTACCTTTGTAAGCTATGGGAAGCCTCCCTGAGTTTAGGTTTTGAAGTCACAGTAGGACATGGACCACAAGTACCTAAGGGCTACCATTTTATAAGGATCCATGTTGTACCCCATCATTTCACGAACAGAAATATCACTAGGGGTTGACTCTGCATGTTTTCATTTTGATATTTGGACAAGTCTTAACAACTCTACATTTTCCCATTCCATACCACACAATCCGACAACCACAGATTTCAAATCACCAACACTATTACACAACCCACTACATAAGTTCAAGTTCAAGTTCAGATATTTGTATAGCGCACTACTCACCCAGAGGGTCTCTCAAGGCGCTAGGGGAAGGGGTTGACTTATTTGTCGAATAGCCAGGTTTTCAGTTCTTTTCTGAATGAGATGTGGTTCTGATTAAGGCGGAGGTGGGTGGGGAGTGAGTTCCAGGTCTTGGCAGCCAGGAAGGAGAAGGATCTGCCACCCATGGTGGATTTCCGGATGCGCTGGACTGCGGCGAGGGCTT
The DNA here is from genome assembly GCF_964261635.1 of Lissotriton helveticus. Taxonomy (NCBI): domain Eukaryota; kingdom Metazoa; phylum Chordata; class Amphibia; order Caudata; family Salamandridae; genus Lissotriton; species Lissotriton helveticus. Next base: position 228,242,161 of record NC_136067.1, on the reverse strand, counting down.
GGTTGGACGATCTTAGTTGGCGGGTGGGTTTGTAGAAGGACAATCGAGTGTTGAGGCATTCGGGTCCTAGATTGTAGAGGGCCTTGTGTGCGTGGGTGAGAAGGCGGAAGGTAATTCTTTTGTTGACGGGAAGCCAGTGGAGCTCTTTTAGATGTCCGGTGATGTGATCTTGGCGCGGGATGTCTAATATGAGTCTCGCTGACGCGTTTTGGATGCGCTGGAGTTTTTTCTGTAATTTTGTTGTGATTCCGGCATAAAGTGTGTTACCATAATCCAGTCGACTCGTGACCAGTGCGTGGGTGACAGTCTTTCTTGTCTCGAGGGGGATCCAGCGGAAGATCTTTTTGAGGATGCGAAGTACGTTGAAGCAGGAGGACGAGACGGCGTTGACTTGTCTGGACATCGAGAGAGAGGAGTCTAGGATGAAGCCAAGGTTACGTGCATGGTCTGTGGGAGTGGGTGCTGTGCCCAGAGCTGAAGGCCACCAGGACTCGTCCCAAGCGGAGGGTGAAGGTCCTAGGATGAGCACATCCGTTTTGTCTGAGTTGAGTTTTAGGCGGCTCTGTTTCATCCATTCGGCAACTTCTTTCATGCCTTCGTGAAGATTGGTTTTGGCGGTGTTGCGGTCTTTGGTGAGGGAAAGGATTAGCTGGGTGTCGTCGGCGTAAGAGATGATGTTAAGGTTGTGTTGACGCGCGATGGAGGCGAGAGGACTCATGTAGACGTTGAAGAGGGTGGGACTGAGTGAGGATCCTTGAGGTACGCCGCAGATGACTTCGGTGGCCTCTGAGTAGAATGGGGGCAGTCGGACTCTTTGAGTTCTCCCAGCGAGGAATGAGATGATCCAGTCCAAGGCTTTTCCTTGTATGCCGATGTTGCTGAGTCGATGTATAAGGGTGCTGTGGCAGACGGTGTCGAAAGCGGCGGAAAGGTCGAGTAGGATGAGGGCCACTGTTTCTCCATTGTCCAGGAGTGCTCGGATGTCGTCGGTCGCTGCAATGAGGGCGGTTTCGGTGCTGTGTTTGGCTCGAAACCCGGATTGAGATGGGTCGAGGGAGTTGTTGTATTCAAGGAAGGTGGTGAGCTGGTTGTTGACGGCTTTCTCGATGACTTTGGACGGGAAAGGTAGGAGGGATATGGGTCGGTAGTTTTTCAGTTCTGAGGGGTCCGCTGTGGGTTTCTTCAGGAGGGCGCTGAGTTCCGCGTGTTTCCAGCTTTCTGAAAAGGTGGCAGAGTTGAAAGAGCAGTTGATGACATCGCGGAGTTGGGGTGCGATGATGGAATCAGCTTTGTTGAAGATATGGTGGGGACAGGGGTCAGAAGGCGAGCCAGAGTGGATTGAGTTCATGAGGTGAGTGGTGTCTTCAGTGGTGATTGGGTTCCAGGCGCTGAGGATGTTAGTTAGAGGAGTAGGATCTGAAGGGGGTGGGGCGGGTTGATCGCTGGGAGAGTTCTCGAAACTGTTGTGGATGTCGGCAATTTTGTTGTAGAAGAAGGAGGATAGCGCATTGCAGAGGTCTTGGGAGGGGGTGATGTCGTTAGTTGCTGCGGTGGGGTTGGTGAATTCTTTGACGATATTGAAGAGTTCCTTGCTGTTATGAGTGTTGTTGTCAAGACGATCCTTGAGTGCTGATTTCTTGGCGGATCGAATCAGTTGGTGGTGTTTGCGGGTGGCTGTCTTGAGGGAGGCCATGTTGTCTGAGGTTGGGTATTTTCTCCAGTTCTTCTCTATGGTGCGGCATAGCTTCTTGGATATTTTAAGTTCGTCATTGAACCAGGGAGCTTTTTTGCTGGCTGATTTCGTCTGGTGCTTTTTCAGGGGTGCTAATTCGTCCGCACTGAGGGTAATCCAATGCCTGAGGTTTGTGGCCGCTTGGGCTGGGTCCAAAGAGAGGGTGGGAGGGTTTTGGCTGAGAGATGTGAGGAGTTGGTCGGTGGTGATTTTGTTCCAGTTTCTTCGAGGAATCGGTAGTGGACGGTTGTGGGTCAGGGTAGTTTTGTAGCTGAAGTGAACACAACTGTGATCCGTCCAGTGGAGAGCTGTAGTGTGATCGAAGGAGATGTGTTTGCTTGAGGTGAAGATAGGGTCGAGCGTGTGTCCGGCTGTGTGAGTGGGGGTGTCAACAAGTTGTTTGAGTCAGAGATTGGCCAGGTTGTCCAGAAGGGTGGTGGTGTTGTTGTCGTGTTTGTTTTCAAGGTGGTAGTTGAGGTCTCCTAGAAGAATGTAGTTTTCGGAGGTGAGGGCGTGTGGGCTGACGAAGTCCATGATGTCATCGCTGAATTGAGTGCGGGTGCCTGGAGGCCTGTAAATGAGGGTGCCTCTAAGTGTGTTCCTGGGGTCAGTGTGGATCTGGAAGTGGAGGTGTTCGGCGGTTGCGAGATTGTCGTCGGAGCTGGTTGTGATTTTGATGGTGTTTCTGTGGACGATGGCGATGCCTCCTCCTGTTTGATTGATGCGGTCTTTTCGGATAATTTTGTAAGCGTCCGGTATGGCTATGGCGATGTCGGGAGCAGATGATGTGTTCATCCATGTTTCAGTAAGGAAGGCGATGTCAGGTGACGCAGTGTCGATTAGGTCCCAGAGTTCTGTTGCATGTCTGTGGACCGAGCGGGTGTTGAGCAGGATGCAATTAAGGCGGTTGGAGTTGTGTTTGGAGGACGTGGATTTGGTGAGGGTCCTGAAGCAGTTGAACTTGCAGGAGAAGCAAGCAAAAGGGCCGTGAGTACGTCCTGGAGTGGCTTCGCAGCATAGAGGAGTACGTCCGGGGTTGAGGGCAAGGAGAGTAGCGGCATCAAATGTGATTCGAGGGTTGGGAGCGGCGGGGACCAGGGGGACAGGCGCTGGGCGCGGTCAAGGCGCGTGGACGCTGCGCGTTGGGACATCTGTCATAAATGGATAGTGGAGGGGGGCGGAGCGTGGGCGGGTCAGCTGGGAGGCGGGATCTGGGAGGAGGCACGGGCTCACGGAGGTAAACAAAGTCCCAAAATGGCAGCCCTGTCCCTGAAACGAGACTGGGGCACAGCCGGAGTATAGCACAGTCACAAACACTCGCAAAACACGTCTCTTTACCCCACACAGCAAAGTCTACAGTGCGCAGCAATAATCAAATAAATTACGTAAGGCAAATTAATTCTGGCGCCGAGTGCGCAGCCACTGTACTCAAATAAATGTCTAAAGTGGGCAAAAGCGATACCAGGCGCTGCGAGCGATCTCTTTCCGTGCAGGCAGGCAGCAGCGTGATGTTCCTTCTGAGGGGCTCAGGCTGCTGGGGGCACAAGCGTCCGTAGGGAGGCAGAGGGCGAGGGGAGCGACCGTACAGGAAAGCGTCCACACGGTCACAAATGGCCAGGGGATAGAGCGCTGTAGCTGTACTCGTGGGTGGGCGGGTCAGCTGGGAGGCGGGATCTGGGAGGAGGCACGGGCTCACGGAGGTAAACAAAGTCCCAAAATGGCAGCCCTGTCCCTGAAACGAGACTGGGGCACAGCCGGAGTATAGCACGGTCACAAACACTCGCAAAACACTTCTCTTTACCCCACACAGCAAAGTCTACAGAGCGCAGCAATAATCAAATAAATTACGTCAGGCAAATTAATTCTGGCGCCAAGTGCGCAGCCACTGTACTCAAATAAATGTCTAAAGTGGGCAAAAGCGATACCAGGCGCTGCGAGCGATCTCTTTCCGTGCAGGCAGGCAGCAGCGCGATGTTCCTTCTGAGGGGCTCAGGCTGCGGGGAGCACAAGCTTACGTAGGGAGGCAGAGGGAGAGGGGAGCGACCGTACAGGAAAGCGTCCACACGGTACATCTAACCCACATCACAGAATTCCACATCATGCCTCAAAATGCAACAGCACACCACATAATTAAACTCCACAACATACCACTCCACAACACAAGATGCCATTTCTCATCATTACAGTGTACGAGACACAATCCCACTCCACATTATTCCAGTATACTCAGTACCACATAATTACTATACACATATTTCCACTGCAAACCGTGCTCCATAATTCCGCCACACAAATCCACATCACACCACACACAATTCCAGTCTTAACAATTCCAATCCATCCCACATAATTCCACTCCACATGCGTCCACTCCAATACACCAAGGTAAATATATTGTCATTTACAACTGCAATAACTAACTTGCACAAATGCAAGACCAATTTGCATTGCAATTGCTTGTTTAATTTGTGCTTTTGGTTGTCGGAGCCAAAATGTGTTGCTGTTCTGTATGGATGTGTACTTTTAGTTTGAGATCTGGGACAGATCAGAGGGAGACTAAAAAAAATAGATTTGAAAAGAAAATGAACCAGTGCTTGGGAAAGGCGTTTGCTTCTGTGTGGATCCGACGGGGGGCTGAGCAACACAACAGATCTGCCCAAAAACACTCCTCAAATTGAGCTTCTGAACACGAGTCTTATAAAGGGTTGAACAATATTGACCATTTAGAAGTGGTATAGGAAAAATAAAAGATGAAAGGAAGATTTGTTCAGTTCAGGACTATCAGTGGGTAGCCATTATTGATACTTTTGTTCAGAGAGTGGAACACCACTGCTATATTTCTAACTTTGGATTTTCACTGACAAAAGATTCTAAGTGATCTGGAGACAAAAACTAAAGAAAGATTTCACAGGTATGTGAATTAGTCTGTAAAAGTACATAGAAATAAAGTTATGAGTGTATACAAGCTGAAAGAAAATGTGTAGGTTCTAGAGAACAGTAAGAGGGAAACTAAAAGGGAGAGGGTAGATGAGGCTATTAAGTTAAATCAGTGAGCAGCAAAGCAGGAAGATAAATGGCTATATAAAGAGTTATTTTACTAAGCTACTATGAATGAGTGTCTTGAAGTAGATGTGTGATTGATTACAGTATATAATTTAATAGTGTATAATTTTGACATACTCACAGACAGGCAGGCACTCATACTCCCAGTTAAAGTTTCAGAAAACCACTTGTATACCCACTACTCAGATAGCCAGGCTGCGGTTGACACTCAAAGACACAAATACAATCATTCTGCAACCCATTTACTCAGCTGTACACTCACTTACATAGTCATTTATACACCCATGCTGGCACTACCACATCCCCTCAGAGACCTATACAGACATCCATGTATCCAGCACGGAGTCTGTTACAGACACAATTACATACCCATACACCCACATATACATCTAGTTACCCACCCATACAGCCACTCAAATACCTATTTACATAACCATACAGCCACTTATAGATCCAGTGAGATAGTGACAGAGGCACTTACACAGCCAAACAGTAGTTAAGAATCAAGTACTAATGGAACCAGTTGCACACACAATAACAAACCCCAACACCCATTTAAAAAGCCAGTAGGCAATCCATATTGCCACTTACATACCCATTTAGAGAACCATAGAGATACTAGGATAGCCAGTCACACCAAAATAGTTATTTACACATCCAATGACAGCCAAAGAGAAACGGATACATTCACTGACATATGTACTCAAGCACTGACGGGAAACTACCATTACAACAGAGACATTACAATGTAATACTATTACAATGACTCCACTACAACGCAGGTACCATTGCAACGCAGGTACTATTACAATGCATGCTGTTACAATACATTTATGGTTAAGGTATGTGTCCAGGTGAGTTGAAATGTATTTATTCGGTTTTTATTTTAATAATTGTTGTAATGAGTGTATAATTAGTGATTTTTAAACTTTTTCAAATTTGTTATTCAGAAAAGGATATTTACATTATTTTTAATAACCTGAGAATTTATTTAGCAAATTCGAAATATAATTTAACATTTTTATTAAAAAATAATTTATAATAAGGAAGGGTTTGTAATATAACCCTTTAGGCACAGAATGTGAGGGATGTAGGGGCTATGGGCGGGGAAGTATATTAATACTCTGGTATTAATTTTAATACCAGAGTATTACATTTAGATAATAAATATAAAGTTTTATTTAAAAATATATATAATTTACATACAGAAAGGGTTTGTAACCTAACCCTTTAGGCATGGTTTGGGAAGGGTTTAGATGTTATGGGTGGGGGAGTCTATTAATACACCAGTATTGATTTTAATAACAGGTTATTAAGTTATTTAGAGAATAAATATAATCTAATAGTTTAAAAAATATATAATTTATATTAAGAAATGGTTCCTACCCTAACCATTTACGCACAGGTTGTGAGGGGTTTAGGGGTGAGGAAGTGTATTAATACTCTAATATAAGTTTGAATAACAATTAATAAAAACAAAATTGTTTAATTTGAAATATAGAAATCGGAAAAATATTTGAAAACCTTTATATTTAAAAATATAATGAAGCATAACACCGAATAGTTTTTTCAAATATTAAATATATTTAATTAAAAACAAAGATTTATTAAATAATAAATATGAAATGCACTTAAAAATATCAGTAATTATTTTGTTTAAATAAAGTGTATAGTTTTTTTTACAAATGTTTGTGTAATTCTGAACTGTGTAAATATTTTTTATAACAAAAAAATAAATTCCCGCGCTTTTCCACTTATATTGAATGGTAATTGCCCTATTTTTCGGTAACTTTTAGCCTTGACACACGAGGTTAAGCGTTTGTTTCTACAGTCAGTAGAGCGTCACTGTCCAGATCGGATGCAAGGGAGAGTTGGGGTCAGTTAAGAACTTTTAATACGTTAAATTTACAGGTGTAGGTGGCCGCATTTTTTTTATAAGGAGGGAGGTAGTTGTAAGGTAGATTGTGTAAAAATCAATGTAATGAACAAGTTACTTACCTTCGGTAACGTTTTTTCTGGTAGATACAGTATCTGCCTGTGGATTCCTCACCTTGTGAATATCCCCTTGCGTCAGCAACATTCTGAAATTCTTTTCGTAGCTTCGCGTCGACGTGGACTTGGACGTCATAGAGGCACGGCATTGCACGCGACTCCGCTGACGTCACAGACGCCCATAATAGGCCCACGCCGGCGTGATGACATCAGTTCCGCCCTTTTTTCCGTGCCTTCGAGGCACACGGACGGCCCAATGACAGTATATATATGCATAGTATACACAGTAAACAATAGTCAAGGTAACACACACAGTGTGAAGTAAATGTAAGAAAACATTTGAAAGAACACATTTTCCTTGAACATAAAACAAATACAGCACAGAAAACCCTGGTATAGAAGAGTGGACAACGGGGAGGCGGGTGGGTCAGTGAGGAATCCACAGGCAGATACTGTATCTACCAGAAAAAACGTTACCGAAGGTAAGTAACTTGTTCTTCTGATAGATACATCTGCCAGTGGATTCCTCACCTTGTGAATAGATTCCCACAGCAGTCCCCACTTCTGGAGGAGGGTGTCCACTCTCCTAAACCAGAAAATCCTGGAGGACAGAGCGCGCAAAGTGGCCGTCCCTCCTCACTCAGAGTCCAAGCAGTAATGCTTCACAAAAGTGTGGAGGGAGGACCAAGTTGCGGCCCTACAAATATCCTCTACAGGAACACCTCTAGACAAAGCCGAGGTTGACGACTTGTAGAATGAGCCCTTATACCCTCTGGAGGTTCCTTACCGGCCAAAGAGTAACAGATCTTTATACAGAGGATGATCCATCTTGAAAGAGTTCTTTTATGAACCGCTCTTCCTTTCTTGCAGCCAGCAAACCCATTGAAGAGCTCGTCATCCACACGACAGTCTTTAGTTCTGTCCAGGTGAAAAGACACCGCCCTCCTAGGGTCCAGATGGTGTAACCTCTCCTCCTCCTTGGAAGGGTGAGGGGGAGGATAAAAGGTAGGGAGGGTAATGGATTGTCCTAGGTGAAAGGGAGTCACCACCTTAGGGAGAAAAGCAGCCCTGGTCGTAAGAACCAATCGTTCAGCATGAATGGTCAAGAAAGGGGGCTTGGAACTAAGAGCTTGAAGCTCACTTACCCTCCTTGCCGAGGTAATTGCAACCAGGAAGACTGTCTTAAAAGTCAGAAGCCTCATAGGACACTTGTGTAAGGGCTCAAAGGGAGCACCCATCAAGTATGTTAAGACAAGATTTAAGTCCCATAGAGTCACAATAAAGGGAGTAGGAGGGAATTTATTAGTGAGACCCTTCAAAAATCTAAAAAACTACAGGAGATTTGAAAAGAGAAGGCTGGTCCGGCAAACATATACACGAGAGATAACCCTTGACTGTGGACATGGCAAGCCCTTGCTGCGCCAAGGAGAGAGCAAACTGGAGAATATCAGATAAATGGGCTTTCAAAGGGTCTACAGACTTACCTCCACACCAGGTGACAAATCTAGACCACCTATACGAATAGATGGACTTAGTGGAGTCACGTCTAGCTGAAAGAATGACATCCACCACATCGTGTGGGAGAGAAAAGGAGTTCAGGTTGCCCCGTTCAATCTCCAGGCATGAAGGTGTAAGGTCTGGAGGTGGGGGTGTAGAACCTGCCCCTCCATCTGAGGAGGTCTGCCCTGTGAGGGAGATGGAGCGGCGGGTGAGAGGAGAGGTGGAGAAGATCTGTGTACCACACCCTTCTTGGCCAATCCAGGGCGACCAATATAACTTGGGCCCGGTCTTGGCGAATCTTCCTCAGAACCCGAGGAATCAAGGGTATGGGAGGAAACGCGTAAAGGAGTTGACTTCCCCGACTCAACTGAAACGCGTAACCCAAGGCTCCTTGCATCGGATACTGGAGACTGCAGAATGACCGGCAGTGAGCATTCTCGCGAGTGGCAAACAGGTCCACACGAGGAGTCCCCCACGTCTGAAAGACGTGACGAACCACCTCCGGGTGAAGCCTCCACTCGTGGTCTGCCGACTGAGACTGTCTGCACGCACATTTAGAACTCCGGCCAGATGATTTGCCATCAGACAAATCTGGTGGTCCTGAACCCAGGACCAGAGGCGCAGAGCCTCTCTGCAGAGACACTGCAACCCCACTCCTCCCTGCTTGTTGACATACCACATCGCAGTGGTGTTGTCCGTCAGGACCTGAACTGACCGACCACGAAGGGAAGGGAGGAAGGCCTTGAGTGCTAAACGTATGGCCCGCAATTCCAGAAGGTTGATGTGAAGCAACCTTTCCTCTGGAGAAGAAAGACCCTTGACCTCCAGGTCCCCCAGATGAGCACCCCACCCTAGAGTGGATGCATCCGTTATCACTGTGGCCACCGATGGAGGCAGCTGAAAAGGCTTTCCCTGAGACCGATTGCCTTCCACGCTCCACCAAGATAGATCCGCCACACAGACTCCCAAAGATCTCCGTTGTGTTGATACCACTGCCTGCAGAGGCACCACTGGAGCGCCCTCATATGCCAGCGTGCATGGTTGACCACAGAATGCAAGAAGCCATCAGACCGAGCAGGCGAAGGACCTTCAGGACTGGAACAATCGCTCCATTGTAAAATAAAGGAATCATTTCCTGTATGTCGCGAATCCTTTGAGGAGGAGGGAATGCACGACACACAGTTGTGTCCAGTACAGCACCTATGAACAGGATGCACTGGGAGGAAACCAGGTGAGACTTGGGTCCATTTATTGAAAAACCCAAACGGTACAACAACTGAGTTGTCTCCTGCAGATGCTGGAGCACTTTCTCTGACGACTCCGCCTTGATCAGCCAGTCGTCCAAATAGAGGAATACTGGAACCCCCAATCTTCTGAGATGTGCAGCCACCACCACCATCACCTTGGTGAAGACTCGAGGCGCAGTAGTAATTCCAAAAGGGAGGACCGCAAACTGATAATGTTGCGATCCCACCGTGAAACGGAGATACTTCCTGTGCGACTTCAGGATTAGGATGTGAAAATACGCATCCTGCAAGTCGAGCGACACCATCCAGTCTTCTTCCAGCAGCGCCTGAAGAACCTGCACAAGGGTGAGCATCTTGAACTTCTCTTGTTTCAGATAAAGATTCAAGATCCTGAGATCCAGGATTGGACGAAGTCTGCCATCCTTCTTGGGAATCAGGAAATACCGGGAGTAGCATCCCTGACCTCTTTCCTGCTCTGGAACCACCTCTATCGCACCCTTTCTTAATAGTGTCTGCACTTCTTCCTGCAGAAGTAAGAGGTGTTCCTCTCTGCAAAAACCTTGGCAAGGAGGGTAATTGGGAGGAAATTCCCTAAAGGGAAGAGCATACCCATTTTCTACGAGATTGAGAACCCAAAGATCTGATGTAACCGATTCCCAATCCCGTAGAAAGTGGGTAAGCTGACCCCCCACCGGACCCGCATGATTCTGAATGGCGGATCTAGGGCTGCTTTTCTGAGGCTGGGGGGTTGGAAGAGGTGGAGGAGGCCTGACGACCCCTAGGATGAGCTCTTTGTTTACCCCTGTACGACTTGTATAAGGGATTCTGCTGCTGCTGCTGACCTTGACGATAGGAGTGAAAGGAAGAGCGTCCGAATCCTCTGAACCTTCTGGTAGAAGTACCCCTGGTCTGAAGCCCTAAAGATTTGGCAGTAGCCCTACTGTCCTTAAATCTTTCTAAGGCTGTATCAGCTTTTTTACCAAAGAGTCCAGCACCATCAAACGGCAGATCTAACAAAGCAGCCTGAACATCTGCTGAAAAATCCGAAGATTTCAGCCAAGCTGATCTTCTTGTGGCAACCGCAGTACCCATGATGCGAGCCACCAAATCCGCAGTGTCCAGTCCACTTTGTATTACCTGACGAGCCGCTGCCTGTGCATCCGTTAACACCACTTCAAAATCCTTCATGCTGTCATCAGGGATCTTAGGTGCCAGAAGATGCAGTGTATCCATGGGAGCATGCACATATCTCCCCATAAGGCAAGTGGCATTGGTAGATTTTAATGCAATACTCGCTGAAGAAAAAGTCTTTTTAGCAACCTGATCTTGTTTCTTTGCATCATTATCCCCAGGCACTTGAGGAAATGCACTCACATTCTTTTTGGAACAGGCTGCTTGAATTACTAAACTTTCAGGTGAAGGATGAGAAGTCAGAAAAGCAGGGTCTTCAGGAGCAACCCTGTACCTTCTTGCCAGACTCCTGGAAACTGCTGGAGCTGTAAGTGGCTTTTTCCAAACTTCCATAATAGGCTCCGTTAAAGCTGCATTAAAGGGGAGTAACTGTTCCACCACAGAACTGGGTGAATTCAGAACCTCAGTTAGTAGATTGGACTTAAATTCTACTGTAGGCATAGTCAAATTCAAAAGTTCCGCTGCCTTCCTCATAACCAAGTGATAAGGCTGAACGTCTTTTGAAGGGGCATCAGACACAGAAGGTAACTCTCACTCGGGAGAAAACTCCAGGCCACTAGCCTAAGCCAGTTTATCGAAACAGTCATCCTCAAGCTCACCTTCTTCCATCTCAGCTTGAGCTTCTGTATACCTCTGGTCTTCTAAGAGGCGCTGAACCTCCCTCCTGGACCTTTCTTTCACACACACGCCGTCGGATCCACCAATGACTCCGAGGGAGCCGGAACCGACGTCGGTATCGAATCCGATGGCACAGTGGCTTGGTCTCGAGGTCGACTCGGAGCGGACGACGTCGGTATCGGTGTCGACGACCTCGGCGGAGCCGGGTATTGCCACGGCGGTGTCTGAGCCGGCATGAATGGCATAAATGGAGCCGGAGCATGGGAGTGTGGAACTCCTAAATTGAAGGCTAGTGGACCCATGGGACCCGAAGGAGCACCAGAGGGGTACCAAGCCCTTGAAAATACACCATACATAGCGTTCAAAAACGCTGATGGGTCTTGGCCTGGGGCCGAAAATGGTGGCTGAAGACCCTCGGGCTGGCCTTGAGGTGGTTCCGAATTCGGATCTTCCACAGGCGCAGAATTCTCACCCACCGGAACTTCTTCCTCATCCTCATGGGCCGGGGACGGCGCCGGAGATTGTACCGGAGACTGATCCGGAACCTGCGATTCCGAAAGGTGACGCATCACCTTCCGGATCTAAGTCTTCGTCCGGAGGAACCACCTTCGAACGTACCTTCTTGGGAGACAGACCTCGAGTCCGAATCCCTACCGGACTGACGTCGGGACTCATGTCTTCTTTTCTTATGCTTCTTCCTTGACTTCGAAGCATGATCTGATGATGACTTCGAAGACGACTCCGCTCGAGGCCTTGATCTCGACGCCGATCTCGACCTCGCCCTTCTCGAACGAGACCTCGAAGACTTTTTCCCTCTCAGCTTCGCCACCAGAAGTTTGGTCTCTCTCTCTCGCAGAGCCTTTGGGTTCATCTTCTGAGATGATGAACATCCATAAACATCATGATCTGAACTTAGACACCAGATGCAATCTTCGTGCGGGACTGTAATTGACATCATTTTTCCACACTCTCTGCAAGGCTTGAAACCGGTCTTTGTCGACATCGTGAAGGACACAAAGAAACAGAAAAGTGAAGAAAATGCAACAAAGTTACTAAGAGGCTACAGAGATTCCCCGAAACCGTTAGCGTCGTCGAGGCGGAAAAAAGGGAACTGACGTCATCACGCCGGCGTGGGCCTATTGTAGTGTCAGTGACGTCAGCGGTGTTGCGTGCGATGCCGTACCTCCATGACGTCGTCCATGTCCACGTCGGCGCGAAGCTACAAAAGAATTTCCGAATGTTGCTGACGCAAGGGAGGTATTCACAAGGTGAGGAATCCACTGGCAGATGTGTCTATCAGAATGGGTTTTTACTCTGATGATTCTGGATATAACCAGTCTCTATACGAGCATTAACCATCAGCAGGGACTGGAGGCTGTCAGGTACTTTTTACAGAAAAGACCACTGAAATTTGCATTACACAATGCCATGCTACTGGAACTAATTGAGTTTTGTTTACATAACATTTTCCTCTTCCAGGGAGATCTATATAGGGAGACATTGGGGATCGCGATGTGGACCTGCTTCGCCCCCAGCGACGCGAATTTATTCGCCGGCTGGTGGGAGAAGCAGGTCGCATGGGCGGAGGGCAACAACAACTGGACAAAAGACAAATGCCTGGCATTGATACATCGATGATTTGTTTATAATATGGAAAGGCCCGAAGAGCAAGGCAGAAGAGTATATAGCGGTGCTGAACGGGAATGAGGTCAGCCTACGATTCTCGGGGGAGGTTAGCTCAGTGGCAGTGAGCTACCTGGACCTAAGAGTCGAAGCCCACGAGGGCAGGCTGGTCACGTCCTTGTTCAGGAAACCCACAGCAGGAAATAGTACCCTACATGCCTCTAGCAGCCACCCCCAGAAATTAAAAAACAGCATTCCTTATGGGGGGCTCCTTCGAATAAAACTGAACTGTTCGAGGGAATGCGATTTTGAGATGGCCACAGAAGAGAGCTGTGACCGATTTAAAGCTAGGGGGTACAGAGAAGAACTTTTGGAAAGCACGAAAAATAAGGTCCAAGGCCTATCCAGAGCAGATCTATTGAAACAAAGAGATAGGAAGCAGGAAAGTAATGAAGGGAAATTTCGTATGGTTACAACTTTCTCAGAGGACTCTGATAAAATTAAAAACAGATGTTATCATTGGTGACGACATTCCACCATCACCGTTGATAACCTTTAGAAAAGCACGCTCATTGAAGGATAGCCTAGTACATAGCCACCTGGACCCTATTCCACCGAGACAGGGCACCCTCCACGAAATGAAGGGTTTTTTTTCCTGTGGGAGGTGCAAGGCATGTGCTCACAGTAAAAGAGTACTGACTTACAAGATAAAAGGCTTGAGATCAGGGAAAAGGATTGAAAAATGTATGACATGCCAAACGACATGCTGTTTACTGCCTAAAGTGCCCTTGCGGTTTGAGATATATAGGGAGCACTATCCATTGTGTGAAAATCAGAATTTTGGAGCACATACGTGCCATAACAATAAAATAAAACTGTTATCCTGTGGCACTCCACTTTGGCATAAAACACAAACGTATTAGAGATCTTTTGGAGTTCTTTAGCATCGACTGTGTACCAGTGCAGAGTAGAGGAGGAGACAGGGTCCTAAAATTGAGAAGATTAGAATCACGTTATATCTTAGATAAGCATGAGCGCAAAATCCGCTCCGATCGCGGATTTTTCGGATTTTCGGTAAATCCGCGATCCGCGAACTCTCGCGGATTTACCGAGAATCCGCAATCCGCGATCGGAGCGGATTTTGCGGTCAAAAGTTCAAGCCCCATGTAAATAATTTACGATGGCGCCGGCAAGCTGCCAGCGCCATCCTCAAATGGTTACTTAATTAGCTTTGACAGGAAGCTCTAACAGCTTTTATCAGTTGGAGCTTCCTGTTGAAGCTAATTAAGTAACTTTTGCAGGATGGCGCTGGCAGCTTGCCGGCGCCATCGTAAAGTATTTACATGGTGTCTTCTTCTTGAATAAATATGAAGGGCAGGGTTCATTCTGGCACGACGGTCCTGGCACAAAAAAAAAAACCTCAAAAGGAAACACTTGCAGATATCAATAACGCTTGTGCCCTAGTTGAAGCTTAAATTCAGTGACTCATTGATCAGCCCAAAAATAATCGTGAGCGCCCCCGTCCGTTTGGCCCCGCCCACACACTCGAGGTGTGCACTGTCTTCCCGCCATTTACCCACTATGATGGCCATTTCACTCCAGGGACCCCTGCGCACTTCGGCGCGATTGCATAGTAACACACACTTGGTCGCTGGAACTAGTTGAAGTGCAAATGCAGTGACTCATTCATCAGCCCAAAAAAAATTGTGAGCGTTGGGAGGCTGGGCAGATGTGCCTTCTTCACAAATATACCATCGAAAATCCGCTGTGATGCTGGCCAGATGCATTTGCATCTTTGACTTTCACGAGCGCAACCCCCGTGCTGTTCCTGTGACCAGGGGGCTTCTGTCTCTTAATCTGCTGCTCTGATCGATCTCTGACCTTTAATATACACAAGAGGCATGTGCGCTCGCATGGAAGCCCCGTCCGTTTGGCCCCGCCCACACACTCGAGGAAGCCCCGCCCCAAATCCGCAAATCCGCTAAATCCGCGGATTTTGCGGATCCACGATCCGTGAATCCGCAAATCTGTGAATCGTGGATCCGCAAAATCCGCCCATGCTTAATCTTAGATCTCCAGACAAAAAGTCCGAATGGACTGAATAGCAGGGAAGAAATGACAGGTCATCTAGGGCTCTTGATATTGTACAATGAATAAAAATCAGTGTTATAGGGTTAGATAAAAGTACAGGTAATCAAGTAGGGAAGGATTTACTGAGAGAAAATATTTTTCCCAGTTTTTTCCCCTCTCTTTCCTTTCTTCATTCTTTATATTCCTTTCTTCTTTTGCTTAAAAAGATTGTATTAAAGTGCCGATACACACAAGAGCAAATTTAGAGGGAGCCATGGCAACCATATACATTTGTTGCCACTGGCCGATACACGGCAAGATCACATGACACAGGGAAGTTGAGCCTTTGTTAATTTGCATCACGCTATTGCACCAAGCAATCATTATGGTTGCAAGTACTGTGTTAAAACTAGAAAGTAACCAGGATTTGATACCAAACAGGGAGCGAAATAAGCTCAAAGGCGATATTTGAGCCATAATAGCTAACCCGACTCAGAGTCTAAATTGTTATGGACCGGAGATCGAGGAAGCTTCAATACACAGTTTTGCTTCGACATATCTGCTACATAGCGACATGGGTGTGTATTAACATATGGATTGTTCACTTTGAAACTATATATGGGTTCAACAACTGTAAGGAAACATTGAAAGATGACGGCTTTGAAAATGAATGTACCTTTTTTGTCCCTCGTTTGTTGTAATAACATTCACAATGACGTATAAAATATGGTGTCTCCCTGTTCCCGAGGTGGAACACTGACGAAGGAGCACTTCCGAAGCGCGTCTGACATGAAATAAAACCACTGCTGTGTTGATTAACAACCCCGTGAGTTCTGGTATCCTTTCTCGAAAAGTGAGAAGAAAGGGTTCGTTGGAGCTGTGTATATATATATATATATATATATATATATATATATATATATATATATATATATATATACACACACACACATATATATATATATATTTTTTTATATGTCGAGTGGCGAAACGCGTTTGTCGAGGGGGCAGGGGGTCTGCCAAATAAAATTATTTTCTTGGACAAGAAACTTGGAGTGCCGTCTATTTTTCGTTGGAGAACGAAGCGTGACGTACATATATATATATATCTACTCACATACATGCACATATACACGTACGTCTATAGACATACATTTATACACACATCTATATAAACAAACATACACACATACATGGGGCTTCCCACCTCAGCGGTTGAAGCCAGAGTGGAGAGCTGGAGGTCTCAGCCTCGCACCCCACCGGGAATTCGGCAACTAGCGTAGCACCAATGTTTGGGACTGTTACAGCACATGCCTGGGAACGGGTAAGAAGGAACACACAAAATGTGGACAATGGTGAAAGGGGTTTTTGTGATGTACTGTTTGGGGGGTGGATGTGTTATGGGGTGGCACAGGCAAGTCATTGCTCTCTACGGAAGAGAGGGAAGGGATATCAGTTACTGCCCAAAGGGAAGGGGGGGTGTTGGGGTTGATCATGATGTAGGTGTTTTTATAGGGTTGGGGATGTTTTCACTGTTCCAGTGTCTGGTTATCCCAGTTGTGTCGCAGTAGCAATGCTATTGGGTAGAGGGGAAGCAAAGGGGGGGGGGGGGGGGGGGGAATGGCTGGTTTGGAGGAAGATGCAAATGCTTTACAATTTATGGCTTCCCCATAACAAAGCAGATCATCTGGAATGTCCAGGGTATGGCAACATTTGCAAACCACAGAAGGGTATTTGCTTTTTAGAAGTAATATAGGGTGGCGACTGCATGCCTGCAGGCGATGCATGTGTGGGGAGACTCACTGTCATGTATACAGTGGAGATGGGGAGGGAAGCTTTACGCTACCTCTTATTCGGGCTTTGCGTGGGAGGGCTCTCATTTGAGTGGGCCCCAGGGTTCCCTTTCAAAACCTACATCATGTGGCAGATTCCGAGGATGTATGTTATCTTACATGGCAAATTGGAGTGAAGGGAAATATGTCTAATCAATGTATATGTCCCTAATTTGGATTGTCCTAACTTCTTTCCTGCCACCATAGTGTCGGCAACACCCTACTTGGGTGCAGTGATAATCATGGCAGGAGATGTAAACTGCATCCTCGATGGAACGTTTGACTATGAGCCCCCGTAGCCGCCCCCAGGCAAATACTAAGCCTTGAATGACAGGGGCTCAGAGACCTCTTGCATGGCATGCAGTTGTGTGGAGGGCTCGCTATTTCACACAGAGATCTTTCTCTTGTCATACCCGGGGCGACTAATACCTACAGCCGACTGGACTATTGTTTTCTTTCACAGAAGCGGTCTCCTGAGGTGCCTACCTACCTATCTGACCATCCGCCTGTCTTGCTCAGTTTTGGGGGAACTTGGGAACACCTGGCAATACTCGAATGGCAACTTACAGCGGAGGAGTTGTCAGCTCCCCTTTTATGGCTACGGTCTCGGACACCTTGTCTAGCTATTTCGAGGAGAACTGGGCGTCTACTTCCAGCAGGGCCCTGGATTGGGAAGCCATGAAGGATGTCCTTTGAAGGGTCTGAATAAAGAGGACCTATTGGTTGAGAAGTCCGTTGGAACAGGATATACAGACCCAGGAACAGAAGTTAGACAAGTTTGAGGCAGTACTTCCTACACCTCACCAGGTTATGGAAGAGGGGTGCACTGTCCGTGAGGAGTTACTGGAGTCTTGGCACAGATTGGAAAAGTTTACCTGCACTGCGTATCAGCAATGCTTGCATATGGAGGGTGACAATATAGGGGGACCTTTCTTGCCCGACCTGCAAAACAGAAGGCACCTATGACGCCTATACTACAGATTCAGGGTGGTAATGGGAAACTAGTATATAAAACAGCAGGCGATCCTTGAAGTACTACATACGCATTTGGCCAACATATAAAGGAAATATTTCTCCCCACCACAAGAGGTTGTCCGGGACTTCTTAGCCACGGTGGCACTGCCACGATTAGACCAAGTAGAGGCAGTGCTTGGGGCCTGATCTCTAAAGAATTGCAGGCAGCTATGCGGCGTCTAAAGCCGGCTAGGAGTCCGGGGAGAGATGGTCTTCCGGTGGAGTTTTATCAATGGTTTGCTCCTCTGCTGGCGGAACGCCTCTCAGGGGACTATAATGAATCATTGGAGGCTCAGTCATTACCAGCCTCCATGAGGGAGGCATTAGTGGCGATGATAAAGCCTGATAGGGATCCCCTGTTGCCTAGTTCTTATAGACAGATTTCACTCTTGAATCTAGAGGTGAAAATCCTGAGCAGGATCCAGGTTTCCAAGCTTCTCCCACATATGCCCCACCTGGTCCACACTCGCCTGGCTGTGTTCATATCGCGGCGTAGCACCACTCAATCTGCGACACCTGGCGAGTATCTGGTATGCTCCATGCCTCATGTAAGAAGATTATGCTCTGGCACAACTCAATATAGAGTAGGCCTTTGATTCTGTGGATTGGTCCTATGTATTGTTAGTCATGCAGTGGCTCCAAGTGGGGTTGGTGTTCCTCAAATGGGTCCAGTTGCCCTATACAGCCCCTGTCGCCTGAATCCGCGCTAGGGGAATGGTGTTGAGGCAGTTTCCAGTGGACCAGGGCACCCATCAGGGTTTCCCTTTAATCGCCGCTCATCTTTGTGGCAGCTATGGAGCCTCTGGCGGTTGCCCTGAGGGAAAGATTGATGCATGGAGGATATCTCTTGGGGACAACAACCACATGGTTTCTCTATACACCAACGATACCCCGGTATATACTCGCCAGACAGCACAGTCTGTTATTCTCCTCACTGTGTTGCAGAAGATCAGGGCCATATCCGGTCTCTGTCTAATTCCAGGCAAATCCAAACTGATTACAATGAGGAGGTTAGTGGTGGAGCACAGGGAAGCAATGCCCGAAAGTGGGGCTCCTCTAAGTGACTGAATAGACTAAATACTTGGGGACCCGATTAGCAGCTACGCTTCCCTCCGATCTGGAGCTTAAGGTGGAAAGAGTAGTAGAGGCTCCACCTCTGTCCCTTATGGGTCTAATAGCAATTGCAAAAACCGATCTTGCCCCGACGCCTCTTCGTGATACAACACTCACTGTATAAAGTTCACAGACATTACTTCCAAACACGGGATGGACTACTGATGGATCTCCTGTGGGGCTCCAAATGCAAAGGCATCCGATTAACAACGCTACAGAGAACACGGGGAAGAGGGGTGCTTGAGGTATCTTGGCCGGAGCTCTACTACATGGCCTCCAAGCTCCAGCATGCGACCCACTGGATGGAGGAGCATGACAACTAGGATTTTTTTTTTTTTAAAGACTCCTGCTGGGAATGCATGGTGGGCGTTTCCTACCGGATCTCCTGATGTCGGCGGGAGTCCCCACATCCTATCCTTACAGTGTACAACATGCGACCGCTGTCTGAGAAAACACAGTCAGGAGGGTGGTGCGACACATGCCCTATGACCTGGACAGCCGCTTTGTGTGGCAAGGCCCTTCCAGCGTATAGTGGAATCCATGTCGGTGCGGAGATAGAGGACAGACACCTGTACGAAAATGGTCGATTTATTTAGCGGTGTCTGCGGAGGCCTCCTTCGATCTGGGAACTGGGCAGTTTCTGCAATATGTTAGATTTTGAAGGTGTCCAGACAGGTGTGGCCGTCTTTCCCAGAGGACGCCACCCCCGAGTACTAATGCACTGAAAGTGATGCTCTATATGGCCCAGGGACGGCACTAGGTATCCCAACTTTATCAGGCGCTCCAAGATGACCTTCCGGATGGGACTATTCCAGTGCAGACAAGGTGGGATGATGTGGTTGGGGAGCCTCTAACGGAACAAGAGTGACCGAGGACTCACAAAAGTGTCCGGAGTGAGTTCTAATGCGTGATTTAAACTAATTCAATACAATGTTATGCATCAGGCCTACCTCACCCAACAGACACTAAGCAGAATGTACCCAGACCGTTCGGGTGCATGCCCCCACTGTGATAGGACTGGACATACCCACACCAAACAAAGAAATGCCACCGTCGTCCCAATTCCATGCTTGGAAGCTATACTTGCACATCTGAAGATGCTACTTGGTGGATAATACCCAGAGAGTTTCAAACAGTACTGTTGGGACTGTTACCTACCCCCCAAAAAAGGAATTTAAGCAGATTTGTACTTTTGGGGTTGGTGTTAGCACAAAGACGTATTGTGATAGCATGGTTGTGCCCTGTGCCTCTGCGGATTGAGGCATGGCTGAGAGAAGCTTGAATGGGCAACTGTGGGTCCAAAAAGACGAAAAGTCTGAAAAGACGAAAAACTCTAGCATGATCTCTGAGCATGAGCATCTATGCTGGCGGATATGCGGGAATCACAGGGTGGTTGGTGGAGATAACTTAGGTCACCTGGAACCCCGTACATTGCTATGGGCGCAAGAGACCTTGACACAGAAGGGGGCGGGGGAGCGTGGGGAGGTTAATATAGGTTTTATACTGGCATAGGAATCATTGAACAGAACTATGGGGAAATACTCTCCTCCAAATGGTTAATGTGATTACAACACATTCTATTTGTCTATGGGGGACAGGAGGAGTGGGGGGAGGGATATATGTCCCACTGGCACTTCTTGTTCTAAAAACTGCCTGTCATGATTTGTAAAATCCAATAAAGTTTTATAAAAAAAAATACACATATACATACATATATACATTCCTTATTCAATGCAGTCTTATTGACTGCCACCGCACACCGAAACAAAGGGCGCGGCGTCTCTTCGGACCCAACAAGAACAATCTGAAATATTCCAATACCCCTTCACAACAAAGAATGACGTTGCTTGTGGTTGCTCGCAGATTTATTAATGTCTGGCCACCATCGTACGCGTTTTCGCTGCGACCAGCATTGTACACAGATGTCGAGGCGCCATTACAACCGCTGTTTTATTAGTTTCAATCGTGACGTGAAAATCATAAATAGTGAAAATTGACTGGTAGTTTTTTGTTACAATCTTATCATGGTCTTTCTTTTATTAGTATTTTCACTGAACGTTCATTGCTGCAAGGTTTCAATATTACATTACATGCCCAGAATCAATAATCCATTTCATAGCATTCTTGTGCAAGGCTCAATTCATTTGGGAAGCTAAAAGGAAAATACTACTTACCAGTATGCATCTGTTCTTGGCATGTAGAGCTGCAGATCCACACACTGTGCATTGCTCGCCATCTGATGTTGGGCCAGGATGTTTGCACTCGTTGTATTGAAAAGGTCTTTGGAAGTTACAAGATAGGTGACTCCTCCTTTGGACAATAGTGCGCATGGGCATCGACTCCCTCTTCAGATTGGTTTTTCGCCAGCAGGGAAATGGAGTTTTGTGAGAAACTCCAAAGATGCCCATGTATGCTGTATCTAAATAAGATAAGAAATGCGTTACTTTCCTGTAACTGCAGTTATCCAGTATTAGTGTCTTTCATAGATTCACATGCCTGAATCATTCCCCGTCGTCGAGACGGGAGCCTCCGGTATATAAAAAAAAGTAATGTCCTAGAGACATACATAGAAAAAAATAGGCCTAAGGATCCCACCTTAGTGTCCTATCCACATCCTTTTGTAAAAAGGACCTAAATAGAGTAGGCCCAAGGGTCCCACCTTAGTGGCCTATCTGTGTCCTTTTGTGAAAAGGACCAAAGTCAAGAAGCCAACCAATCAGCTACCACCTCCTTCTAGAACCTTCCTGTCAGGAGCCCAGGTCTCTCAGATTTTCGTACGCACCAAGCTAGGTAGGCGTAAACTTGTTAGAGAGATAGGTGAGTCCTTCCAGGGGAGGCGGGAGGGTGCATGTGAATCTATGAAAGACACTAATACTGGATAACTGCATTTACAGGAAAGTAACGCATTTCTTATCCAGTATTTGGGTGTCTTTCATAGATTCACATGCCTGAATCAGAGTAGCAAGCAATATATTATGCACATTTCTGATGGCACAGCATATACCATTCCTTAGATAATACACATCATGCGAGCATGAACCATCATTAGACATCCACAATAAGTATTAGTAGAGAAATGTGCATACCAGAGAAGGATGGAGGGACGGAGGAAGGCTCACCTTACTGAAATATATATATATATATATATATATATATAGCTGAACACTTCTTGTCCCACTACTGCATCCTTGCTCAGCTCCGTATCCAGGCAGTAGTGCCTAGTGAATGTATGCGGCGACTTCCATGTTGCCGCTCTGTAAATGCCAATGACTGGCGCACCTGCGAAGAGGGCCATAGAAGTGGACATAGCTCTCGTGGAGTGCGCTCTCACTTTGGAATGCAATGGCTGTCCAGCTTGGTCATGACAGAAAGTAATGGCTGCAGAAATCCATCTGGAGATTCTCTGCTTGGTAAGTGGTAGGCCTCTCCTAGGTCTACTGTAAGCTACTAAGAGCTGGTTAGATTTCCTGAATGTTTTCGTTTTGCCAATGTAAAACTGCAAGCATTGTTGAGATCCCTAGCATGCAGCGATCTTTCAGTTGCCATGCTTGGGTTTGGAAAGAAGGAACGCAGAACCACAGGTTTATTTAGGCGGAAGTCCGACGGGACTTTTGGGATAAACCTAGGATTGGTTCTCAGGATTACTTTGTCGTTTTTTAAAACCGTAGAAAAGGATCCTGGATTAAAAAACTGCTGTAGCTCACGGACCCTCCCTGCAGATGTGAGTGCCAGGAGGAGCGCTGTTTTCCACGAGACATACTTCAGGACAGCTCTGTGTACTGGGTCAAACAGATGTTCCATGAGCTAGTCAAGAACCGCATTGAGATGCCAGGCAGGTGGCAACACACTTACTGGCGGGAAAGATCTGTATAATCCTTTTAGAAATTGCTGAATCGACCTGCTTGACCAGAGAGATAGACTCGTTGAAGTTTTTTTATAACAAGATATTGCTGCTAAGTGTAGCTTAATGGAGGAGTGGGCCAGGCCCTACTGTGCCAGATGTAATAGATAAGGTAGATTTGCTCCAGCGAGGCGGAGAAAAGCCGAAAGTTTTGATCTGCACACCAAACACAAAAGCGCTTCTATTTCAGGGAATACGTTTTGGACGTTCCATCTGCCCTTGTTCTGGCAAGAATGTCCTTACAGTCTTGTGGAATATTCAGATTGTGGAACTCTCGGAACTCAGGAGCCCGGTAGCTAACCTGAGAGACTTCAGATCCGGATGTTGTACATTATGAGGAGCGATGGATACTGCCGAAGGTGGATCGGCGGCTCCAGGGATAGACGGTGGCGCTCTGAACTAATGTTGCCTCGGCCAAGTTGGGGCTATTAAAAGTAGAGTATAAGGCTCCATCGAAATATTCCTGAGGACTCTAGGAAGCCTCGGGAATGGCGGAAAGGCGTACGCAAAGACGCTTGTGCCATGCGATGGAAAATGCATTCCCTAGAGACCCTGACTGGGGATGCCAAACTGCGAAGTGTGGGCATTTGGCGTCCATTCGCGTCGCAAATAGATCGATTTGTGGCGTGTCCCATCTGGAGAAGATCTGGTTGATAAGTTGTTGATCTAGCTCCCCCTTGTGTGACAATGTTTTCTGCATGCTCAACGCGTCGGTGAGCACATTGTCCGCGCCTGGGACATATTCCGCCCTTAGGGTTACATTGTGGAGTATGAGCCAATACCAGACGTTTGTGTGACTCGCGAGAGAGTGTCAGCGAGCGTGTCCCTCCCTGTTTGTTGAGGTAGTGCATAGTCGTGGTGTTGTCTGTCCGGACGAGCACCAGGGAATATTTGATTCTTGGCAGGAAAACATGATGGGCGAGGAAGATCGCCCGCAATTCGAACAGATTGATATGTAGTTTCTTCTCCGTAGAAGACCACTATCCGCTTATCTGTAGCTCTTGCAGAAAAGCTCTCCAGCCTTCCAAGGAGGCGCCTGTTGTGGAAATATGAGGAGTAGCCAAAGCAGGAATGACAAGCCTTGAGACAGGTTTTGAGATGACATCCACCATCGAAGGGCTCCGACCATCTGAGGATTCACTTTTATGTGGCCTTCGAATGACCCTGTGCATTGGACCCACTGCTTTGAGAGCGCCTCCTGAAGATTCCTTAATCGTAGTTGACAGTGAGGAATCAGGAGGATACACGCTGACATCATCGCCAGGAGGGATTTGAAGAGGCGGACTGTCAAGGCTTTCTTCGAGGCTACTATAGCAGCAAGTGCAAAAGGCTTGTTCATCCTCTCTCTGGATGGGAAAGCTTTTGCCGACCGTCTGTCCAGGGTTGCACCTAGGAAACTGATGTACTGAGAAGGTTGTAGGACCGATTTTTCCTGATTGAGGGTGAGACCCAAGCAATTGAAAAGCTTTAAACAGGCGTTGGATGACCTGGACGCGTCTTTTAAGGATGAAGCCTTGACCAGCCAGTCATATATATACAGAAAGACTTGGTGATGGCAGTGTCTGAGATATGCCGCCACCGTGGCACGACATTTCATGAATATGTGCGGTGCAGACTTGGGCCCGAAGGGCAAAACGCAAAACTGCAAGTGTCTGCCCGCTACTGCAAATCTCAAGTACCGTTTTGTGATTCCCGTGAATTGGGATATGGAAGTAAGCGTCCTGTATGTCTACGGACGCTCTAAAAACCTGCTTATACAGTAATCGCAAGACCTCCTGGACCGTTACCATGCAAAACGACTGCTTCTTAGGAATTTGTTGAGGGCCCTGAGGTCCAAGATTGGTCTCCACTTCTTGTCTTTTTTCTGGATCAAAAGAAGTGGGAATAAAACCCTTATCCCTTCAGAGAGGGAGGTACTCTCCCTATAGCTCCTATCTGCAGCATAATCGAGCTCTGTCATAGAAGCAGCCGTAGATTTTTGTCATTTCCGCTGTCCTTTAACTTGAAAGGACGACCTCCCCAAAAAAAGAGGATTGCTTGTTTTGCTGTTGTTGGTGCTGTTGGTATTGCGGTCTACTCTGGCTTGAAGAGTAGGAAGACTTGTATTGATAATTCCCTCTGTGGGAAGACCGTCCACTTCCTCTATTTCTACTAAAGGACTGGTTCTTATACTGAAGAGTGCCCAAAGCACTCACAGTGTCTGCTTCGTCAATTTTTTGTGCCCATTAGTAACTGGCTGTCATATGGCATGTGCAAAACCTATGTTTGCACCTCAGGACTGAAAGAGGTTGCCTTTAGCCATCCTTGGAGCCGCAAGACTGCTGCTCCAGCCAACTTGAGGAATCCTGTCATAGCTATATCCATCGCGCAGACTATAGTGTCTGACGCCGATGCTTCACCATCTAGCAGAATCCTTTTTACTTCCTCTTTGGATGAATTTGGCAATTCCGACAGGTACGGGGCTATGTGTGCCCACAATTGTCCATGATAGCGTCCCAAGAGCGCTAGAGCGTTCACGGCCTTTACCGTGATTGCCGACATTGAGGAAAACCTGTTCCCAATGTTGTCCACTCTTTGCCCTATACTTCTTATCCAACTGGTGATACAGAGGGGGTGTTCTGCATGATCCTTACCCCTTCTGACTATAGGTAATTGATAATCTGTATTGACCTTACAGCCTTCTTGAGAGGTTCTTTAAAGTCATACAAGAAACCGGCCAGTTCTTGAGAGGTCATTAAGATCTTAAAATGTTGAGCAGCCCTCTCTACCACAGTATAAAAAATTCCAGAATTGGCGGATTTTTCCTTCGTAGATCGCCGTCATAGACTATGCCGTCGAAGACGAGCAGTCCTAGATTAGGCCGTCATAGACGACGCCATAGACGATCCGGCGTCGACAAGGTGGCCGACGCCGTCGTAGACCGGCCGTCGTAGACGAGGCCGTCGTAGACGAGGCCATCGTAGGCGAGGCCATCGTAGGCGAGGCCATCGTAGGCGAGGCCATCGTAGGCGAGGCCATCGTAGACGAGGCCATCGTAGACGAGGCCATCGCAGACGAGGCCATCGTAGGCGAGGCCATCGTAGACGATGCCATCATAGACGAGGCCATCATAGACGAGGCCATCATAGACGAGGCCATCATAGACGAGGCCATCATAGACGAGGCCATCATAGACGAGGCCATCATAGACGAGGCCATCATAGACAAGCAGTCATAGCGTCGTCGACGCTCTCGTCGTCGTCGACGCTCTCGTCGTCGTCGACGCTCTCGTCGTCGTCGAGGCCATCGTAGACGAGGCCATCGTAGACGAGGCCATCGTAGACGAGGCCATCGTCGACGCCGTAGACAGGCCGTCGTAAACGAGCAATCGTAGATGAGCCGTCGTAGATGAGCCGTTGTAGATGAGGCCATCGTAGACGAGCCATCGTAGACGAAGAGGCTGTATCCCATGATCAGAGGAGGTGATTTTGACGGCTCAGAAGTCGTCTTTTTTTATGTGATTTTTTCTCCAAAAGCAAGTCCTTTACTCTCCTTTACCACAGAGTGAGGAGATTTTGAAGGACTGCATCCAGAAGACCTTTGAGCGGTCTTTTTGAGGGCCTTCTCAGGACGTCCCCTGAGGAATCAGTCTGAGGAGATTCTCTTCTGAGGTCTCCTAGACGTTGAGGGCAACGCCTCATCACAGTAACTGGAGAATAAATAAAAAACAACCTCCTTTCTGGTCTTAACCATATGAAAAGTCGCCCTTCACGACCTCTCAAAGACTTACTTGAGATAGTGCGACATAACTTCAGTGTGAGAAACAGAGCAGAGCAACTTCTTGGAACAAGAAGCACAGGCTCTAACCTTTCCAGACCTTCTTTAAAGAATGTATTTGAAGATAATCCATAGTAGAAAAGCAAAGTTATTTAATGTAGTGAAAATAAACACAGAATCTGAGCAGAGCTCAGAGGAGACTCCCTTAGCACAACGTGCGGTAGAAAATCTGAGAGACCTGGGCTCCTGACAGGAAGGTTCTAGAAGGAGGTGGTAGCTGATTGGTTGGCTTCTTGACTTTGGTCCTTTTCACAAAAGGACACAGATAGGTCACTAAGGTGGGACCCTTGGGCCTACTCTATTTAGGTCCTTTTTACAAAAGGACGTGGATAGGACACTAAGGTGGGATCCTTAGGCCTATTTTTTTCTATGTATGTCTCTAGGACATTACTTTTTTTTATATACCGGAGGCTCCCGTCTCGACGACGGGGAATGATTCAGGCATGTGAATCTATGAAAGACACCCAAATACTGGATAACAGGTAAAGGTAGCCGGGGAGGTGGGTGGGCGTGTGTGGATCTGCAGCTCTACATGCCAAGAACAGATGCATACTGGGAAGTAGCATTTTCCGTTTGAAGCATATGAGCTGCAGATCGCACACTGTGCATAGATTGTTTAGCAGTACCCCTCTTTAGCGGCGACCACCAGTATCTGTTGCAGTTGTTTGAAATAGTGTTTTGAGTACAGCCTGACCCACAGTAAGTAGCTTGCTGTTTTTGCGTGCACTTCTACACAATTGTGCTTTATGAATATGTGGGGTGTAGACCATATAGCTGTGTTGCAGATGTTATCTAAGGGAATGTTCCCT
Organism: Lissotriton helveticus; assembly: GCF_964261635.1. Lineage (NCBI taxonomy): Eukaryota > Metazoa > Chordata > Amphibia > Caudata > Salamandridae > Lissotriton > Lissotriton helveticus. The sequence goes on along the minus strand of NC_136067.1, from coordinate 228,214,640 downwards.
AAAAATGCCATTTAAGCCCTTATCTTTCGGGTAGAGTAGGCTTTAGGTGGAATAGATAATGTACGTTTTGCTTTGTGATAGCAAATTTGTATTCATTTGACAATCCACCTTGCAATTCCAGACATTGAGATGGGGTTGCCTTTATGTGGCAGTGAGAAGGACACAAATAGTTGTTTTGTCTTGCGAAAAGGTCTTGTTCTGTCAATGTAATAAAGGAGTCCTCTTTTTACGTCTACAGTATGAAGAGCTCTTTATGCGACTGTGTGGTTGCGAGAAAAATATTGGCAACTCCACAGACTGAGATGAAAGGGAGAAATAACCTTAGGGAGGAATTTTGGATTTGTTCTCAGAGCCACTTTGTTATGATGGAGTTGTAAAAATGGTTCTTGAATAGTTAGTGCTTGTAGCTCACTGACTCTTCTAAGGGAAGTAATGGCCACTCGGAAAGCAACTTTCCATGTAAGAAATTGTAACTTATTTGTGCAGAGGTTTAAATGAAGGGCCCATTAGTCTTGTGAGAACAATGTTTAAATTCCACACAGGTGAGGGTGGTACCCTGGGAAGAATTATTCTTTTGAGGCCTTCCATAAACGCTTTGATGACAGGTACTCTGAATAGCGACAAATGCTGTCTGTTTTGTAAGTAGGCTGCTATGGCAGCGAGGTGTAACCTAATATATGTGTATGCTAGATTACACCTTTGGAGATGTAGTAGATAACCTATGATGTGTTGAATAGACTCATCTAAAGGATTGATGGTGTTACAGTATATTACAAATCTTTTCCACCTGGCTGCATAGCGTTGGGGCGTCTAGCTTCTCTGATAACGTTCATACAGTCAGGGCGAAGGTTAAGGTAGCCAAACTAAGACCTCAGGAGCCAGATTGCTATGTTAAGCTGTGATGGGTCCAGGTGTCTGATCTATCCATGGTTCTGGGTTAAGAGGTGTGGAGAGGTTTAATTTTTGGTGCGGGACTACAGATAGTTCCAGTAATGTGGTGTACCAAGGTTGTCTGGCCCATGTTGGAGCAACTAGGACGAGAGTCAGTAAGTGTTGCTGCAGTTTGCGACCAACCAGTTGAATGAGTGGGAGAGGCGGAAAAGTGTATGCAAATTTGCCTGACCAACTCATTCATATTGCATTGTCTTTGGACAATGGGTGTGGATATCTGGCACTGAACTTTGGGCATTTAGCGTTTTTGTGTGTGGCAAAGATCCATGTCTGGCTGCCCCCACAACTGGAAAAATGGTTGAAGAACTTGCGGATGAAGTTCCCACTCGTGAATCTGTTGCGTCTGACTACTTAACAGATCTGCATTGTTGTTTTGGACTCCTGGAAAGTGTTGGGCTAGGAGAAAAAGTTTCTGAGAAATAGCCCATCTCCATATGTTTTGTGTAAGTTGAGAGAGCTGTAGGGAGTGTCCCGCCTTGTTTTTGTATGTAGTACATTGCTGTCATATTGTTGGTGCGGACTAGGACAGCTTTGCCTGATATTTGTTTCTGGAATTACTTTAAAGCTAGGAATATGGCTAGTAACTCCAAGTGATTGATGTGGAGTAACTTTTGTTGAGGTGTCCATGTGCCCTGTATGGTGTGATGCAACAGATTAGCTCCCCAGCCGGAGAGCGATGCGTCCGCTGTTAGCACAATTTGTGGAACTGGCTCGATAAACGGTCACCCTTTGGAAAGGTTTTGGGTGTTCCACTACTGCAGAGAGATGTGTGCGGCCGTCCACCAACACCAGATCTGTCAGCTGACCTTGAGCCTGGTTCCACTGACGTGCTAGACATTCCTGTAGCGGACACATCTGGAGTCTTGCGTGAGGTACTATGAATATGCAAGAGGCCATCTGTAATAAAAGAGCCACTCTTGTGATTTTGGCACCCTATTATGACCCTCAACCACCACCATTTTAATTGACTTTAGTGTGTTCCTTAATGTATATACCTGCTTCTCTTCTGTCCTGTAATCCTGATGTCTTTCAGTGGGAGCTGTTACGGAGTGGAACAGTCTTGCCAAGAGCAGAGAGCGTGGGATGTGCATTTGAAGGTATGAGGTTGTGCAGGAATGTGTATTGTATTGTGCATTGGTGAGAATTATGAGTTCTTCCTACTGGCTTTGAAATGGTTGATGTATGACTTTACCTTGCTTTATGGCAGTGCTTAGCTTTGACATGCTTTCAAGTCATCTTGCTTATCAATTCCATCTTGCTTTGAACCTGTGTGAGTATGGCCTAGCTCCATTTTCATGACTGAAGCTATTTTCTCTGCTTACACGTAGCTGCAAAGTGGGGAGGGCATCTCCTGCTCTCCCTCCTGTTTTTCACACTTTTCTGACTAGAGAAAACCAGTTCTTATCAGAGGAATGTACATGGTCCGTCTCTAAGCCATAGCAAAGGCCTGATCAACAGATGCCGTGGCCTTGGAGCAGACTGGTATGGGCTCGCATGAGAACGAGGGGGCGAGGCTTGCTAGAAGCTTCGTTATGTTTGGATTTGTATTAAAAGGGGGAGCCTCCACTGGTCTGGTGGAAGTTTGGGAGTTTGGATTCCAAGCGAGGGCAGACGTGTCTATCTTGGATTGAACCCTGATTGCTGAGCTTTGATCCCCGGCTGTGTGAAGACTTCCCCCGGCCAGAAGTGGGCAGTGTATGCATCAGGTGATGTATTGAGTTTTGTGGTTATTGCTATTGTGATGTGAGTCAGTGGCTGTGATCGTTTGAGGTGTTTTCTTTGTGGCGTGGGAGGTGCACATCCAGAGTGATCCTCTACTGTGTGTGTGTGTATAAATATATATATATATATATATATATATATATATACACACACACACACACACACATATATATATATATATATATATATATATATATATATATGTCCGATCTCTTGCAGGACGTCCAGTGTATCTTATATCAGTTATTGCTGGTTTATTAATCAGTATAATTATTGATTCATGCCATTTAGATTATTCATTTGCTCATTTATTGATTCATGCCTTTAGATTGTAAGTTTGCTACATATATTTGAATCTTAAGCATTTGGTATCTGAGATAGCCTTTGTTTAGAGTATTATGTAATACACCCCAAGCCTTATTCTAAAGGTGATAGTCTTTGCATTTTGTTAAATAAAACCCCTTTTCAAAAGGTGCTGTTTGTTTTGTGTTGAAGTCTTGGTGTGCCAGGGGTGGTAAGACATGCTCAAAAGTGTATATTATTCAAAGGTGCAGTGGTATATTTGCCTCCCAGGTGAAAGTGCAGTGAGTGATTGGGTGTGGCTTATTGGTGAGAAGCCACATTCAAAACACCATCATCCCTATCAACTGCATGAACACTCAAGCTGGAAGAGTGTTGCGGCTGAAATTTGGTTATGAGGCTTTGTATGCTTGCTATCCTGGGTAGACTGGGATATGCAAGTGCTTTTGAGGTGTTTATTGTGGCACAGAGATACTGTTGTATGTGGGACAGTTGTAGATGAGACTTTGCGTGGCTTATGGTAAACCCTAAGTCGTGGAGTAGTTGTATTGTGGCGTACGTGTGATGTACACACTGGTTGTATGAATTGGCTTTTATGAGCCAGTCGTCTAAGTACAGGAAGATGTGCATTTGCTGTCTTAGGTGAGCCGCAACTGATGCCAGATATTTGGTGAAGACTTTGGATGCTGTGGTGACTCCGAATGGGAGTACTTTGAATTGGTAATGCTGACCGTCCACTACAAACCTCAAAAATTTGCTTTGAGATGTGAATGGGAATATGGAAGTAAGCGTCCTTGAGGTCTAGGGTTGCAAGGAAGTCGCCTTGTGTGACAAGGGGAAGGACCTGTTGAAGTGTGACCATGTGAAAATGGTCTGACTGTATGTAAGGTTTAGGGGTCTAAGGTGGGTCTCCGACATCCATCCTTTTTTGGAATGAGAAAGTACAGGGAGTAAACCCCTGTGTTTTGTTGATGCAGGGGAACTGGTTCTATTGCATGTTTTTGTAGGAGGAAAAGTACTTCTTGCTTTAGCAGCAATACATTTTCTGGTGACATTGGGCGCTGTCTTGGTGGTATGTTGGGGGGGGGGGGTAGAGGTGAATTCTAGACAATAACCTGATTGAATGATTTGTCTCACCCACCTGTCGGTAGTGATGTTGTTCCAGACAGGTAGGAATTGTAGCAATCTTCCCCCGACCGGAGTGAAATGGTTCGGGGGAGTGAGGGAAATTATTGGGTAGGGGTGGAGGCGAAGTGAGTATTGTTGGTTTTGCCTCTACCCTTGTTATTATTGGCTCTGGAGCCTCCTCTGTGATAACATCTGGTAAATGAGGTCTGGGTGGGACTTTTATCGAACGTGGAGGGTTTGTCTGAGGAATAGCCTCTGGAGGTGCCTCTGTAAGAGGAGCGATGAAAAGAACGTCTGGGGGCTTGCGATTGCAAGGCTCCCATTGATTTAGCTGTATTGGTGTCTTTTTTCATCTTTTCTAGAGATGAGTCCACGTCAGGGCCAAATAGGTGTTTTTGATCAAACGGCTGGTTAAGCATGGTAGTTTGGACTTCTGGTTTAAAACCTGAAATGCGTAGCCATGCGTGTCTGCGTAGGAGGACACTTGTGCTAATGGCTCGTGAGGAGGTGTCCATCACATCTAGAGCGCAATGAATGGAGGGGTTTGTTATGAGTTTACCCTCTTGTATAAAGTTGTTTGCTTTGGTCTTGTATTTGTCAGGAAGGTGTTGCAATAGGGTCTCTAGCTCGTCCTAGTGTGCCCTATTGTATCTCGCAAGCAAAGCTTGTGTGTCTGCGATTCGCCATATGTTGGCTGCTTGTGATGCTGTATGTTTACCAGAAGCGTCTAGCAGTTTTGACTCCTTGTCGGAAGGCGGAGCATCGCCTGACATTTGTGAGTTGGCCCTCTTCCTGGCATTAGAGACCACTAAGGAATCCAATAGTATTTGTCCCTTGATGTAAACCGGGTCTGCTGGGGCAGGTTTATATTTTTTTTCAATTCTGGGGTTAATAACCCTAGACCTAACAGGATCTTTGAACACCTCTGATGCGTGTTTAATTACCCCTTTTAACATAGGTAGAACAGAAGTGGACCTTTGGGATGTATCAAATGTGTCCATTAAAAAATCCGCCACTACAGGGCCTGTATGTAGATCTACCCAGTGATATTGTGCAGCTCTGAACTAGCTGGTTGAAACCCATGGTGTCCTCTGGAGGGGAAGTTCTAGAAGGATAGATGTCCTCTTGTGGTATATTAGGGACATCTGGTGTATTATAATTGTCCCATGGGTCTGCGGTGAAAGACTGCGTAGGATCCCCTAGTGATTCATCGTCTGCACCCTCCCCCGTCATTAGAGGTGTCATCATCATCCTGTGGTGGAGGAGATCGTGAGGGCAGTGGAGAAGGGGAGTGGTGTGGAGGGGGAGTTAGAGGAGGAGGTGGAGAAGGGATCTGAGAGGAGATGTTATAATGTCTCTTCTTCGGTGGAGATGGAGCCGGTAGAGGCATGTCCATTGGTCTCTTTTTGGAACGGAGATCATTTGACCTGTTTTTGGGTCTTTTGGGTGGGATCCAGTTGGAAAAGCTCTTCTGGTGTAGGCTGTTCTTTAGGGAGCTGATTTTTTCGGTTCCGAAGGATTATGTGGCACTGAATCTGGAGTGGATTGAGGCTGCTTTGGCTTGGAAGCGTGAGGTTTTTTAGTATCTGAAGGAGCCTGTGGAACTGGTTATTTTTTAGGTTCCTAGGGTTTTTCGGTGCCGAAGGTTGAGAGTTCGTACTCTTTGCAAGTGGCTTTTTACTCGGCTCCGATGTCTTTTTCGGGGTCGAGGGATCGGTTCCAGTATGTTTTGGTGCCGAGCTTAGAAGTGGCTTTTTACTGGGTTCCGATTACTTTTTTGGATTCGAGGGGTCGGTTTCGGTATGTTTTGGTGCAGAGTTAGTGGTTGGCACGGAGGAGGATGACTGCTTCTTTTAGGGTGCGGCGGTTTTGGTTTCGGCCCTGATGGCAGGATAACTCGATCCAGAGTGGCCTGAAGGCTGGTTTGTTAATTTTTTTGCCAAACCCGAAGGCGGAGAGTGAGAAGTATTGTCCCGGTGTGCACCTAGGCCTGAAGGTGAAGGTGTTAGCGAAGCCTTTTTTGGGGGTGAGGGAAGGGGGTTGGGGTCGATGTCGGTACTTACGACCCGCTGCCCTGAAGTGATGTCTTTGATGTCGGAGTTATCGGCTTCGGAGGCGCTGACGAGGCCTTCTTCAATCCGCTCCTGCTCTGGTATAGCGACGCCCTCCTGGAAGATGTCGTAGGAAATGGATGTCGACGAGCGAGCCATGCTTCTTCAAGCGCGACGATCCCAAATCGTTTTCGTGGTGCAGAAACAGGCACAAGCTGGACAGTCTCTGGCCTCGTGCTCTGGTGAAAGGCAGATGTTACACACCTCATGAAGATCTGTGAGTGGAAACTTGGATCCACATCGAGGTTACTTTTTAAAGGGAGTCCTTTCCATGAGCCAGATTTAATGGCGTAGGTAGGCCCGAAGGCCTTCGTCGACGACCGGAATCGAAGACTTCGAGCTTGAAGAGATGTGAATCGACTAGGGATCACAATCAAAACAATACCAAAGAAAAGGGTGAAGGATTCTGCGCCGAAGTTGAATCTGTAACGACACCGAACAGGAGCGCAATAAACCCATGAGAGCCCTATGGCGGAAAAAAACCAATCTGAAGATGGAGCCGATGCCCATGCGCACTAAGGAGGAGTAACCTATCTCGTGACTTCCAAAGACTTTTCCAATACGACAAGTGCAAACATCCGGGCCCAACACCAGTTGGCGAGCTATGCACAGTGTGTGATCTGCAGCTCATATGCCTCGTACATCAAGCTTATAAAAATGGTTTGGCAGTGATGTCAGCTTACCACAAACGTACCAGCAATAAGCAGTGTATATGGGTATGTGAAAGCAGGCCTCTGAGGGAGAAGACCTTCATTTGACAGAAGTGATATGAAAATACTCTGACAGGATGCATTTGTTTAGAGCTGGAGGCCCAGCATGGGCCCGAAGAGCCAACCCTTTTGGAAATAAGGAAGTATAGAGTAGATGTCTTTCCTTTGGTTGTGTGGAGGCACTCTCTTTGATAACAACCTTCTCAAGGAGCACTTGTACTTCCTCTAACAGGTGACTATGGTGTCTGCTGAGGACAGGAGTGTGGAACGAATTATTGGTGGTAGACTTTTTAGGCAATAGCCACAGCAAACCACTCTTAAAACCTACTAGTCTGATATGTTTTCCTCCCGGTAAGAGAGGAAATCTTGTATTGTGCACCCTGAGTTTAGTATGATCTGTGGATAGTGGAGGTGGGAGCAAGTCACAGTTTGGAAGAGTAAACTCCTTAACCAAAAACACTTCTACCCTCAGCTCGGTTAGCCTAGTATGAACCTCTGTCATAACCCCAGCCAGAAGTTTTGCTGCGGTCTATGGTATGACTGCAGTAGCTTGGGTAATGTTGGCTTGGCTCCTATCACAGGTTGTGGCTTGCAAAAGCAGCCTTTCAAAGCAGGAGCTTGAAGAGCATCCCCAGACATTGCAATCCACATGTCCTGTTTTCTCAAGCATTTAATCCATCAGGGGGCCTGTAAAGATGCTCCAATTGGAATGGGATATCAAGGAGATGCTGCTGGACTTCGGTTGAAAACAGAGTGCAAAGTAAAGCATGGTGTCTGAGAAGGATGCTGGTGCTGATGCCTTTAGAGGATGTGTCAAAGGTGTCGAACACATAATGAGTGATGGCGTTCGTCTTGGCTTCAATCACGATCTCCTCGCCCCTTTCCCTGTACTTCTTCGAAAGATATTTTACCAGCTCCTACATCTTCTCCCCCTGGGATCTGTTGTAATGGGTAAGGAGTGCAACAGAGTTTACTGTATGCCAACGCATGGCTCTGCTGCCCCTACAGCTACCCTTTTGCCCGCTGCATTGATTTTCATACTTTCCTTACTCTTCAAAGAAAAACAACATGCAAATGTCTATGCATAATATTTTACGGCAGAGTATGCAGCCTGTGTGCATCTATAGTAATTCTACACAGGCATACCCATCCTAACAAAAATTTTAAGGAGTTAGAAAACATTCCATGATGGGGGGAAAAATATGACAAGCCAAATAAAATTGGTAACATTCATCAACATCATTTTAAAAGTAACTTTTTCACCTGTTAAAGATGAACTAGTGTGTGTGTTATGTGCTTCTTCTGGACAGGTACACAGAAGGTTCATCTGATTTTCAGCACTCAAGCCAATTAGGTTTTGAGGTAGTGGTCCTAAAAATAAAAGAAAAACGAACACCAAAAGCATAAGGCTGACAGAAACAAGCTGAATAAGAAAGAAAAAAATTCAATTTAAATACGGCATCATCAGTAAATTAACATTCCACTTTTCCACAATCAACAGTGCATTAAAATGTTTGATCTCAAAATAGAGATCAAGGATGATTGATAAGCATGGGAAAAATGTCAAGTAAAGTTCAATCACACTTTGGGCATAGTACATGCAATTACTATCATTTACGCGATTGCTACTATTTTAGAATGTTGCAATTTTACAACTGTATGGATCTGTAAATACCTTCAACTGCATCTGTAGTACTAGCCATTTTGCTTCCTGGATAAGCATCAGGAATGGTGACTGGTAACTCTTCCTCCAAAGTAAGACCTTCAAAAAAGAGAAGAAATAAAATATTGAATTAAAACAGAGTGTAACTAACCTCAGTTCAGACCTCTGATATTCTACTTCAACTGACAATTTCAGAAAGGTGTTTCCACCAAATGTCAAAAACGGGAACTTCTCCAAGTAAGAACTTTACAATACCAAACCACTTTACACAATTATAGGCACCTATTGCCCAGTCTGCCTATGTCAACTTTGGCTCTACTGATTACTCGCCAACATATTATGACCCGGCAGCATACAGGGACAGCTGCTCCTGCAGGCAGAATGTCAGGCACACTAGCCAGGACAGTAATATTCTGCTAATTGTATACTGCAAATGCAAAAACAACAGTTGATGGACAGAATGCAGAACAACTTCATACATTGACCCCAGTACAAAGATCTGGGCCTAAATCCATTGTTTCTTTGCTCACCATGCCATTCCAGTTTGAACCTAGCCATATGCAAATCTGTCTTGACCCCGTGCCCCATGGGAACAGTCCCGCCCTAACTGCCAAGCCAGGACCTCCCTGGACTGTAAACAAGCGTCCAAGGACCGGTTTCGGGCTTTCAGCCCTCATAAACCAGGATAGCTTGATTCCAGTGGCATGGAGAGCACGGGACTCGCGTCTGAGCATACCCGTCCCACAAGGGGTGACGAATGCAAAAACAACAGTTGACGGACAGAATGAAGAACAATGTCATTCACCTAGGACCGGTTTCGGGCTTTCAGCTCAGACGTGAGTCCCGTGCTCTCCACACCACTGGAGTCAAGCTATCCTGGCTGATGACAGCCGATAGCCAGAAGAACAAGTTACATACCTTCGGTAGCGCTTTTTTCTGGTGGATACAGTATCTGCCTGTGGATTCCTCACCATGTGAATATCCCCCTGCGTCAGCAACATTCGGAAATTATTTTGTAGCTCTACACGCCGACGTGGACGACGTCACAGAACGCACAGCTTCACCCGCGGCTCCACTGACGTCACTGACTCCATAATAGGACTCAGTCGGTGTGATGACATCAGTTTCGCCCTTTTTTCCATGCCTACGAGGAACACGGACGGACCAACAACAGTAGATATACACACAATGTACACAGTACCAAATAAACAAAATAACACACAGTGTGCAGTCAATGCAGGAAAGCTATTATAATAACACATTTCCTTTGACAATAAAATATTTACATTAAAACAATGACACTAAAACAGGTATAGAAGAGAGGACAACGGGGAGGCGGGTGGGCCAGTGAGGAATCCACAAGCAGATACTGTATCCACCAGAAAAACGTTACCGCAGGTAAGTAACTTGTTCTTCTGATGGATACATCTGCCAGTGGATTCCTCACCTTGTAAATAGCGTCCCACAGCAGTGCCACTCCCGGTGGAGGGTGTCCACTCTCCTATACCAGAAATTCCTGGAGGACAGAACGCGCAAAGTGGTCGTCCCTCATCACTTCGGAATCTAAGCAGTAATGCTTTGCGTAAGTGTGGAGGGAAGCCCAAGTCGCAGCTCTACAGATGTCCTCTATATGTACACCCCTAGACAAAGCAGATGTAGCAGACCGTGCTCTAGTAGAATAAGCTCTTAAACCTTCAGGAGGTTCCTTACCCGCCAGAGAGTAGCAAATTTTGGTACACAAGACAATCATCTTGATAGCGTGCGCTTGTGCACCACCTTGCCTCTTCTGGCTCCAACAAAATACACAAAGAGCTGGTCGTCCACTCTGAACTCTCTGGTTCTGTCCAAGTAGAAGCTCACCGCCCTCTTAGGGTCCAAGCGGTGAAGTCTCTCCTCCTCCTTGGAAGGGTGAGGGGGAGGATAATGGACTGCCCTAGATGGAAGGGAGTTACCACCTTAGGCAGAAAAGCAGCCCTGGTCCTGAGAACCATTTGTTCAGCATGAACGGTCAAGAATGGGGGCTTTGAACTAAGAGCTTGAAGCTCACTTACCCTCCTTGCCGAGGTAATTGCAATCAGGAAGACCGTTTTAAAAGATAACAGTCTCAAGGGACACTTGTGCAATGGTTCAAAAAGTGAACCCATCAAGAAAGCGAGCACAAGATTCAAGTCCCATTGAGGCACAATAAAGGGAGTAGGAGGAAATGTATTTGTAAGGCGCTTTAGAAACCTTAAAACAATAGGAGATTTAAATAAGGATGGCTGATCCGGCAGACCGAGAAATGCACCGTAGCTACAGCAAACCCTTGCTGATCAAAAGAAAGTGCAAACTGAAGTATGTCAGACAATCGAGCCTTCAAAGGGTCAATGGACTTCTCCCCACACCAAGAGACACATTTAGACCATCTATAAGAGTAGATAGACTGGTGGAATCACGCCTGGCCGATAAAATGACATCCACCACATCATGTGGGAGAGAAAAACAATTGAGGTTTCCCCGTTCAATCTCCAGGCATGAAGGTGTAAGGTCTGGAGGTGGGGGTGTAGAACCTGCCCCTCCATCAGAGAGGAGATCTGCCCTGAAAGGGAGACGAAGCGGCGGACACGAGGAGAGGTGGAGAAGATCTGTGTACCACACCCTTCTTGGCCAATCCGGAGCGATCAATATGACTTGGGCCCGGTCTTGGCGAATCTTCCTCAGAACCCGAGGAATCAAGGGTATGGGAGGAAACGCGTAAAGGAGTCTTGAGTGCCAACTCAACTGAAACGCGTCCCCCAAAGCACCCTGCATCGGATACTGGAGACTGCAGAATGATGGGCAGTGAGCATTCTCGTGAGTGGCAAACAGATCCACACGAGGAGTTCACCACGTCCGAAAGGCGTGACGAACCACTTCTGGATGAAGCCTCTACTCGTGATCGGCCGAGATCTGCCGACAGACTGTCTGCACGCACGTTCAGAACTCAGGCAAGATTATTTGCCATCAGACATGGGACCAACTGGTGCTCCAGAGGGGTACATGGCTCTAGTGAAGACACCAAACATAGCATTCAAATACTGTGTAGGGTCTTGTCCCGGGACTCGAAATGGAGGGTATGAACGCACAGGCTGCTCTCAGGGAGGCACCGGATTCGTGTCGACTTGTTCCTCAGGTTGGTGAGCCGGAGTCGTCGAACCCTCAGGCACAGGAGAATCTTCTTCCTCTCGAGTTGGAGATCGAGACGGCGCCGGAGAGGGATTCGACACCGGAGCCGGTGAATGCTCAGGCGACTCAATGTGCGTAGCCTCACCTTCCGGATCCAGAAGATCTGAAGAAGGAGATACCTCATCTTTTCGATCTCTTCTACCTGGCGACTTCCGCCTCGAATCCGAATCCTTCCCAGAATGGTGTCGAGATCCGTGCTTCCTCTTCTTATGCTTCTTTTTAGTCGACCTGGAAGCATGCCCCGATGGCGACCTGGAAGGCGACCTCGAACGAGACCTCGACAGCGACTACGAGCTCTTCTTGTCCTTTTTACCCTTCATCTTGGCAACCAGGAGCTTCGCCTCTCTTTCATGAAGGGCCTTGGGTTTCATTTTCTTGCATCATGGTCTGAGGACAGGCACCATATGCAATCTTCATGCGGGTCCGTGATTGACATCATTTTCCCACATACTCCGCACGGCTTGAATCTGGTCTTCTTCTGCATTCTGTCCAACTGTTTTTGCATTTGTCACCCGAGTGGGACGGGTATGCTCAGACGTAAGTCCCGTGCTCTCCACGCCACTGGAATCAAGCCATCCTGGCTGATGACGGCTGACAGCCAGAAACCGGTCCTAGGTTGCTTGATTCCGGTCCAGGGAAGACATGGCTTGCCTGGTAAAACACTTTCACTCCGCATTTTTTACTCCGCATACCTTTACTCCGCAAACCATCATAACGCAGGTACTGTTACTCCGCAAAATATTACAACGCATGCCATTATGTCTTATATGCTTTTACCACGCATGCTTTTACAACGAAATTCGTTGTAAAAGCATGAATGGTAAAAGCATTTGTTTTTGTATATTTAAGTGTACGGTAAGTATATGGTTTTAGTTTGGGGGTGTTAGAGTATGTTTTAGGGGTTCAGGGGTATTTTAAGGGTGGGTTTGGGTTATGGGGTACAGGGGTATTTAAGGGGTAAGGGATAGGTTTGGGTATTGGGGTACAGGGGTATTTTAGGGTTCAGGGGTGGTTTTGGAGTACAGGGGTATTTTTAGGGTTCAGGGGTAGGTTTGGGTTTTGGGGTACAGGAATAATTTTAGGGTTCAGGGGTAGGTTTGGGTATTGGGGTACAGGGGTATTTTAGAGTTCAGGGGTATTTTGGGGTTTTGGGGTACAGGGGTATTTTTAGGTTTCAGGGGTAGGTTTGGGTTTTGGGGTACAGGGTATTTTTAGGGTTCAGGGGTAGGTTTGGGTTTTGGGGTACAGGGTATTTTAGGGTTCAGGGGTATTTTGGGGTTTTGGGGTACAGGGGTATTTTTAGGGTTCAGGGGTATTTTGGGTTTTGGGGTACAGGGGTATTTTTAGGGTTCAGGGGTATTTTGGGGTTTTGTGGTACAGGGGTATTTTTAGGTTTCAGGGGTAGGTTTGGGTTTTGGGGTACAGGGGCATTTTTAGGGTTCAGGGGTATTTTTGGGTTTTGGGGTACAGGGGCATTTTTAGGGTTCAGGGCTAGGTTTGAGTTTTGGGGTACAGGGGTATTTATAGGGTTCAGGGCTAGGTTTTGGTTTTGGGGTACAGGGGTGTTTTTAGGGTTCAGTGGTAAGTTTTGGTTTTGGGGTACAGGGGTATGTTTAGGGTTTAGGGCTAGGTTTGGGTTTTGGGGTACAGGGTATATTTATAGGATTAAGATGGGTTCGTGTTGAAGGGTGTTGGGGTATTTTAAGGAGTAAGGGTGGGTTAGGATTTTGGGGTATTTTAAGGGAGCAGGGTGGTATTCGTTTTAAGGGTGAAGAGAGTATTTGTTAAAAAAAATTATATATATATATATATATATATATATATATATATATATATATATTTTTTTAATTATTTAAAAAAATATAAATGTTAAATATATATATATTTATATACATATGCATTAATTGGTATATATATATATAGATATATATATGTAAACATATATATGTATATATATATATATATGTATATATATATATATATATGTATATGTATATGTGTATATATATATATATATATATGTTTCACAGCAAAAACACGTTCTGCAAATGCACTCCACTCCGATAAAATTGTCAAATCCACGTAAAGTTGCAAGAAAGAATTAATTTATTCCAGCATGTTCAATTACGAGAGATGGATATATGTATATATATATGTATTACCTACTGGCAATAGCCAGTAGGTATATATAGTTATGAATTTTTTTCCTATGGGATTTCTGAAAATTCTATGTCGAATAACTTTGGCGTTTGTGGACGGAATTGGCAGAAATTTTCAGGAAAATGGCACATTTTGTTTCTGAGCAGCCCCAGAAAATTTGGGGGGGGTTTCGTCAAGGGGGGGCCGAGAAAAAAGGGGGGTCCCAAAACGCGTTTTTCCCATTCATTTTTCCATAGGGCGGTTGGACTCACTTTTAGCTCGAACGGCTGAATGGATTTACACGAAACTTGGGAAAATTGTAGATATGGTTTGCCCGACGTGCCTTTGCTATGTCTCAATATATGTGCTCCAGTGGATTTTGAGAAATTAACGTTTTAAAAAATATATATATCTGTGACAGCATCCCGGTCTGCGTAACGGAACTTCGCGAGGAGAAGCGGATTGGCTCTCCGGTGCCTGTCAACATTCCAAACAGTCCGGAGCGGCCGCCATCTTGTCTCTCGGTAAGATCGAGAGACAAGAGGTGGCAATAACGAAAGGGGAAATGAATAAAAGGGGCAGGGTAGACACCCCCTGACCCCCTAGATTTGAAGTGGGTGGCTGAAAAGGCCCATATAAAGCAAAAAAAAAAAAACATTTTTTTATTTTCGCGGGTTAAGCGCCCGGTTCGCGCACCGGATAGCGAACCGGGAAGCGTGACCGGCATAGCTACGGGAGTCCACCATCTTGTGTTTCGATAGAATTTATACACAAGATGGAGGGCAAAGAATGTTGGGAATGGGTAAAAGGGGGCATGGTAGACACCCTCTGACCCCCTGGGTTTACTGAGAGTGGTTGAAAGGGCCCATATAAAGCAAAAAAAAAAAAAAGAATTTTTTTATTTTCGCGGGTTAAGCGCCCGGTTCGCGCACCGGATAGCGAACCGGGAAGCGTGACCGGCATAGCTACGTGAGTCCACCATCTTGTGTTTCGATAGAATTTATACACAAGATGGAGGGGAAAGAATGTTGGGAATGGGTAAAAGGGGGCATGGTAGACACCCTCTGACCCCCTGGGTTTACTGAGGGTGGTTGAAAGGGCCCATATAAATTTGCACGGGTTAAGCGTCCGGTACGCGAACCGGGCAGCGCTCCGGGAAGCGCAACAAAGAGAAAAAAAAGAAAGACAGGGTATAAAAATTTTAGCAATTTTGTTATAAATGGAAGGTAGTTCTGAAAAGAACTGTTTTTTTATTCTTTTTCTTAATTTTTTAAATTAATTTTCTGAACAATTTTTTGATTTTTTAGGATTTTTGAAAACTATTTTGTGTTTTTTTAGTGTTTTTTTAGGGGAAATAACAAAAAAGCAGGGTTTGAACATGTCTCAAGAGGAGCAAAAAATAAATAAAAAGGATTCATTGTTTTCTCTTCCTGTTGTATTCATGATTTTCTCCAGCTCGGTTAATCAAAGTAATACTCTTCTCTCCATAACAAATAGTTCCTCCACAATATATACAAACTATTTTGTAGTTTTCAAAAGGAGTTTGAATATTGTGGATCATTTCTCGGCCTTGTGGTCCGGCGAATGAGCTTTGTCCACTGGAGGTGCTGAGGATGACATTTGGGGGGTTGGCAGCAAGATCCCTTACTTGTGCTTGGGAAAGATTATTAGGATGCCACCGCTCCATGTGGCGAATCATTGTATGATTCCCAAAGCTGTATTTCTTGTTGGGGTTGCCACGAGAAAGTACATTTTTACATATCAAACAAGACACCTGGGGTGCATTGACCTTCTTTTGTCCAGGTGGAAATTAAAAAAATTGACATATGTAGTGGTCTTTAATATGGCTCTGCCTTGGTGTTTCTGGCAGGAACTGTCTTACTTGTTCTTCCTCCTCCTTCTCGTCCTCATTATCTTCCTCTCCACCAAAGTCCAGTGTTGGAGGTGGTCCTTTTGGTGGTGGTGGTGGTGGTTGCTGAGAAGCTGCAGCTATTACAGAAGCCATTGTCAAAAACAGGTCTTGCTCTCTGGAAGTAGAAAGTAAGAATGAGGTAAAAAGGTGGGGGCTTTCATCATTTTGAAAAAAAAAATGTCTGAACCAATGAAAAGTGTTATTTTCAGGTCACATGACCTGTTACGCTTACGTTACGCGCCGCGCCCCGGAGCGCTTCCGGGGCGCTGCATGTCGCGCTCTGTAGCGCTCCGGAGCGCTTCCCAGCGCGTCATAAGACGCATCACGCGGCTACGCGATAGGTCACACTTACGCGACGCGTCACGATGTTGTTTTCGATCGCGTCTGTTGCGCTAACGGAACGTTTCCCGGGGCACGATGCAAAGTTACGCTAACGGGGCGCTCCCCGGGGAGCGCACCGGAAGCGTACCGAAGCAAAAAAAAATAAAAAAATAAAATACTTTCATACATCCCAAAAAAAAATATTAAATACATAGAAAAAATAGTATTCACACAGTTTAGTCACTATCCAATATATTTAGTGACACACTACAAATTAGTCAAGAAAACAGTCAATCACACTGCTACTAAATCCTCCATCCAGACACTTATACATCCACTTATTCTTCAATGTGGATATATATATATATATATATATATTCAATGAAAAAACCATAGGTTTTAGACCATATATAGTTAGGAATTAGCATTTAGAAAACCTCTAAAGTTGATATTTTACTCACACAAAACCACTGAAATATGCATAGAAAATATAGTCTTCATTATAAAGAAGAATATATTTTACAGCTATAGATATTTGCTATTAAAAAACCATTGAAATTCACTGAAAAAACCATAGGTTTGAGACCATATATAGTTAGGAATTTGCATTTACAAAACCTTGAAAATTCACTGAAAAAACCATAGGTTTGAAACCATATATAGTTAGCTGGATAATTTAATCATACAAAACCATTGAAATTCCCATATATAGTTAGTTGCACTAACTATATATTTCGCGCACCCGCAATCCACTGCTGATGATGTCACATATTACATCATTCATGACATGGTCAGTGACATAACTGATAATATCACTGATGACATCTCAAATGACATCACTGATGACATCATCGAGTCATTGTATGTTTCTGTAAAGTTTAAATATGTTTTACAGATTGAAGAATGAGTGAATGTATAACTGTCTGGATGAAGGATTTAGTAGGTGCATGACTGACTGTATGAGTGAGTGATTTAATGTGTCTCACTGAATGCATGGGTTAGTGAATAAACTGTCTCAATTTGTGCATCAGTATGTCTGTTGTTGTGTAAACTGCTGCATGTGTTGAACAGTAGCTATATGGGTTATTGATTGGTTGCCCAAGTAATTGTATGGGAGACTGAGTGTGTGTGTGTGGGTGGCTGGGAGGTGTGTGACTGTGCATAGATGTGTGAGCAGTTGATTCGCTAGATGTATGGGTTCAAGAGTGCATGTAGAAACAGCTGTATTGGCGAATGACTGTGTGCATGAGTGTATTGATGAGTGAATGGATATCTCAATGCTACATGTCAAAGTAAGTACATAAGTAAAACACAGTACATGTGAGAGTTGGCATATATAAATAACTGTGCATGAGAGCCAGTGAATGTGTGAGTGGCTGTATGGATCATTGTGAACTTGTATCAGGGATTGTATAAGAGAGTAAGTATTTGTTAGTATATGTTTGAATAAGTAAGGTGTGTATAACTGTATAGTTGAGGAAATGGAGGTGTGATTGATTCTTTGCATGACTGACTAGGTGTGTGAGTAACTCCATGGATGAGTGACAGTGTGTGAGTGTCTGTATACACTGAGTGTATCTAAGGTTATATTAGAGTCTGAAGAGGTTCATCGTATTATCACATGAATGATGTCACCAGTGATGTGATCAGTGATGTCATTTGAGATGTCATCAGTGATGTCATTTGAGAGGTCATCAGTGATGTCATTTGAGAGGTCATCAGTGATGTCATTTGAGAGGTCATCAGTGATGTCATTTGAGAGGTCATCAGTGATGTCATCAGTGATGTCATTTGAGATGTCATCAGTGATAGCATCAGTGATGTCACTGACCATGTCATGAATGATGTAATATGTGACATCATCAGCAGTGGATTGCGGGTGCGCAAAATATATAGTTAGTGCAACTAACTATATATGGGAATTTCAATGGTTTTGTATGATTAAATTATCCAGCTAACTATATATAGTTTCAAACCTATGGTTTTTTCAGTGAATTTTCAAGGTTTTGTAAATGCAAATTCCTAACTATATATGGTCTCAAACCTATGGTTTTTTCAGTGAATATATATATATGTAGATATATATATATATATATATATATATATATATATATTTATGTACACCCCATGTTCAAAGCTCTGTGAAAACAGGATACCTTTCCCATAGTGTCGGATCATAACCCAACTTTATTGGTGCCGGCATGGGAAACGTATGGCATTGCATTCCACTCTGGAAGCTGAAGCCAGAATCCCTCGAGGATGCAGTGTATAGGGAGAGCATAGGGAACCATGTCAGACAATTCACTGACAGCAAAGGCACTGCCTCCTCTACATAAATAGAATGGGGGGCTAGTAATGTGGTGCCAAGAGGCAGGTGCCTGTATATGGATCCTACAGATAGAGTGCGCATGGGGGGCTATGTCTTGGAGTGTTATCGAGTGAGTAGAGGAACCAGGCAGGGTTGTCTTCTCTTGCCCTTACTAACTGCCTTGGCAATGGAACCACTCGCCACCAACACTAGGATGGGAAGCGCCAACAGGGACATCGATAGTGGAGGGCGGACATCATATGCGGACTCTTTTTTTAATTTAATTTTTTTTTTTTATTTAGTCTTCATTTATCCAAATTATGCTTTAGTTTCCAAGAAAAAAAGTGTATAAACCGAAAAATTGGGCAGATATTGTTTGTCCCCGGTCACCCAACAGGGGAGCGAGAGATAGGATTTATCTCCAGGTCAACACTTAGGGCCATATGCATGACACATTTTCCCATAGACACAGAATGGGCAAAACCCTTTGATGCATCTGCCCCTTTGCCTCTTGGTTTAGGTTAACACTCAACCTTAGAATTTTCTCTAGACAGGTGCTTTTTGTAGTGGGCCCAACCTGAGTTGCACCTATCATGACTTAAAGGAAATAACAATGGTGTTGTCTCTTTATCCTCCTAGTGTGTTACTTTCCACTACTATGCTTCATCCTGGTGCCCCTTCAATACTTAACCTCTTCCATGCTAATGACAAGGTCAGCTCGTCATGCAGTACACTGGAGCTGTGCTTATGACGAGCTGACCTTGTCATGAACAATGGAGATCCTTCATGTTCAGCACCCAGCGGGAATTGCCTTAGCATTGAAGGTGTTAAAAAACTGTTGTCACAGGTCTAAACTAACTCGTGAAAAAATGTAGTTTGTAAAGAGAGTGTACCTCAGGGTAGCAACACCCGAGGGGGTTACTGACCAATAGTTGCCAGTCTTCTCATCATTGGCCACTCTCTCTTTGTCGTGTGTGTAAAAATAATAGCCCAAAAGAAATAATGTGCTCCCTTTTCAACAAAACTCATTTAGTGAAGTGGTGGACATAGTTGAATGTGCCCACTGCACTGACCACTTGAGTGCTCACAGAACCCCAGTGAAAACCGAAAAAATAAAGATTTTTAGTATTCTCACTTGTTAAAACTGGGTGATGCTTACTGGCCATCCAATTTTATTCCTGGCTGCAAGCATTCCCACTTAAAAATGGTTACCCATCTACCATAATTTTCGCCAACATGTTTCGTTGCCAAAAGTTTACGCAACTTCGTCAGGGCTTTGGGGGGTTCTATACTCTTACTCTTCACTCTTGATGAATCCCAAGACCTGTGATAACATTAAATGAACCAACATTAGATCACCGAAAGGTTATACATCTTGAACCACAGTCACTCCGAGACCCCGGAAGGTTCAATGAATATATTTTTAATGTCTGTCATGTTCAATTGTCTCATCATACCTAGTGGTTGCCGTCTCACTGCATACCTGCAACCACCATTTATTAAAAGACCCCGTGTCAAAAGATCACGTGTCCGCCGGGTAGCTCCTCGATGTCGAGCACCCTGCAAAGTGTATAAAGGCACGCGATAAGTAATGTAACGTCCGAGCTAGAACTAGCCCCTCGAGTAGAACATCCCACAGTTAAAAGCTCGTACAATGTGTCACGTTATCTCATTATAGATATTCACGATGTCCCTGATGCTTACTCTGCCTTCGTGTATAACAGCGTCCACAGCCCTCCGCCGTGTGTAGAGCTCCGACAATCTGCTCTCACCGCCGCTCGGTTTTGAACACCAACATTAACTACGCCTCCCACTTTGGAAATGGTGCATATGTCAGCCAGTCAGAGCGTGGCGGCCATCAGAGGTGAGGAAGACATTCAATTTTCTGAGGCTTGCCAATTACCCCTAAAGGCAAAGTAGCATTGTAAATTGAGCCAGCCACTTTTCATAAAATATCGTTACAGAAGAGTTTCAGATGCTGAGTCTTTTCTCATTCCTGGCACCCAGTACATGTCGGGGCTCAACATTTTTCCTGCTTGCTAACCTTATTCCACTCAATTGAATCATTAAGCCTGTCCTGATCTGCTCGTTCTAAAAAATCCCAAGGCCAATTAGGAATGAGAAAAGACTCGGCATCTGAAACTCTGCCGTAACGATATTTTATGAAAAGTGGCTGGCTCAATTCACAATGGTACTTTGCCTTTAGGGGTAATTGGCAAGCCTCAGAAAATGTCATTTACTCTTTCTGGTGAGGTAATTAGATTAGTCCATGGGGGATCTGTATGATAAAGAGGCATAGTATTCATCCGGCTTTTGCTCCCGATTCTCACTGATTTCTCTTTGAGCCTAGAGCAATCGAATTATCTGGCATGCGAGATTGAGTGGCATCATATTTTGAATTCTGAAACTTTATTCACCTACCAGTGACTAGGGCGCCCCTACCCAAGATGGCCACTACTAAAAGGAGGAGTAACAAGCTGGCTCCGCGCTCGTTGATATTTGCGAGCGCTTGTGCTGGTTAGTAATTCGGGGTGTACTTTTGTATGTGGAGGGTACACATCATGAAAAGGTTTTGAAATAAATTTGTGGGGGATACCTTGGCACTTGAATGTCTTGCTCACCTCTGATGGCTGCCACGCTCTATGACGGGCTGACGTATGCACCATTTCCGAAGAGGGAGGCGTGGTTAATGTTGGTGTTCAAAACCGAGCGGCGGTGAGAGCAGATTGTCGGAGCTCTAAACACGCCGGAGGGACTCGGCACTGGTAAGCACTGGAGTGTGCTTGTTGTTTTTATAAGAGTAGCGTGGAGCCTGGGTGTACAGCTAGTGAATGGCACGGTGAGGTTTGAATTAAGGGAACTCGCACGGGACGTCACGGGCATTGGGCTGCGGACGCTGTTATACACGAAGGCAGAGTAAGCATCAGGGACATCGTTGTAGGAGAGTGGGGTCTGCAATCCTATGGTCACCCCAGATTTTTGCTTTTTGCTTCACTGGTTTACGACTTTCCCTGGCTGTGGGCCTGCTAATCAGACCCACAGCCTAGCTGTTCTCTCTCTAAATTGACAACCATGTACTTTAGGTGCATTTACCAATTGGTACTGGGCCACCTTATCAGTCCCTGTACAGTGTACCTTAGGTATCCAGGGCATAGGTGTACCCAGGGCCTACCAGGGGCTGAAGCATGTATTATGCCACCCCTGGCTGGCCATCTAAAACTGACACAACTGGCTGCATGGCAGCTGGGGCAAGGTGGTGTAATCACCCTTTGCTATAGATATAGTATACCTATATCTAACCCTAAAATGGACACATATATTCCTATCAGTCACTCCTATGGCAGGCCTTATCAATCCTGAAGGCAGAGTGCTTGGAATTATGTGAGATGGTGCTCTGGCATGAGCTGAGCCCATCTGCAGCTTGCGGAACGAAGTCCTAATAGCTGTTCCATGATAACGCTATACCATATACTCTTAAGTGCATTATAATCCTCACGGTTAAATGCTAACTCTGGTATAACCTTATCAAAACATGTCGAGTAAGGTGTCATACGAATTGGAATACTACCCCCTCGCCAATTCTGGCGACGGGGGTAGCATTCCACCCTTCTAGAGGGACACGACATGTATGTAACTGTGAACCCCGGTTAAAGTTAACTCGAGCCTTGGCATCACAAAATGGATGCTGCCACCACAGACACAAGTCTGACCTCCTGCTGCTGGGAGTCCTTCCAGCGAGGGAGGCTTGGACAAAGGGTTTCCTGCCTTGGGAGGTGCTAGCACCAGCCCAGACAGGATTTTGTGTTTTGAGGTAGGGAGGCCTGAAAGGAATGACACATGCCTGGGGCACACAAGGTGCCCTGTGCATACACCGGTTCAAACCAGTTGCTGGGGCACTCCAGCCCCAGCTCTGGGGCGAAAACCGGACAAAGGATAGGGGGTGTAACCACCCCCCTTCCTGGTCCCACCCAGGGGAGGGACCTAGTCAGTAGTGCAGCCCCCTTTAGCAGGATAAAGGTAGGAGCTGGTCCCATTCCAAATTAGATTAATCCTGAACTACTCTACAAAGAAGAAACTCTGGACTTCGACGTTCTGCTCCACAGAAGACTGAAAAAATCTCCCTTGAGGCAAGGAGTGTCCACCCTGCAACTGCAGGCACCATCAAGCGTCCAGCGGCTTCACTTTGTCGTCTTCCCTCGAGGATCCAGACTTCAGAGCCCGACGAGACCCAGATTCCCAGACCTCTCCGACCTCAACTCACATCTGCAGCAAAGCTGAGACCCGTGGGTGCGACGAGACACGTGGGACCGGCCATCTTGAAAGAAACTGCACCTCGCTTCCAGCACGACTCCCGAGGTAAACTCGACCAAGTGCTTTGGGGATTGAGAAGCCCCAGCCCTGAGAAGCCCCAGCCCCGAGCAGCCCCTGCACCGAAGATCAGTCCTCCAGCTTCCACGAGATCTGCGTGGGGCCCTTCTGCTTGTTTGCTGCTCGACGCGTTGTCTGGTCATTTGCCGGTTGGCTAGTGGCCTCCTAGACGACGAACCTTGAAATCTTCACTGCTGGTCTGGTTGCTCCAGACTGGCCCTTGCTCCTTTCCAAAAGAGGGGCATCCCGGACTCTCCTAGTCCACACCAGACGCCTTTTGCACTCACCGCGTGGGTTGCCTTTGCCAAGGCCTGTTGACTCCAATCCCGGATCCGACACCGCCGACAGCGAGAGCCTGCGTGGGACAGCTCGTGCCTCCATCCTGTTCGTCGAAGACACCTCCTTGTCCACGTGGCTGCAGAGTCAAGCGTCCACTCTTCACCTGATCGCGACGACAGCATCTGTTCCTTCCTGGTTCCACACCGGTCACTGGCTAGTGACTTTGAACACTGTCCCCTCTGCTTCAGGTCCTCTTCTTCACCGATCCACCCTTGGATCGCACCGGACATCTTCCTCCTGGTCGCCTGCAGCATCTTTTCTTCCAGGCTCCATAGACTTCAACGCGA
This sequence comes from Lissotriton helveticus, assembly GCF_964261635.1. Lineage (NCBI taxonomy): Eukaryota > Metazoa > Chordata > Amphibia > Caudata > Salamandridae > Lissotriton > Lissotriton helveticus. The sequence goes on along the minus strand of NC_136067.1, from coordinate 228,191,177 downwards.
GAACCCGAAAAACTTTGACACCTATGCACCCGGAGCCCGTGGGTGAGGTAACGAGAGCATTTCGGTGCTCAAGGGTAGTTTAACTGTCCTAGTGTCCAGTTCCACAGTCGTTTTAGTCCTAACTAGTCAGGATTGTCCGTACTTACCTTTAACTTGAACTGTACTGTCCATAGACGTTGTTACGCATCTCGCGTGCGAGTTCACACTCTGCACACGCGTCCCGTGGGCCTCCTATTACTTACCTAAGGTGAAGATAGCGTAGTCCTAGCGAACCTCCAGCCCCTGGACAGCTCCATTCCTTCTATCGACTTGGGCCTCCTAATACTTACCTAAGGTGAAGATAGCGTAGTCCTAGCGAACCGCCAGCCCCTGGACAGCTCCATTCCTTCTATCGACTTTCACATTCCACTTACTTAGTATATGGTTTGTCGTGCCCCTAGGGCACCATTGTAATTTCGTGCAGCTTATCGTATTTTTCCTAAGAGTTTGTCATGTGCTTAGCCCTCTGATCTGAAAGAGTTCAGAGGTGATTGTTATTAATAAATATACTGTTTATTTTCATAACCTGTGTGGTGTCCTTTCATCTGATATTCAAGGGGTCATATTGTGGTAAAACAGCTGGCTTCACATGCCAAAAGAGTTTAGCCTAAGACTGCTTTGTCCATGCTACCATTAGGATAGCTGGTCTATAAGGTTGACTTACAACCAATCACCATAAGAGTTGTTTGGACTGATACAAGGTGATCACTAGAACTAGTGAGCATCATATATCAGGCCAACTTCTCACAATCGTGAATATCTATAATGAGATAACGTGACATATTGTACGAGCTTTTAACTGTGGGTATGTTCTACACGAGGGACTAGTACTGGCTGGGACGTTACATTACCTATCGCGTGCCATTATACACTTTGCAGGGTGCTCGACATTGAGGAGCTACCCGGCGGGCACGTGATCTTTTGACACAGGGTCTTTTAATGAATGGTGGTTGCAGGTATGCAGTGAGACGGCAACCACTAGGTCTGGTGAGACAATTGAACATGACAAACATATAAAATATATTCATTGAACCTTCCGGGGTCGCGGAGTGACTGTGGTTCAAGATGTATAACCTTTCGGTGATCTAATGTTGGTTCATTTTATGTTATCACAGGTCTTGGGATTCATCAAGAGTGAAGAGTAAGAGTATAGAACCCCCAAAGCCCTGACGAAGTTGCGTAAACTTTATGCAACAAAACATGTTGGTGAAAATTATGGTAGATGGGTAACCATTTTTAAGTGGGAATGCTTGCAGCCAGGAATAAAATTGGATGGCCAGTAAGCATCACCCAGTTTTAACAAGTGAGAATACTAAAAATCGTTATTTTTTTGGTTTTCACTGGGGTTCTGTGAGCACTTAAGTGGTCAGTGCAGTGGGCACATTCAACTATGTCCACCACTTCTTCACTAAATGAGTTTTGTTGAAAAGGGAGCACATTAGTTCTTTTGGGCTATTATTTTTACACACACAACAAAGAGAGAGTGGCCAATGATGAGAAGTGGGTAGACTGGCAATTATTCGCCAGTAACCCCCTCGGGTGTTGCTACCGTGAGGTACTCTCTCTTTACACACTAAATTTTTTCACAAGTTAGTTTAGACCTGTGACGACATTTTTTTAAGTATTGAAGGGGCACCAGGACGAAGCATAGTAGTGGAAAGTAACACTAGGAGGATAAAGAGATAACACCATTGTTATTTCCTTTGTTTAAGTCATGACAGGTGCAACTCAGGTGGGGCCTTCTATTGTTAGAATCGTATTGAGTGGGGGGCAGCCTCCCCTGTTTTTCTTACCCCTCTAACTCCCTTTTGTTTGTTGGCTTTTTGTAGTGGCCCAACTACCGAATCAGCCTCATTAGCATTTCGATAATCATTGGACCATGTAGCAGAAAACTGAAGAACGGGTATAAAAGAAAAAAATGTTCTAAGAAAAAGGAGCCCTTCAATCCAAAACCAAAGAAGAATTAGAAGAGCCCAAAGTGAAGCTTTATATACGTGATACTTACTAGGGTGTACTTACAGTGAAGTGTTTCTCAACCCAGTCATCCCACTTTTCCCAATATTTTGTTTTCTTAACCGGTTTGCCTGAACGATCTAATAAGGATACTCTCCGGATTGAATATATCCATTCCTCTTCCGTTGGAGAAAAGGAAAGAATCCATTTGATACACAATTAAAGTGGTGCAAGAAGATCCAATGCCAAAAAAAGAGCTTTATTTTTTTCTGTTAAGATTTGGTTATCAGAAACCTCTGGTAACACCCCAAAGTTTATAAAGGGAATAATTAGCTTTATCTCCTGACTCATAATAACTTATATGGTCTTACCCACTTTCTGCCAAAAAGCCTGGATTGAGGGATACCATCAAAACATGTGGCTCTCGTTGGTGCCATCTTCTCCACATTTCGGGCATTTCCTGATCACACAGCTTCCCATTTTTTTATATTTTAGTTGGAGTCCAGTATGCTTTATGTACTGTGAGTAGATGTTTTTTTTTTAAGGGTGTGGATTTGACATGTGACCATAAAAGAGGGAGAAATACTGCCATGAAATTAATTCAGAGTCCACAATGAGTTGTTCTTAAGTGCAGATACTGCAAGATCGAAGTGGAATGGCGAGGGCATCCAGCCTGTATATGGATCCTTCGGTTAGACTGCGCATGGGGGGCTATGTCTTGGAGTGTTATCGAGTGAGTAGAGGAACCAGGCAGTGTCTTCTCTTGCCCTTAACATTTGCCTTGGCGATGGAACCACTCGCCACCAACACTAGGATGGCAAGCGCCTACAGGGCCATCGACAGAGGAGGGCGGACACATAATATGCTGACTATCTCTTGATATTCTTGCATGATACATCAACTGTGCTGGCTGGCGCCTGCGTGCTCAGAAACCGGTTCGGACAGCACTCAGGACTGAGGGTTAATTTTCAAAAATACCTTTTGGATTGAATATATCCATTCCTCTTCCGTTGGAAAACAGGAAAGAATCCATTTGATACACAATTAAAGTGGTGCAAGAAGATCCAATGCAAAAAAAGCTTTATTTTTTTGTTGGGTATTTCCTGCTCGCAGGCAGGTCGCTCCCCACGCCACCACACGGCCGCCAGCTGCCTCATACCTGCTCCCTGCCGCCCGCCTGTTTTCCTGCCGTTTCCCGCTCCTTCCCGCCGCTGCGGCCCTGCCCCCCTGCTCCCCATTGGCCACCCCACTCCCGCCTCCCAGCTGCTCCTCCCTCCCTATCCCCCTCTTATGGAGGCCGTGCAGCGGACGCGCCACTGGCGTGCCAAAGGAAAGCCCGTCTGCGCCCGTCCGCGCCAGAATCCCTGGACCCTGCAAGCGCCACACCAGACTCCGCTATGATGCCAGCATCCTCTACGCACTCAACGCCGGCCGAAACCACACCTGCTTCCAAGCCCCCTGAAACGGACTCACGGACCTTTCTCCTGCCACACCTGCAGCTTCACCTGTGACAGAGCCAACAAACCTCCAAGGACTGGACCCAACCACCTCCGCTGCATACTCCTCAACACCTACTCCGCACGCAAACACGCCGTCGAGCTCTGGGATCTGCTTGACACCTCCACCCCAGACATGGCCTTCCTGACCGAGACCTGGTGGAACGACTCCTCGGCGCCCGACATCGCCATAGTCATCCCGGAAGGCTACAAGATCACCCGCAGGGATTGCGCCAATGGAATCGGAGGAGGAATAGCCATCGTCCACAAGTCCACCCTCAAGGTCGCCACCCACGCAGACGACACCCTCAACACCGCCAAACATCTGCACTTCCGGATCCACACCGACCCCAACACCACCCTCAGAGGAACACTCATCTACAGACCCCCCCGGACCCAGACCTCAATTCAGCCACTCCATTGCCGACCTCGCCAGCACCCACGCACTCGCCTCCACGGACTACATCCTCCTTGGGGACCTGAATTTCCACCTCAAGAACAACAACAACGCCAATTCCGCCACCCTGATCGACAACCTCGCCAACCTCAGCCAACTCTTCACCGCACCCACCCATGCCGCTGGCCACACGGTGGACCCAGTCTTCTCCACTGGCACCCACGTCACCTTCGACCACACCACCGAACTCCACTGGACCGACCACCGCTGCATCCATTTAACATTCAATAAACCAACCACGCACCACCGCACCCAACTGCTACCATGCGCTGCTGGAGCAAAGTCACCGAAGACAAGCTGATCACCACCCGAGCCCAAAACCCACCCACCGACCCCACCAACCCAGACACCGCAGCCCGCAACCCACAACCTCGAACAGTGGATCGACGACTATGCCAGCACCCTCGCCCCACTCAAGAAACCCTCCAACAACCACGACAGCAAGAGAGCCACCTGGTTCACCAACGAGCTGCAGACCTCCAAACGCGCAATGCCGGAAACTGGAGAAGATATGGCTCCACGAACGCACTCCGGACAACCACGCAGCCCACAAGGGCGCTACCCGTAGACATCACCACCTCATCAGATTAGCCAGGAGATCCTCCTTCAAAGACCGCCTGGATAACAACGCACACGACAGCAAAGAGCTTTTCAGCATCGTAAAGGAACTCTCCAAACCCAGCGTCAACGACATATCGCCCTCACAAGAACTGTGCAACTCACTGGCCATCTTCTTCCACCGCAAGATCACTGACATCCATGACAGCTTCAACACCATGACTCCACCTCCCCTATGAACACCACCAGTGCCAACCGCCTGACCTTCTGGTCCAACGTCAACGACGACGAGACTCGCAAGGTTATGAACTCCATCCACTCTGGATCTCCGTCAGACCCGTGCCCACACCACATATTCAACAAGCAGACTCTGCCATCGCACCCAAACTACATAAGGTCATCAACATCTCCTTCGAAACAGCGAAATTCCCAGAAAGCTGGAAACACGTCGAAATCAACGCCCTCCTCAAGAAGCCCAAGGCGGACCCCAAGGACCTCAAGAACTTCCGGCCCATCTCCCTGCTATCGTTCCCGGCGAAGGTCATCGAGAAAATCGTCAACATGCAACTGGCCCGCCACCTGGAAGACAACAACATCTTGGACCATATCTCAGTCCGGGTTCAGACGAAACCACAGCACCGAGACAGCCCTCATCGCTGCCACAGACTACATCAGGCGCCAACTAGACAACAGCGAGACCACAGCCCTCATCCTCCTGGACCTGTCAGCCGCCTTCGACACAGTCATCCATCACACTCTAAAGACACGCCTCCTAGAAGCTGGAATGCAAGAGAAGGCCCTTGACGGGACCACGTCCTTCCTCTCCAGCAGAACCCAGAGCGTCCGCCTCCCGCCCTTCCGATCCGAGGCCACTGACATCCCTCAGCCCGACGCTGTTCAACGTCTACATGGCCCCCTCGCACAAGTGGCCCGCCAACACAAACTCAATATCATCTCCTACGCTGACGACACCCAGCTCATCCTCTCCCTCACCAAGGACTGGCACACCGCCAAAACCAACCTCCACGAGGGAATGAAGGCTGTCATCGACTGGATGAGGAACAGCAGTCTGAAGCTCAACTCGGACAAGACAGAGGTACTCATCCTCTGACCCACCCCCTAAGCCTGGGACGACTCTTGGTGACCGACCACACTGGGAATAGCACCGACACCCACTGACCATGCACGCAACCTAGGATTCATCCTCGACTCCTCCCTCTCCATGTCTGAACAGGACAACGCAGTCTCCTCCTCCGGCTACAACACCCTCGGCATGCTCCGCAGGATCTACAAGTGGATCCCGACCGAAAAAAGAAGAACGGTGAAACAGGCCCTCGTCAGCAGCAGACTACTACAACGCATCCAAAACGCCTCCGCCTGACTGATCGTCAACGTCCCCCGCCGCAGCCACATCACCCCCACCTGAGACCTGCACTGGCTCCCCGTCGACAAGAGGATCACCTTCAAGCTCCTCACCCACGCACACAAAGCATTCCACAACGCCGGACCAGCCTACCTGAATAGCAGACTCAGCTTCTACACCCCCACACGCCAGCTCCGCTCCACCAGCCTCGCCCTTCGCCGCTGTTCCCCGCATCCAACAAACAACCTCCGGCGGCAGATCCTTCTCCCACCTCGCCAAGACCTGCAACACCCTCCTTACCCACCTACGACGGAGCAAAGACCTACTCACCTTCAGAAGACTCCTCAAGACCTGGCTCTTCGAGCAGTAGCTGCACCCACACCCCTAAGCGCCTTGAGACCCTCACGGGAAAGTAGCGCGCTTTACAAGTACTGTGATTGATTGAAAAAGCACAATTGTTCCTGACCATGGCTGCCACATGTGCTGGGACTGCACTGGGAATCGCGTTGCTTCCAATAACTACGAGTCAAAATATTCCATGACCGCATAGATCTGTTTGAAGGCAATATAGGAAAGGCGATTAGAGATCTTAAAAGGAGCACTGAGTCCTAGGGAACACTCCCCTCTCAGTAGCAGATAAGGTTGCACTATTGAAAATGACAGCACTACCACCGCTTCTCTATTACTTTGTGGTATTGCCAACACCGATGCCACAGACCATGTTTCGGGACTTAGACTCCATCACTATAGCCTTTCAATGGAGGATGGGACGCAGATGAGGGGCTTTAATCACCTTGAAGAGATCAGTGTATGATGGAGGTCTAGCAGCACCAGACTTCAAGACTTACTATCTGGCAGCCCAGATTTAATGGCTGGCACAATGGGAGGTAGGTAAATTGATGCCTGGACGTGTCAAGAGACCCAATGCACCAGATGACTGCACACTTCTACAGCGCTCATAACACTTAAGCACTCTAATACAGAGAACTCGAAGGAATTGAGTACTGAACCGATGTGGGGCTCGTTGCTTAAAGGAGACTAAGACGACAACTCCATATATGCCGAACATACCCATGACATACTGGGACGAACTGCCTCATGGTGGGAGCTGGCAAGGCTCGAAGGAATGGGTGGAGGCAGGTGCATCAGGCTGGCAACCTATTCGAAAGTGAGACACTACGCCGCTTTGAAGAATTCTGAATGAAATATGATCTGCCCGGAGGGCATTTCTTGTTGCATAGGACCGCGACGAAGGTGGTTGTTAAGCACTGGAGGACAGGACTTGCCGAACCAAGATAACAAAATACTAGCCAATATATGGTCACATTGACTGCCACTTTTAAAGTGGTCACCTGCTTATGTAGATACAAGCGGGAGATCGGATGCTGCCTCTGACTGCTCTTCGAGAAAATTGGCAAGAGGATAGGAGGCTCCACATACCAGATAGAGACTGGACAGAATTCCTAGAAAGAGTACCTTTGATGTTAAGAAAAACAGTTTCAAGTTGATAAACTTTTAAGTACTCCACAGGGCATACACGACACTCAGGAGTATTAAGCTGCTACTTTGATATCTCAAATGCCGGCCGCCGAAGATGCGGGGAGGAGGGCACCAACTATATTTATATGTTTTGGGCTTGCAAGACATTCACACCCAACTGGTCAGACACAACTGCTACACATCATTATAGAGATAGAGGTCCCAGTACCAGGCATTCTTGCTAGCAACATAAGAGATTACCTGAACTGGAAAGCTCAGAGAGACCCCAGGTGGGGGTATAGGAAAAGGAACTGGATAAGTGAGCTGGCTATGAGGGTGCGTGCTGATGAGAGGCCAGGGGTGGCCGGGGTTCCAAGGTACTGGCCAGAGCCTGGGAAAGGTAGTGGATAGCATGAGGAAACAGATCCTTAACCTCTGGGGAACATGGTTGCTAAACCCCAATACCAGGTACTCATAGATCCAACACATACCGTCCACATCGAAGGACATGAATTCTGCACATGGGCTAACTCCTACCTATATGTAATGATCAATGTTGGTCATTAAGATGAATATGGAGCAGACAGCACTAAGTATACACAGTCAACGAGTGCCAATATCGAAAGGCACGACAGGGAGGGAGGGGAGGTATTATTAGGGTGGGAATGTAATGTTACAGCAGTGTTTGCCAAACTGTGATGAAAATTGTACGATATGCTTCAAATTTACCAGACATGCTGAATGGTTTATGTTCCTAAAACTCAATGAAATCTGTTTTAAAAAAAGAAAATGTCTGTGCCACTTCTGGGTGTAACTACCATTCACGATCAGCTAGGCTCTACCGGTCAAATGTGTCCGTCCCAGCTTTTAAAGATCCAGCAAGGTAGAGTATCACCAGGAAAATCCCCTGACAATTCAGCCAGCTCCAGAGGTACACACCCTCTTGGTACAGGACCCAGCAGCCAATCCACCGAGCTTGCTACATTATTAACAGTGGTGGTGTTCATAGGGACCTGCACTAGCTGTCCCCTGAAGGAAAGCAGGAAGGAAGGAATTCAATGTCAAGTGAATTGACCACAACTCCAAAAGCGAAGGCCAGTTGAATATCATTTGTAAAGTGCGCTACTCACCAGTGATCATCTCAAGGCGCTGGAGGGGGTGGGGGATGTCGCAGCTACTGATCGAACAGCCAGTATTTGAGAACTCTCCTGAAGGACAGCAGGTCTTGGGTCTGACGCAGGTGGGTGGGGAGGGTGTTCCGTGTCTTGGCGGCAAGGTGGGAGAATGATCTGCTGCCGGTATTCGTTCGGCGGCGAGGTCAGCAGAGACAAACTGGCGGTTCGGGGTGTAGGAGGTGAGCCATTCGTTAAGGTATGGTGGTCCGGCGTTGTGGAATGCTTTATGCGCGTGGTTGAGGAGCTTGAAGGTGACCTCTTGTGGACCGGGAGCCAGTGCAGGTCTCAGGTGGGCAGTGATGTGGCTGTGGTGATGGATTCCGAGGAGTTTTGTATGCGTTGGGAGTCTTTTCTGGAGTTTGGCCGTGGATCCTGAGTAGAGGGCGTTGCCGTAGTCCTGCCTGCTCCTGACGAGGGCTTGGGAGACCGTCCTTCTGGTTTCAGTGGGGATCTATCTGTAGATCTTGCGGAGCATGCGGAGGGTGTTGAAGCAGGAGGAGGAGACAGCATTGACTTGCCGGGTCAGGAAGAGCCTGGACTCCAGGATGAACACTAGGTTGCGTGCATGGTTGGGGGAGCTCCCAATGTGTCCGGCCACCAGGAATCATCCCATGTGGAGGGGGTGGGGCAGAGGAGGAGGACCTCAGTCTTGTCGGAGTTCAGTTTCAGACAGCTTGTCTTCATCCAGTCTGCAATGGCCTTCATTCCCTCTTGGAAGTTGGATTTGGCGGTGGCCGGGTCCTTGGTGAGGGAGAGGATCAGATGGGTGTTGTCGGCGTACGAGATGATGTTGAGGTGATGTGCTCCGACGATGTTGGCAAGTGGTACCATGTAGATGTTGAAAAGGGTTGGGCTGAGGGATGATCCTTTGGGTAGCCGCAGGTGATCGTGGTGGCTTCGGATCAGAATGGGGGGGGGGGGGGGACAGACGGACTCTCTGGGTTCTGCCGGTGAGGAAGGTGACCCAGTTCAGGGTTTGTTCACGGATCCTTGCGTCGTGGAGGTGTGTGCGCAGGGTGTGGTTGCAGACGGTGTCGAAGGCCACCGGGAGGTCCAAGAGGATGAGGGCTGTGGTTTTGCCCTTATCCAGCAGGGTCCTGATGTCGGTGGCGGCGATTAGGGCGGTTTCGGTGCAGCGATTGCTGCTGAAACCGGATTCGGAGGAGTCCAGGATGTTGTTCTCCTCGAGTAAGTGGATCAGTTGTCTGTTGGTGATCTTCCCGATGACTTTCGCCAGGAAAGGGAGCAAGGAGATGGATCGAAAGTTATTGAGGTCCTTTGGGTCTGCCTTGGGCTTCTTGAGAAGGGCGTTTGACTTTACCTGGTGGTATTATTCCCGCTTTAGCTGATTGCTCGACCTGGGGGACAGTGTTTTCTGCAGTGTATACACCGATTTGGCATCTCCTCCATGAGCATTCTGCCGAACGTTCTTAAGATCAAGATAAACACGGGGCTGGTCCAGCTCTGGAGTTGGGGATGAGACTAGTGGGCATGTTTCCTGTTTCCGACATGATTCTGGCCAATGTCAAAGGGGAAGCAGTTAGCTTGCAAGTGTGTCAACGCCTTTCAGCGGTGGAGGATGCTGACAAGCATCGGCAGTGACGATCATTATTGCGGATGTAAATACATCATTAAGAAGCAAAAGTTTGGGGAAAAGACATTTTACTCCTGTACAAAATAAGAATCCTCCTAGAAAGGAGGATTGTCCGTTCTCCCTAAGAAGGTTTGGAATAAAAATCAGCTGCAGCAACAACAGTAGCCACCTTCTCGTGCTAGTACGCCACCACCAGACACTTCTGAACGTAGATATGAGTTGCATGACCACTCTAAAATTGACTCACCAGAGACGTTCCAGGTTTCTGATCCTAGTTCATTCAGGAATTGTAGGGCCAACAGTTCGGTGGGGAAGGTTGTCAGGATCGCGGAGAAGGCGAGTCTGCACAGGTAAGATACGACCTGCAGTGCCAGCTTGACGTAAAAGCCAAACAGGAGACCACATCAATTTCAGAAGAAAAAAGTTGCTGCTTTGACTGCAAAGTACGCCTCAGACTGTGAGAACCATACTCCTCGATTGGAGATCGGGGTGACACTCTTATTGCGCGGCAGAGGTTACCATAGTGTGGGAGGTACTCTGCCAATGTCTGAAGGCGAAAGCAACTGACACATTCATTACTGTGTAAACAGCTGACACACGAGTTGCACACCGGATAGGCTCTATGAGATAGGTCTCCAAATTGAAGGTGATATTAAATGCACGATTAAGGCTGTCTTTTGGTATAATCTTACTTATATTTTGTTGCCGGAGGTTCATTAGCTTCCCACATTTGTTCTGGCATCTTCTAAAGGCGAAGAAGTTATTCTCCCGAGTTTTTGCAGTTATGTCTCGGAGGAGGCTAAACTTGCCTACGCTTCGGAGTGGGCATTAGCCCTTGCTCCGGCAGTTTTTCGTAATCAGGTTGGTTGGGACAAGGATTCCCCAGAACATGAAATTCATTTGTGCTCTATGCCACATTCCCAACCATAGTACCCAATTAAACTTGAAGCAAAAGCATCCGTTAGTGAACTTCTTACCCAGTTGGAGTCCCAGGGTGTGATTGTCCCCTGTGTCCCATCCATGAATAATTCTCTTTTTCAGATATTGAAACCGAACGGTTCATATCACATAGTATTGAATTACCATCAATTAAACAGACATGTTCGTACCTATGCTGTACAGAACACCCACAGATCTGTGTTGTTTGAGAACCTTGTTCGTTAAAAATATAAAAATTCTTGATATATCTAATGGTTTCTACAGTCACACTTTGGCCCATAGAGATGCAATTGGACAGCATTTAGCACCCTTGGCAATCATAAAAGGTATACTTGTTTGCCTATGGGGCATAAGAATAGCCCCTGCGTATTTGCAGCACGGATCGTGTCCCTTTTGCATGAGATTGACCCTGATGCTTTCTCGTATGTTGATGACATTAATTTGACGGGTGATGAATTAGTACAACATCTTTTATGTGCGGACAACATCATAATGTCTTTTGCTGATTTTGGTTACAAATTTAACTTTGCCAAGTAACATTGCCTTTTTGGCATTCCTTTTTCTCAGACATGAGCTTAACGTACGAGTTAACTTCGCTAACGATATATCTGGTAGAGACAATTCTAGCCGTAGATTCTCTAACTTAGAATTATCCCCAGGCGTGAGACTGGATCCAGATTTTTTTTTGCCACAGCAACCCTGAGCGCCGGGGGACAGCATTACACAACTCCGCCCAGGCGTTGTCTGCGTACGTGATCTCAGCGAGGTCACATAAGTCCCACCCCGGCGCGCCTGCGTCAGTTTTCTACGGAGAACTTTTCCGCGCCATAACTCGGAGCCATCAGACAAACCTGTAAGTATAGGAACAGTGTGCGAAAAAGCAGAAAAATTGGAAAAAGGGAATGGCGAGGAACACCATCATAAAGAGCAGTGCCAGGTAATGCAGTACCCAAAAGCAGGGAAAAGAATAAAGAACAGAGCCCAGCCCTGAACAGCAACCCTGCCAGTACCGAGATAGCCCCCCTGGAGACATAGAACATATGTAAAAATGTCATGAGAACACGTAGCAAGACTTCAACCCCAACCAATAACAATGAAGGGGAACCAGTCCGTGACAAACAAGGAACGACAAAACTCCAAGACAGCCCCATCACAGTGTGACAAGCCCCATTAGGGGCAGAGGCACAGCCAAAAGACCCCAACCTAGAGGATAGCAGAGGGCCCAGAATCCTAGTAATATAGGGGGAGGGAGGGAAGGTTGCAGAGTGGAAGGTAGGCCCCAACCTGGAGCAACCAGAGCATAAGGGCACAGAAGCACCTATAAACATATCCTCCAATGTGCCAAAAGGGGAGAAAAAGGAACATATAAACAGTACGAACATCCAGTCAGAAAGAGGGAAAGAATGCACTCACAGAAGACAAGGTCACCCACAGGGAGGCAAGTGCAGAAGACCAAGCCAAAGGTCCTCGCAGAACAGGGAGGAAGGGCGGGCCATGAAGGAATCTGCGGCTAGAATCGTCTCTACCAGATACATCGTTACCGAAGGCAAGTAACTCCTGCATCTGATAGAGAATACTAGCCGCAGATTCCTTAACGTAGACTAGATACCCTAACCATACCCAAGGGGAAGGAGGGTCTGTGAGAGGACCCCGCCTTCCTGGACATAACAGAGGGTCCCACAGGGGACGAGTTCCAAGGACAGGACGAGGAGCCCTGTCCCCCCAGGGCAAGGGGAACTCCTACAATCAGAAGACCACCGACCCCAAAGGGGATGTCGGAAAAACAAGAGAAGAGGGAGCCCGTCCTCACTCAGCAGAGGAAACCAGGGCAGGGCGAAAGGAGGCCAAAGCACCTTACGACCATACAAGGCAGCAAAAGCTCTGCCCAAGGCCAAGGCAAGGAAGAGGAGCACCGAGGGAGGAGAGCAACCTAGAGACTTCAAGGAGAAGAGGCAGAGCAGGCAAGCCCCCCACCGGGAACACACCAGTGAAGAGGTCAGCCGAGCCTATCACAGCCATAAGGCAATTGATAAGACAGAATGGCGCCGTCAGCAATAAGCAGGCGGAAGCAGAAATAGCAGCTCGAGATCACCCAGGAAGAACTGTTCAACGCTCCGCAGGGACAGACTGTGCCCGAAAGAGGGACAAGGAACCAAGAACCATGTCATCCCCCAGGGAGGAGAGGCAGAACTGAGTGCAGGTCCCACTGGAAGAAGCAGACAAGGCAAGGACGACTGTCCCACTAAAGCACACAGTAGGCACAATGGTGCAGAAAAACAGGAGGTCGGCACCGGCAAGCACAGCTAGACGCCCAGAACACCATGGAACAATGCTCTCAGGACAAGCAAGACTAAGACAGAGCAGGCAGGCGAAGAAGGGTCCGGACATGCCCAGGGAGGAGTCTGCACACACGGCCCGAAAAGAAGTGGAACCAGACAGAGCCAGGATGCCAGGCCACAGACAGCGTGCCAGACCAGGCGAACAGCACAGCGACCCCGGAGAAGGACAACCCGGAGCTCAACTCAAGCCATTCCAAGCCATCAGCAAGAGGATTACATCTGCAACATACCGTAACGCCACAGAGAGCAGAGGCCCGAAGGAGACCACAGCTCCCTAGCACATGACAGAGCTATATAACAGCTACCACTACCCCACATAGAGCATGTTACGTCCCATGACATGGGAACCTCTTAGAAAAAAACTTCTGCAGCAGAGGACAACAGAAAAGACCTGCGGAAAAACCTGCAGAACGCTTGTCAAGCAGCCAAAGAGAAAAAAACAGAAGGTTTAGTCTCGGGCCAGCATGGGGCAGAAAACCCAAAGCAAAAACACACAGTCAAGAAGGGCCGGCCAGCAGCCAGCAGCCAACTGAACCACAGTCCCAACAAGGAGTACTCGAATGACCATGAAGCACATAGATCACACAACTGGGGCGACCCGCCCCAACGGAAGAACATCTCCCTAAAACCAGATCAACTCACAGGTCACTGAGGGGGAGATGGGGGAGGGGCGGGGGAGGATGAGGAGGGGGAGATGGGGATGGGGGGGGGAGGAGGAGGCGGAGGAGGAGGCCGAAGCCCAACCAAGAACCTCTGAATGGCCGAGTCCACAGGGGCGTGGAACAAAAGAGTGCCATTGAAAGGAAGGTCCACCAACCCTTCCAAACGTTCTCCGGGACAACACTGTCCCGAAGCCAGGCATGGCGACGAAGTGCAACCGAAGAAGCCATGGCATGACCGGGCACCTCAGATGTCCAGAGCGGAGCGAAGAATGAACGCTGCCAGCTCCTGGCCATCTAACACATGGTGCTGCAAATCAACACAAGCACCTTCCTGAGAAAAGGCAGACTCAAGGGACTCCGCCAAGTCCCACAAGCAAGAAGTAGCCTTGGCCAAAACACAGTGTTGAGGGCCCGCAGAGCCGCACTGGTCGAGGCGAACATATTGCGCCCCCAAGAGTCCAGCCAGCCGGCCTCCCGTGACGGGGGGGAGACAACAGCTCTGGCAGGGAGGGTAAGGCGGTCTGCAAAAGAGGGCCTCTGGCAGGGGGGTGGAGGGAAAGACACACTGGCTCACGAGGCACTGGATGGTGACGGTGCAGAAGGTGTTGGGGCACCGGGTCCCCCATGGCGGGGCGACCCCAAGTTCTCAAAAGAGAAGAATGGAGCGAACCCTTGAAGGGAAGCAGCAGCTCCCTACCACCAGCGCTCTAATGAAGAACCTCCAGAAAATTATCTGTGGGTAAATGGGCAGCAAGATCACCCATGCGCTAAATTCCCACAGCCATGGAAACAGCGTGAGCGAAGGCCGCACCCGCCTCCGTGGGGCCCCGCGGAGGGTAGAGCGACTCCTCGGTAGGCGACGGCTGCAAGCTAAGGCAGCCGTCCCCATAGCTAACAGGAGGGAGGAAGGGCCATGTCCGGAAAGGAGGAAGAGGGACCGAGGAGTGGGGGACCTGTGGGTCCTCCAGCGAAGACCGCGGCTGCGGTGACATGAGGAGCCGTCCTCAGACGATGTCGGGGAAAAAGCCACGACACGACGGCCCGTCTCAGTCGAGGATGACACCTGCAAGCGTCGAACCTCTGGAGAAGAGGAGGTGTCCGAAGAAGTGTAAACGACCCGACGCTGGTCTGGCATCGTAGAGTCCGCAATCTGAGGCAGGACATTGGCATCCGGCGCCAAGGGAGACGTCGGGCTGGCCTCCGCCACAGCACAGGAGACCGGGGCGGGGTCGGGACGGCGAAGGAATGGCGCCGACTTGACATCCGGCAAGGCAGCCGCCTGCGTGGAGGGACGAGAGGAATCCGGGTAGGGACGAGGAGTCCCCTGCCAGCCTCTACCGATGACGGGACGAGAGGGGCCCTTCGCGGACCCCCTGTGGCGCCGCCAGGGCGAGCAGCTGCCGGTGCGGCGTCACCTCGGCCTCAGACAAGACCGTTCTCTGTCCAGACGGCTGAAATGGGCCCAAGGATGCGTTCTGAGCCCGGGCGGCATCCCACACCACCACAGGGACTCTCGCAGGAGTTTGCAGAGAAGCAGAGGTGCCGTGTTCCAAAGGAGGAGCCCCCGAAGGGCCGCACCATAACGGCACCACATCCTCTGAACCTGGATCCAAACCAGTCTGCGCCGGAGCTACCGGCGACGCCACGGAGGGCTTCGCACACTGCAAGGGATCCGCTGACTCCCCAGGAGGGGAAGAGGAGGAGGAGCATGAGAAGCCAGCGAGGCTTGCAAAGCCACCGCATGTGTCTCCATCTGAGCTCTAGTCACCCCCACTCCGGGAAACGGCGGACAGGGGGACGATAAGCGGGGGTCGCATCATCCGCAGAGAGCCCACACCCCCAACAGGCCAGGGACCGGCCCTTGGGGACGAACTGCGACACTTCTTGACAGGGGAGCAACGCTTGTGTCCCGAGAGAGGGACAATGACAGAGGCAGTGGCTTCGAAAACC
Organism: Lissotriton helveticus; assembly: GCF_964261635.1. Classification (NCBI taxonomy): domain Eukaryota; kingdom Metazoa; phylum Chordata; class Amphibia; order Caudata; family Salamandridae; genus Lissotriton; species Lissotriton helveticus. The sequence continues at coordinate 228,175,173 of NC_136067.1, read as the reverse complement.
CTCCGCAGGGGCCAGACGAGGTGACAAAGCCGACCAGGACATGCTATCTGAGAGAAGTTTTATCCGGCGCTCCCGCCAGGACTTGGGTTTCATCTGCTGGCACACATCACAATCAGTGGAGTTTGTGGTGTTCCCCCAAACACCACATGCAGATGAGGTGAGAATCCGTTGCCAATATCAGGCGGCCACAAGACAAGCACGTCTTAAAGCCCGAAGGCATCCGCACCCTGTTCCCACACACAAACGCAATAGGGAAAGGCCTCAACAGACCCGGAGTACGATCTGGATCCACGTTGCACGCGGAAAAGGAAAAAACTGACGTAGGTGAGCCGGGGTGGAACTTATGTGACCTCGCTGACGACACGTACGCAGACAACGCCTGGGTGGAGTCACGTGATGCCGTCCCCCCCGGCGCACAGGTATGCTGTGGTAAAAAAAAACTAAAAAAAACGAAAAAAAAATGGGGATCCAGACTCACGACTGGGGATAATTCTACATTAAGGAATCTGCTGTTAGTAGTCTCTATCAGATAATTAAGGTTGGGCCTGGGCCCCACTTTCTGGAGAAATGTGCACAAATGCAGCCTGCAATTTTAATTGGGGTTTTCAAATTTTGGGAGGACATATGTTCCAGATTATGCCCAGTGTATCAAACCTCTTCATTCTTTGACACAACCTACTTACTCAGCTTCCTGTTGGCTACCTGTTGGCTACCGGAACCCACAGCCACATGTTCAGTAGCAGCAGTCACTAGATCTATGACTAAAATAGATTATATTCTAGCGGCTATTGCTGCAACGAAGGAAGGACCAGAACTTTCCCAAGGTTTTCCTTCATGTTATTTCACATGTCAACTGATCAAGTCCCATTTGCAACTATTCTGTTGGGGATTGGCTGATTCCCAACGAGGACCGCAGACTTTTTGATCATTGCCGCTCATGAAGGCGCAGCTTCTGCACATGCCGGAGTGACAGCGACAGTCTTTTACAGCAGTGTTTCTGGTGTTGGGGTTTATATCAGCAGACACAAATACGTTCTTTCCTGTGACATTTGTCAACAGATTAAGCCTTCTACTGTTACCACACACAAATTTACAACAAATCAACCGTTTGGTTGCATCTACCTTGATCACTGCTGTCCTTGGTCTTCTGACACTGATTTCAAACATATTTTGATTGCAGTGGATTCATGCATGAGATTCCTTTGAGTTTGGCCGCAACGTAGTGCTGACGCTCAAACTGTCATTAAGGATTTGCGTGCCTTTTTCTGGACGTTTGCTTGTGGCACCTTCCATTCTGACCAAGGTCCAGCATTTGCCTCTAAGGCTTGCAGGGATGCAATGAAGTCACTGGGGGTGCAGGTACAATATTCATCTCCATACCGGCCTGAGGGCAATTCAGTTGTATAGCGAATGAACAATGACTTAGAGCAATCTTTGACAGCGAGAGTCTTAGGTATTGGCAGGGGTTAGATAACTCATGTCTATGGAGTCCAACATGCAATTAATAATCTCCCAAGAAGATCTGTGGGTGGTCGGACTCCATACGAAATGCTCTGGCATTAACATGTTTGTGCCAGACCTTTATTGTCTAGACGTTGTGGCGGCTGCCGCAACTTTTGACATAGATAACCATTGTCCTGTGTAGCAGGATCTACAAAACGTTTGTGATTCACAAGCCAGAGCACATTTGTCATCTTCCCCAGAACCGGCGGTGCCAATTCCTGTTTCTGGCTGCCTTCCCAAATTTAGAGATCTGGTCCGTGAAAAAGAAGAACACAAAAAATAATTTGGTCCCTCGTACCGTGCACCAGTCAAAGTCCTTGGCTTAAAAGGCACCCGTACTGTGATACTGCCTTTAATACCTGGTCGTAGGGAGAATCGATACATTTCAATCTAACATGTCAAGCTACACCAAATGGCTGATACTGAATAGAACACCTCCAAGTATTCCAAGCAGAGACCTGAATCCGATTACTTCAGCTTCCACGACTATTCCCCGCGTAATGGTGGGGTAGTTGGAAAACTTCAACTGATTTATTGCCTGTTTTACCTTCCGCTTCCACTAATGGAGACATCGAGTATGCTGCTCCTCCAGTTGGGGTCATTGACATTCCTGAGAGTACCATACATAATCCATCTGATGCTGCACAGCCTCCATTGTTTCGTTTGGGAGCAAGTAGTTATTATTGGAACATACCAGTTTTTCATCTGATTCATCATCTTGGTCCTCATCTGTGGCAACCACTCCTACACGTACCAGTTTCTTCATTTCCTGGTTCAAAAAGACTTACCCAGTCCCAACCTGGACATACAGCTGGATGGTACTTACGTTGATATTCCTTTTCATGTGGATTGGGTTTGTGACGGTGTTCTTTTTGATCCTCGATGGTCATTATTTGCCTGAACGCTCTGCTGTAAACGTTGTCAACTTAGTTTAAGCTCCCCATACATCACAACATATAATGAAGAGATCAAGCCCTTGTGAACATTTCGGCTTTCCCTGTTGCTGATGGCATCGTTTGGGATAAAGTTGCATTCGACATTCATGGACATTATGGGAGAGGTGTGGCGCCGCGGCCAGGGCAACTGACGCTGGAATCTGGGGACCACGGTTCGATCCCCGGCTCCGGCGGCAGGTTAGCCCAGCACCATGTGACTCTGGGCAATAGCTCGCTTAATCTTCCCGACGGCCCCCAGCGCCTAGAGACCCTTACGGGTGATTGTGCGCTTTACAAATGTGGACTTTATGGTCCGACAGAGGTCCTTAACATTCCATACGTGCTCCGCTTTTCATTAGGAGATGTGGGATCACTGGACATACACTGACAACTGGGGTGTTCAGGCCGTCCATTCATTGTTTTCGGATTTAAAATATTATGCTGCCTTTAATGCTTTAGATATGTATTCGAATTTGGCAAATTATGCAGATTCATTCTGATAACATTATGGCCATAATTTCTTACACAAAACAAACATTCAGACCGATTTTTATTTTTACACAGTGGGAACACTGTCCTACTCCTTTACAGGGGAGTTCTAATACTCTATTTCCAACCCAGGGTCCTATATTTATAAATTAAAATTGCCATCTCAATCTAAATTTATGTTGACACACACTAAATTGATTTACTCTAATTTCTTTAAGACCGATTTGGCCTAAAAGGGGTTATCAACACTGAAAAGACAATTGATTTGAAATCCTTTTGGGGTACTAAAGATTGGCAGTTGCAAGGCACTGAAGCTCTGCATCCTGCTTGTCTGAATTAGACTCAAATTTTATTTTTAAATGACAGTACAACAAACTACTTGTTTTGGTTTAGCAATGGCCAAAAATATGAATATTCCCTCACTTCCCTCATTGGCCGAGTATGATATATGGCGTAGACATACCAATTACATGATTGATGACTTAATTGCCCGGTTTCAAAATGGAACTATACATTCTTTTGACATTGACCCCTTGTGATGGTTATTGTGGCTGACCAGCTCCAATGCATGACAACTGCATTTTCTTAATGCCACAAAATGTTGCACACAAAGCAGACCTGATCCCCGTTTCCCATATACTCATTCAATCACCACATAATCAGTGGGTAGATTATGCCAACAATGGTTGACACTCTAAAATGTCATCTGTTAAACACCTGTCCCTTTTGTCGGGTGACATCAACTTGGCTGACTTTATATTAGGTCTGAAATCCCTACATCAAAACACGATTTATGCAGCATATAATGAATTATGGAAACTGTCGCAAATGGTAGCTGCGGTGCGCCTGCGCCAAATTGACAATGCAAATTTAGAAAAAGTTCTTGCAGTAGTAGATAATAGCATTAACGCACTGTCTTCCCGTATATATACATTGGATAACATAGTAACTCCTGTCATCGATACAGTGCAACATGACATGAATGTTTTGTATCATGGTCAAACTCAATTACATTCTGTATGCAGTTTGCCTGGACGTTACCAACACTCAAAAATGGAAAGGTTCTTTGGGATTACTTGAATGCTTCTGCACTGTTTTTACCATTTAATTTGACTGAAACGTATATTAATGTTCATGAAAGACACATTTTTACATATTGAACAATTAGAACAGTTACCATTTCCTGCAGCAGAGACTGCTTCAGCTCTGTGGTTAATACATGGTGTTATTTCACTGCCTTTTTAACTATTTCAGTTTACATCCTGCATGAAACTCTTTCCGGTGGGTATGTTTGAACCCCTCGGTAGCGCATTTATTCATGAATTATGGTCATTACCTTTCACCTAGAGATGCCAGCGCGTGGATAAGGACGTTTTCCTAAAAGGGGAGGATTGCAATTCCACAGTAGGACATTCCCTAGTCTGTACACAGGTTAAATTGCACGGCGCCTGTAACGTTTCGGCCCCTAATCTGGCTTGTTTTTACAAAGGTACGCCCATCCCAGCTATTACTCCTGCACTAACTTTGCTTTCGAATGGCAGTTATTTTGAATAACCACGACTGCTGCTGCTTAAGGCCAGCATCCCGTATATAGTAACAGTTTTGCAACGGGTTACATGTTGCAGCATTGTTCTTTTTCAACCCCCGAATGGGATTGTAGATCGTTTGCTTTAGCCTTCCATGCCAACTTTAAAAACAGATTAAAAAAAACTATGCAGACTCAAAGCACTATTTTTTCAGAAAGAAGTGGCTCTCACATCAGCACCCAAGACCTTCGAATTGCAGGTGGCGAGAACCGCAAGTAAGATACTTGCTACTGAACAAGAATATCCCACTCCATTTTGGAGAATTAATGAATTTATTACTTACCTTCGGTAACAATATACCTGTAAGAGACACAGTTAGATTCCTTACCTTAGAATTACCCCCAGGCGTCACTGGATCCAGAGAAATTTTTTCATAGCAGTATCCTCTTCATAGCAGTACGCATGTCGTCCGCGTCGTCATCACCGAGATGACGTTGCGGTATCTACTTAGACACCGTCCCTGCACGCTGACATTAGTTCTTTACACAACATTCCATTCCACGCCAGAAGAGCAGAGCCATGCAAGACACGGACCACTGGTGCACAAAACTAGGCCCATGAAAGGGAGTCCCTAACTCTAGAAGACAGTTTGCAGAACAGGGAGGTTGGGTGGGGCGTTAAGGAATCTATAACTAATATATGTCTCTTACAGATATATTGTTACCAAAGGTAAATATCTTGTTCATCTGAAAGAGAATATTAATTATCCTTTGCTGAGAAGAGATACCACAGCGATATCAACCCCGAAGGTGGGTCTGCGAACCAAGTTCACACCGGAAAATCCTGGAGAACAGAACAGCCAAAAAAGCAGTCTCTCCAGACTTGAGAATCCAGGCAATAATGTTTAGTGAACATGTGCAAAGATCCCCACGTGGCCGCCTGGCAGATGTCACTAAGGGGGACTTCACGTCCCAAAGCAGTCTGCAGTCGCCCTGGTGGAATGGGCGTGCAGCCCTACTGGAGGCTCCTTTTTAGCCCAGGAATTTTAAATCTTAATGCACAGGAAAATACATCTAGAGATGGTCCATTTTTGCACGGCCCAACCTTTCTTGGCGCCCAAATAGCCAACAAAGAGTTGATCGTCCACACAGAATTGTTTTGTGCGATCCAAATAAAAGGATAAAGCACGTTTTGGATCCAGAAAGTGGAGTCTCTCCTCCTTGGTGGGATGCGGGGGCGGAAAGAAGGTGGGCAAAGTGATGGTCTGTCCTATGTGGAAAGAGGTAACCACTTTGGGAAGAAAAGATGGTCTAGTTCTCAGGACAACCTTGTCCAGATGAAAAGCAAGGAAAGGAGGTTTAGAAGAAAGAGCCTGAAGCTCACTAACCCTACGAGCAGAGGTGATGGCAACCAGAAAAGCAGCCTTTAAGGTCAAGAGTCTGAAAGGACAATTATGTAGTGGCTCGAAAGGAGCACACATAAGGAAAGTTAAGACCAGATTCAAGTCCCACTGGGGCATTACGAAAGGAATAGTTCGAAAGAGATGAGTAATGCCCTTTAGAAATCTATTTACAATAGGCGACTTGATTAGGAAGGCCGAAAGATAGCCTTGAAGGGTGCCCAGAGCAAAGTCCTACTGGGACAAAGAAAGAAGGAAGAGGAGAACTCTGAAAGAGGGGCAGAAAGGAGATCCACAGCCTTTGCTGTGTACCATTCCACAAATGTGTTCCATCTACAGGTGTATACTGTTTTAGTGGAAGGACGCCTGGATGACAAGATGACATTACAGACTTCAGGAGGAAGGTCGAAAGCCGTCAACTGTTGCTGCTCAATCTCCACGCAAGGAGGTGGAGGCTGGACAGGTTCGGGTGGAGGACCGTCCCCTGTTGCTGTGACAGAAGATTCTCCCAAAGAGGAAGTCTTATCTGAGGATTGATGGCCATGATACTGAACCAAGAGCTTGGGATACCAGACTCTTCGTTCCCAGGCTGGGCCCACAAGAATGACTTGGGCCCGGTCGCGTTTGATCTTAAGCACTCTGGGCAGAAGTAGTATGGGGGAAAGGCGTGTAGAAGACCGCAACTCCACTCGCAACGAAAAGCATCGCCGAGCGAGTGCCGTCTTGGACATTTCAATGTGCAGAACTGCTGACATTGTGCGTTCTCTTCGGTGGCGAACAGATGTAACCAAGTCTCTTCCCCATTGCTGAAAGACCTTGCACCACCGCTGAGTGAAGACACCATCTGTGATTCATCATGCACCTGCAGCTGAGTTAGTCTGCCCTGGCATTCAGGGAACCTTCCAGGTGATGAACCACCACATATATACCCTGATGTTCCAGCCATGTCCAAAGAAGAGCCTCCTGACCCCACCCGGCCCCGTTTACTGCAATACCACACGGCAGTGGTGTTGTCTGAACACCTGTACCACTCTTCCCAGAAGGAAGGAATGCTGTCAGTGCAAGACGGATCGCCCGCAGCTCCAGAAGGTTGATGTGATGCATCTGTCACCACTGTGAAGTCTGGTTGGGGAAGTGAGGAATCTGCCGTTGACCCAATCCTGGTTCATTAGACACCACTGCAATTGGTGTGCAATGCTCTCCGAGATCAGGACGCAATCTGAAAGATTCCCCTGATGCTGTGCCCAATGGAACTTCAGGTCCCATTGCAGAGCCCACATATGCCACCTGGCATGATCCACCAGCAGGATGCTAGAGGCCATGAGGCCCAACAGCCTCAGGGTCATTCTCACCGAAACCCAGGATAGAGGCTGAGACATCAGAATGATAGCCTGAATATCCTGGACTCGCTGCTCGGGAGGAGACGCCCAAAACTGCGCTGTATCCAGAACAGCTCAGATGAAAAGGAGCTTCTGAGAGGGAATCGGGTGCGACTCCGGCACGTTGATAGTGAACCCCAGCAAAGGCAGGAAGTCCACAGTAGTCTGGAGGTGGGAGACTACAGCCTGGGGAGAGCCTTCAACAGCCAGTCATCAGGATAGGGGAAGACTGGAGTCCCTGATCTGTGTAGTTGAGCTGCGAACACTGCCATCAGTTTCGGGAACACCAGAGGGGCACTGGTAAGGCCAAAGAGGGGGACTGGTAAGGCCAAAGGGTAGCACGGTAAACTAAAAATGCTCGTGGCCTACTGTGAACCGTAGGTAACGCCTGTGGGCCGGAAGGTGGGGATGTGGAAATAGGCGTCCTACAAGTCCAACACTACCATCCAGTCCCCAGGGTCGAGAGCAGGCAGAACCTGAGCCAATGTCAACATTTTGAACTTCTCCTTTCAGATGAGCACAAACTCCTATAGGCCTGCAGAAACTGATTACAGAATTAGGAGACTATGCCATCTTGAACCAACTCACGGTTAACCATAAAAAAGCAAAAGTTATATGTTTCTTAAAATCTATTAAAACATAAAAAATGCAAACTTTTCCCTGGAAATTGGGTGAGCATCTATTGACTAGGGTTATGTGCTATAAATACCTAGGCTTCCAGTTAGATTGTAAGCTTAACTTAAAATCAAACTTGGACCAAGGTCGCATGAAAGCCAAACAACTGTTCGCTTTTAAAACCCTAAGGAAAAAACTTATAGGATGCTCCACCGCCCACCTGCTTAAAGTGATTGCTGCAAAATTTTTACCTTACATTTCATACGGCTCAGAAATTCTGAATACTAAAGATGCTACAGTCCTAAATACAGCACAATCCATATTATTTAAGAGACTGTTTTCAATTCCGCTACACACCTCACAGGCACAAATCCGCTTAGAATATGGTCTAAAAAAATCAGATCATGGCCAGACAAGACGCCCTACTAAAATACTACTGGAGGATGAGGGAGGCAGAAGACAACACCCTAGCCCACTATTGTTGGGTCGAGATTGAAAACCAAAAGAGCCTAGCCAACTCAACCACAGCAGCCCTGAAGGAATCCCTGTCGGCATTACAGTTAGAGGATGCTTGGCACACCCTCACAACGTACTCCGGATTTAAAATCGTAGTCAATAACGCTATCCAACGGACCTCTTTATTAACTGATAAAACGTCCTTTGCAAAAAAACATCATGCCTGGGCTGTGATAAAGGATTACCAGAGGCTGAAGCCGCAACAATACCTGTTGGAACAATTCTCCCATCAGAAAAAACATTATCTGACTTTGATACGCATGGGGTCTTTCCCCTCAAAGGATTTGACCCCAAAATGGAAAAAAATATGGCCATCCAAGGAGTGTCGTCTCTGTGGTCAAGGGGAAGAGTCACTACTACATTTACTATGTACTTGCTCTTTTTTAAAGGAAGCCCGAAAATCCACCCTCCGGGAGGCTCTAAGGAAAGAACAAATAAGAACATATAGAGCAGCGGTCATTAAATGTCTCGGAGGGTCGTCAATTCCCCTGTACTGCAGAGCCATATTACTATGGAAAATCGCAGCAAAAGAACTGGCAAAATGCGACTCTGCCAAGCAGCCAACTAATTAGCAGATTTTTCCCAAATGCATTTTTATTTTCGTCATTATTTTTAAAATAATAAGCATCTCATTAATGTGACATCGACCTTAAGTCTTTTTAGGTTTTTTAAAATGTATTTTCTAAAGCACTGCCTTTTATGATGGTTGTCCATCCTTTTATGATTTTTTTAATGAATCAAATAAAAGTATATTTTGACTTGACTTGACCTTCTCCTTCCAGATGAAGCGGATGACGTCCCTGAGGTCTAAGATGGGATGCAGGCCTTTGTCCTTCTTGGGTACCAGGAAGTAGTGGGAGTAGCAACCACGACCTACCTCTGGCACAGGGATGCGCTTGATGGCGCCCTTGACCAAGAGAGCTGTAACTTCCTGGCAGAGAAGGGCCAAGTGATCCTCAGACATGCGATGGAATGTTGGTGGCATCGATGGAGGGGTAATCTCAAAGGGGAGGGAGTAGCCCTTTGGACTATCTGCAAAACCCACCTGTCCAATGTGATGTTTTGCCAGTGGGGAGTGATGGCGGATCCTGCCACCCACTGGCAACTGTTGGCCCTGAAAGGTCGGACTAGAAAAGTTTTCAGGCTTCTGCAGAGGGGGCATTGGTGGATTGGCTCGCCTGCTGGCCCCCAGACCCACGGTGCTGGGTCCTACGTCCCCGTCGTGTAGAGGCTGGGGAGCTTGCACATGCCTGTGGTCCGTGGGCAACATGGTGGGGCACCCCTTCCGTAGCCTCGAAAGGGGTGAAAAGCAGACCGAGGAGCAAGAGGTGGGAGCGAGCCCCAAAGATCTGGCCATAGCCCTAGAATCCTTGAAGCGCTCGAGCGCCCTGTCCACCTTGTCGCAAAATTAGCGACGGACAAAGGGCTTGTCCAAAAGGGTTGATTGGACATTGCCCGAGAAGCCAGTGAACCTCAGCCAGGCGTAGTGTCTAAGGGCTACTGACGTTGAAATAGTACTGCCTAGCGAACTTAGCTGAGTCTTTCCCTTCCGCAACAGTATGGGAGAGTACAGCCCAAGCCTCCTCAGGGCACTGTGGCAGCACCTGCGCAACTGTGGTCCACACAGAGTGGGTGTAACGGCCCAAGAGACATACAGCGTTCACCGACCACAGACCTAAGCTGGCGGAAAAAAACATCTTCCCAAGATGATCCAGCTTCTTAGATTGCCAAAAGCGCCTTTGGACGTTAAGGCCTGGACGACCAAGCTCTCAGGGATACGGTGTTGAGAGAGTAAAGTGGGTCGCCCGGAGCCAGGTGGTGGCGGCGGGCAATCATCCCATCCAAAGGAGCCCCTGTGCTGGGCTTGGACAAAGGCACCAGAAGGATGTCAGTCAGGGCCTCATTGAACGGTAGCAGGGGCTCCGAATAAGCTGCTGCCGGTGGAAGAACCTCAGTCAGGATATCGGTCCTGACCGCCACCTTAGGACGCTCAAGGCCTCAGCCGCCCTACGCAGCACCATAGGGTAGGAAGCTCCCTCCTCTGTATCCACGGTAGGTTGAGAAAGCATGCCAAGGTCTGAGGACGTATCCAGACCACTGGCCTCACCCAGTTTCTCTCTTCAGACCGGCTCATCCAGTTGATATGCAAGAGGGTCAACAGACCCCTCCCAGTCCTCCTCACCCTGTTCTGGCTGCCACTCAGGCAATAAGGAACGCCAGGATAGAACAGAGGTACAAAAGTACCAGTCAGCGCCAGTCTGGCTACGTGTCCAGGTCGAGGAGTGGACTTGGGTCGACGCACGCTGAGGAAACAACCAGTGTCGGAGGCTTCGTCAGTGGAAGCAGCACCGGGGAAGGTGTTGTGAGATCACTGGCAATTATCCATATCAGGCACGGATCCTTGGGGGCCCTGCGGCGCAGGGGCCAGAGCCGCCGGCATTGAAGGCCTAGAACCCCCAGCCGAGTCCGGGGGGCCCAAAGGTGTGCCGGCAGAGTCGGACTCCCCAAAAATGGAATGGAGGGCTTCGCAGAACGTATAAAGTTGGGTTGTGGTCACTTCAGCTCCCGAAAAGGGAGGGAAGCTTGGAGCAGACACAACAGGCTCCGCGGGTGTAGCCGAAGGACGACTACCTTTCGCATTCCGTGGCGAATCGGCTGACGGACGGGTAAAAGACAAAGAGCAACTTGGCTTCTTTGCCTTCTTATTGTGCTTCAACTTACCTGAAGACGAAGACTTCATGGAGGAGTGGTGGTGGTGACTCCGCGACCTTCTCGATCGGGACCTCGAGTAGCGCAGAGCTGACAACCAGGCCCACAGTAGCTTTCGGGACCGCTCCCACAAAGACTTCAGGATGATGGCCCGACAGTCGGTGCACGACTTTGGGTCGTGGTCGCGCTCCAGGCACCAAAGGCAAACGAGGTGCGGGTCCATAACCGACATCAAATTGTGACAGGATTCACAAGGTTTGAAGCTGGTTCGTCGATGGAACATCCCACCGTGCACCAGGAGTCGAACAACTCAAAAAAGATGTCGACAAAACATTGAAAAAGAGTTAGTTAAAAAGTGACTAAGGGTACTGCCCTCTCCGGATATGCGCTGGCTGGCGTGGAAAAAGAAAGAACTGACATCAGCGCGCAGGGGGTCGTCGAAATCGTGACATCTTTCCAGCGACCACGATGTCAACGACTGACGCGGAGTCGACCAACGCCACTTACCGACATGCAGGGTTACTGCTAAAGAAAATATTTCTCCGGATCCAGTCGGACGCCAGGGGGGTAATTCTAAGGTAAGGAATCTATAACTAATAGTCTCTTTTAGATGCACCAAATATTTAATGCGTCTGATACAGAGGGCCTTGAGGGATCAGGCCTGGTTTCTCCCTTTCAGGCTATTTTTAGAGTAATACCAGCCTTTATCCATTCCATTTTTTCCAGTGCCTTTGGAGGGTTTTGCCTGGTGCTCCTGTTTGCGGTGTGCTTCTCCTATTATTGCTTCACAATGGATGCTCAAATTGTGGAGCTGCCAAACACGGACCAGCTGCGTCTGTACAGTGATCAAATGTGGCAGCTTTTTGGTCCTATGCCAGTGACATCCGTTGCCATCGTCTACTGGCTGACTTTCCGTTATGACTATTTCACCTGCATGCAACCGCTGTTCCACTGCCTCTGGTGCCCTTTTCAATGGGCCTTGGATGTTTGTCTCTCAAATACCATACATGCTGCCCTGGATTACGATCTGCTATTGGGTCAGTTGAAGGCCCATGATCAGACATGTGCCCAGGGTAGGCGCCTGTTGTGTGATCCTCTGCTTGGACCAGCGGCAGACTTGAGTACCTGCGCCCGTGCACTGCGCCTCAACGAACTGAGTTTAATCAAAGTTGTTGCAGGTTGTCCTGGAATGCTCCTAGCAGCTTCCGGATCAGAGGAGCATGTGTGCTCTTTCAATCTACTAAACTGGATGGCATCACTTTTAATATTGAAAGATCGGACAAAATTCTGGAATAACTGGCTTTCCATTTTTCACGTCACGTTTTCCACTCCGAAGAGTACCTCTGAATGGATTATTGAAAGAAGCTTTGAGTGCTCAATTGGCGAAATTTTTCAAACTAACATTTTTTTTCTAATTCGGCTTCATACCGGTCCTCATTTGGGATACCACTTGAACGCTTCACTTCTGCTTATGAAGTTTTTCTCTTGGCATAGTGCTAAGAGCTGGCCAAGGGGAGGGTGTCACTTGGGCCGTGGGGACATTGTTGTTAGCATGAGCACTATACAGCTTGCCTGCTGCTTTTGCGCACGTTACTACACGTCATTATTTTTGCAACATTTAAAGGACTGCTTTCACATGAGAACTCAACACTAGGTTCGCTCTCTGCATGTTTCTGGGATTTTGACTGAACATTATGTGCAAGGTTGAACAATGCCCCCTTGTTATTTTGTTCTGGCCACATCTTAGCCCTCAGACAAAATGCACAACGTACTTACCTTCGGTAAAGATATATCTGTAAGAAACATTAGCAGTGATAGATTCCCTACCTTAGAATTACCCCCAGGCATCAGACTGGATCCGGAAAGTTTTCGTCAGCAGTACCCCTGCACTTCGGTAGGCGTCATCATGTGGCTCTGCACGCGTCGTCCCCGGGATGATGTTACTGGAGCTACTTCGATGCGCCCACGCACGCAGACGTCAGTTCTGTACACGACTTTCCATGCCAGGAACACAGAGCCATGCAAGAAACTGACCACTGGTGCCATGAAACTAGGGCCCTGAACAGGATGACCTTAACCCTAGAAATCAGTTCGCAGAACAGGGAGGATGGGTGGAGCGGTAAAGAATCTATCACTACTAATGTTTCTTACATATATATCATTACCAAAAGTAAGTAACTTGTGCATCTGAAAGAAACACGTAATGATCAATTCCTTACCTTAGAAGAGATACCCCAGCAATACCAACCCCGATGGTGGGTCAGCGAACCAAGATCACACCAGAAAGTCCTGGAGAACAGAACGGCCAAAGAAGCAGTCTCTCTGGACTTGGCTGTCCAGGCAGTAATGCTTAGTAAATGTGTGCAGCGTGGCCCACATACCTGCCTGACAGATGTCATGCAAGGAAACTCCCCCTCCCAAAGCAGTAGTGGCTGCAGTCGCCCTGGTAGAATGGGCACACGGCCCCAGTGGAGTCTCTTTAGCCAAAGAGTAGCAAGCCATTATGCACAGAACGACCCACCGAGATACGGTCCGCTTGTGCACAGCCCGACCTTTTTTGGTGCCCACATAGCCAACAAAGAGCTGCTCATCCATCCGGAACTGTTGTGTGCGATTCAGGTAGTATGAGCACGCACGTTTTGGGTCCAGACAGTGGAGCCTCTCCTCCTCTTTTGAGGGATGCAGAGGCGGAAAGAAGGTGGGCAAAGTGATGGTCTGCCCGATGTGAAAGGCAGTGACAAACTTTGACAGAAAAGAAGGACAAGTCCTTAGAACAACTTTGTCGGGATGGATAGAGAGAAAAAGAGGTTGAGAAGAAAGAGCCTGGAGCTCACTCACTCTTCTGACAGAGGTGATGGCAACCAGGAAAGCAGTCTTTGGAGTGAGAAGACGAAGAAGACAGTTGTGAAGTGGCTCAAAGGGGGCACACATCAGAAAAATCAGAACTAGATTCAAGTCCCACTGAGGCATCACGAAAGGGACAGGAGGGACCATGTGCGTGAAGCATTTCAAGAATGTATTTACAATAGGGGACTTGAAAAGGGAAGGCTTGATCTGGAAACCATAAAAAGGTGGAAAAGGCCGAGAGATAGCCCTTGATAGGGCCCAGAGCAGATCCGTGCTGGGCCAAAGATAGAAGAAAAAAAGGAGCTCTGAAAGAGGGGCAGAAAGGGGATCCACAGCCGTTGCTTTGCACCATCCCACAAAAGTATTCCACCTGCAGACATACACCGTTTTAGTGGAGGGATGCCTGGCTGCCATGATAACATTACAGACTTCGGGGGGCAGGTCGAAAAAAGTCAACTGCTGCTGCTCAATCTCCATGCAAGGAGGTGGAGGCTGGACAGATTCGGGTGGAGTACTCTCCCCTGCTGCTGAGTAGATCGTGATACCAGTATCTTCTTGCCCAATCTGGAGCCACAAGGATAATTTGGACCCAGGCACGCGGAATCTTATTCAGCACTCTGGGCAGAAGTGGTATAGGCGGAAAGGCGTACAACAGACCACAGTTCCACTCGTGATGAAAAGCGTCGCTGAGCAAGTGCCGCCTTGGAAATTCCAACCCGCAGAACTGATGACATTGCGCTTCTCATCGGTGGTGAATAGATTTAACCAAGGCTCTCCCCACTGCTGAAAGAGACCTTGTGCCATGTCAGAGTGCAGGCGCCATTCGTGATCCATCATGCACCGACCGCTGAGTTTGCCCGTCCTGACGTTCAGAGAACCTGCCAGGTGTTGAACCACCAGTGACATTCCCTGATGTTCCCAGCCAAGTCCAGAGGCGCAGAGCCTCCTGACATAGGGTCCACGACCCCAACCCGCCCAGTTTGTTGCAGTACCACATGGCGATGGTGTTGTCTGAACACCTGCACTACTCTACCCATGATAGAGGGATGGAATGCCTTCAGTGGAAGTTGGATCGGCCGAAGCTCCAGAAGGTTGATATGGAACCAGGACTCCGCCGGAGACCAGAGTCCTCTGATATCTGCCTCACCCAAGAGGCCGCACCATCCCAGAAGGGACGTGTCCGTCACAACTGTGTGTTACGGTTGGGGAAGGGAGAGGGATCTGCCATTGACCCAATCGCGATTCGTGAGCCACCATTGGAATTGGACGTGATCGGACAGGTTTCCCCGATGCTCAGCCCACTGGAACTTCAGGTCCCACTGCAGAGCCGGCATATGTCATCTGGCATGATCCACTAGCAGGATGCAGGAGGCCATCAGGCTCAGTAACCGAAGGGCCATCCGGACCGAAACCCGGGATAGGGGCTGAAAGATCAGAATCAAAGCCTGAATATCTCAGACTCGCTGTTCGGGAGGATAAACTCGAAACTGTGTAGAGTCCAGAACTGCTCCGATGAAGAGGAGCTTGTGCAAAGGAATCAGGTGCACGTGGATAGAAAACCCCAGCGAGTGCAGGAGGTGGGCCGTAGTCTGGAGGTGGGAGACGACTGCCTGGGGCGATCCCGCCTTCAACAACCAGTTGTTGAGATTGGGGGAAGACTGAAACCACCGATCGGCGCAGATTAGCTGCGACCGCCGCCATCACCTTTGTGAACACCGATTAGGCGCTGGTTAGGTCAAAAGGGAGCATGGTGAACTGAAAGTGCTGGTGGCCTACCATGAACCGCAGGTAGCGTCAGTGGGCCGGAAGGACAGGGATGTGAAAATAGGCGTCCTGCAAGTCTGACGCTACCATCCAGTCTTGCGGGTCCAGGGCAGACAAGACCTGAGCAAGTGTGAGCATCTTGAACTTCTCCTTCCGGAGGAAGCGACTGACGTTTCGAAGATCTAAGATAGGACGCAGGCCCTTGTCCTTCTTTGGAACCAGAAAGTAGTGGGAATAACAACCACGACCTACATCTGGCAGTGGAACATGCTCGAGGGCCCAGAGGGCCGCATCTTCCTGCTTGAGAAGTGCCAAGTGATCCCCCAAGATACAGTGGTACGGAAGTGGCATGGCTGGAGGGGTTGTCTCCAAAGGGAGGGAGTGGCCCCTTCGGACAATTTGCAGCACCCACTTGTCCGAAGTGATGTTATTCCAGCGGGGGGGATGATGGCGTATACGTCCGCCCACTGGCGTCTGATGGGCCTGAAAGGTCAGACTAGGAAGGCATTGCAGTGGATGCTGCAGGGGTGGAGGTGGACTGACCCGCCCGCTGGCCCCCAGAACCGCCTTACCGGTTCCCACGTCCGCGGCCATGCTGAAGTTGTTGCTACTGTGGCTCTGCGAGCGCTGTGGGGCACCCCTTCCGTGGCAACAAAAGCAGCAAAAAGCAGACGGCGGAGGAGGCATAGTGGCCGACAGGCCCAAGGACTTGGCCGTAGCCCGAGAGTCCTTAAAGTGCTCCAACGCACTGTCTGCATTATTGCCAAAAATCCAAATACCATCAAAGGGCATGTCCATCAGAGTGTTTTGGACATCCCCTGAGAAGATAGTTGTCCTCAACCAGGCCTGGTGCCTAAGCGCCACCGTCGCACCAGGGCTCAGCAGTCGGGGCACAATTTGGAGTTGTGGTCGTGCCCCAGGCATTAGAGAAACACGTGATGGGGGTCTGTCACCGACATCATGTGGTGACAGTCCCCACAGTTCTTGAAACCGGGCATCCCTATGACATGAGAAGTCTCGAAAAATTAGGTAAAAGGCCTTGAAAAAGCTCAGTCAAAAATTGATTGGGGGTACTTGCTTTTCCCGGATCTGCGGTTGCTGGCGTAGAAAAAGAAAACTGACGTCCGCGTGCCAGGGCGCGTCCAAGTAGCTTCAGCGAAGTCATCCCGGCGCCAACGACGCACGTGGAGCCGCACAACGGCTCCTACCGACGCGCAGGGGTACTGCTGATGAAAACTTTCCAGATCCAGTCTGACGCCTGGAGGTAATTCTAAGATAAGAAATCTATCACTACGTGTTTCTTTCAGACATACCGATGCAGCTGTTTAGAGAACGTCCTTTGCTTCTTAGTGGGGTACACTGGTTAGGTAGCATACATTTGGAGAGGGACCTTTCCAGGGAGAAGAGCGAGACCGCACCTGTGATGTAGATCTACCATCTATAGGCTGAGGTATGAGGTCAGCTGATAAAGCCCAGAGATCTTCAAATATATAATACTGCTTCTTTGCAAGGGGAGGGAGGATAGGCACCACTGTCTTTTTTTATGATGACATCTCCCTTCATGATTTATGGACTAGCTGCAATGTGGACTTTATTTGTACTATGCATTTTCCTGCTTGTTGTGGCATGTTTATTGCATGTTACGGCACGTTCGTTAAAATAAATTAATTATTTCGGGACTCTGTCAGATCTTATTGTAGATGAGCAAAAGTGTGCGAGCATAAGGGTGTGTCTTGTTAATGCAATTCCGGAGAGATCTGGGAGTGTTGTGATCTGGGGTGTCTAATCATTTGCTTCTCTGTGAGCGAGTAGGAGAGCAAGTGAGACACTATAGCTAGTCGTTCCTGCAGTCATGGGCACGAAGATGGTGGGACTACAAAGTCCCCATACACCATGGTCCTATAATCCTATGCATAGTTCGGTTTTGTGCAGCAGAATCCCTGCAACAGGGTGGGGGGTTTGGAGATTGACAAACTAAGTATGAAGTGAGATATCAAGCTCACTGGCATCCTTTAGACAATGTGTCTGCTGTCATCATAGGGCGAGGAACTCTTCACCTTCACCACCACTGTCATCTCCATATGGCTGGCTCTGGTTCGAGTCAGAGCCTAAAAGCTAATGTAGAGTCTGCACAGTTGTGTGGGAGTGGAATCATGTCTGAGTATGTTGCACTCTGTATAGGCTGCGGCACATCAAGATCTGGACGCGGTCTTGGTTGAGACGAAGCAGGTTCGAGCCGGATACTACAACGGGTTGCTGTTCATTCTCCAGCGGAGCCAGGGTAAACGTTTGAGGCGCCAGCAAGGACTTCAGCACGGAGGCAAAAGCCAATATGGATGCAGATGCGGGACAATGGACACAGACCATGCTGAGGTGGAATCACCTGTGGTAACTCAAATGAATGTCCCATGCAGGTCCCTGGGTACCGAAGGAAACCAGAAGGAGCTGGATTACAAACTAAGACGCACTACCTGGCCTCTCAAAAGGCTTCGACTGGCTGTAACGTTGCTGATGGACCAGAAAACTCCTGGGGCATCAAGGATAGAATCAACCAGTCGATGGAACAGGAGTGAGTGGTGGGAAGGGGCATAGTCCATCTTGAACTTTTTATGGGTCTTCTTTGACTTACCCAAAGACTTCGACTGCAAAGATCTACTCCAGATAGACCTTTTGGAGTGAGAGTGTGTCCATGTGCCTAACTTATTTGGAGAGGGGCTGTATGGAGCCTTCCAGAGATTTGCCACATAGAGCTTAGCGGTCTCTGTTGGTTGTTGGATTTATCTGGCACAGTTGTCATAGGCCTTGTAGCAGTGCATGAAATCCAGACACGAGAAGCAAACCTCGTGGTGGATCCGTCACTGACTTCTGTTAGTGACAGTCCTTACAAGTAACTTACCTGCATACTGTGGTTCTCCAGCACTGTAAACTTTTATAGATTAACATACTTTAATCATCACAAAGGTCAAGCTGAGAGTTTCACAGTATAATGAAAATAAGTATATAGCTAAGCTTGGGGGAGAGGTTACATTAGTAGAATATCCACATCATTAGAAAAGAACCACACTACGGCCAATCAGAGCAGCGTAAAACCAACATATCTACCCTCAAGGGACACCATACTTCCGAATTTTTACTCAGGAGTGTATGATATATCTAAATTTTGTTTTTTCTCTAGTATCGGATCTTTCATAGATTCACATACTTGATCGGAATAGTGTCAAGTAAATACATTTTGAACATGCATGCAAGTATCTCAAACACATTAGCATAGCAAGTAAGGCTAAATTAACAGTGGTTGGAGGGTGTCCAGTGAAAAATTTACTTTTTTTTTCAACACCGAAAAGCTCACCTGTTGAAGTACTGCTTGTTCCACTGCAGCATCATTATAATTTGTCCAATCAAGACAATAATGGTGAGTAAAAGTATGTATGTTCTTCCATGTAGCAGCTCTACAAATCTGTGACGTTGGGACATCCGCAAATAGTGCTGAAGACACTGCCATTGATCTTGAACAGTGAGTCTCCACAGTACCGTGTAAGGGGCAACCAGCTTTTGGGTGACAAGAGGGCTACGGTCACTGAAATCCATCTTGCTACTATTTGCTTATTAATAGCATATCCTGTTTTGGGGGGAGGGTTGAACCATATGTCATTAAATGCTTATTAGGTTTGCTAAAAACCTCAGTCCTGTTCATATAAAACATGAGACAGTGATGTACATCCAGGGTATGGATTGCTGCATTTGTAGTGTCTTTGAAAAAAGGTTTAAAGAACGAACGGTTAATTAGGGTGAAATTCCAAAGATAACTTCGGGATGATGTGAAGATGACCCTGTACTCTCTCTTAATTTCAAATCCAGTTAACATTAAAAGATTGTATTGCCTGACTTTGCTTGCCAATGTCATAGCAAGTAGAAAGGGTGTCTTCCGAGATAGATATTTTAAGTAGGTTTTATGAATAGGCTCAAAAGGGCGTTCCATTAGCGGCACTAAGATAGTTTTAAGGTGCCAATAGATTGGACTCTGGGGGTATGGAAGGGGCGGGGAAGTGGTGTCGGGGTCTGGAGGGGGATTCTGAAAAGGCCTCTGATTAACATAAGGAAAGTCTGTTAAGTTTCCTACTAAATCTGGTTATTACTGCCAGGTGTACCTTGATGGGAGAGCGTAATAAACCAGACCATGCTAAGTGGAAAAGATGTACAAGAATTTTCTTCGATTCCGATATCGGATGCAGTTTCTGTGCGGAGCACTAAAAGCAAACATTTACATTTTGATTTATAAGTCTTATTTGTAGATTCTACCCGGACCTGCTAATTATATGTCTCCAATCTTCTGAGAAGTAGAAGTGATGATATTCATGGTGTTCAGGAGCCAAGCCCAAACTGAGTGACTTCGGGTTCTGACGCAACACCTGATCTTTGTGCATTGTCAACATGGTTGCTAGTGGTCTGAAAGGTATGTGGGCCCATTTTGATAGGAGATGTAGCTCTGTGTACCAGTATCGTCTGAGCCATGCTGGATGTATCAGAATGAGTTGGCCCAGCTCCCAGTTTCATCTTACTTAGCATTCTTGGTAACATCTTTAGCGGAGGGAAAGAGTAAACATGGGGCAAATACATTCCCCCAAGATCCCGTTTAAGCGGATATTCTGGTGTAAAAACATTTCTGATTTGCTTTGTTAATGAAAATGTTTAGCTTTGGGGTTCCCCACTATGAATTTTTTTTTTTAGTTGGAGATCATCTAACTCCCATCCAGGACATCCCTTCGATAAACTGCGGAGGATGTGAGCACATTGTTTGTTGTACCCTGGGACATGTTCGGCCTTCAGCATTATGATGTGATGGATTACCCATTTTCAAATCCTTAGCTTCCCTGGGCTTTGGTTCCTCATGGCTTGTTGATGTAATACATGGTATTTGACCGTGAGTACCAAGAATGAGTATTGTGAGATCCTCCAGATAGATACCTGTAGACCTTAAGTGACTCTTGAACAGCTTGCCTTCTGTTGAACTCTAAGTCATGAAGATGAGCTCCCTAGCGTTCTGCAGTGGAATCAGTGAATGCTGTGATGAATGGAAAAAGCTGGGATGAATGGAAAAAGGTTAAACCTTTCCACATCTCATCCTCTTTTGTCCACAATGGTATTAACTCCTTCGTCTTCTTTCTGATTCTTAGTGTCTCACTGATTGAGCCCTAGTCTTGGGTACATTGTTGGTCTAGTTCATCTTGGAAAGATCACATTCACCACTGACATTCTGGGACCAATGGACCACAGGATGACATCATTCCTTGGAAATAGGAGTATAAACAGACAACAGTAGACTCTTTCCTAAAACTTGTGTGCAAGAATTGAAATTAAATATTTAGTACTCTTTCCTCTGTATGAAATGCTTTGCCCAGTTCTGTACTGAGGATTGCTTCCACAAAGGTGATAGTCTCTCTTGGAGTTAGGGAGTATTTGATTTTGCTGAGTGACAACCCTAGAGAATATAACAGATGAAGAGAGGTTCTTGTAGATTCTCTTGCACCTTTAAGAGATTAAGCCTCATCAACCAAACATCCAGGGAAGGGAAAATCTGATAGCCGATTCGTCTGAGATAAGCCACTACTAGAGCCAAACATTTGGTGAAGATGCATTGGGGACATTTTCGACCAAATGTTAGAACTGATAATGGCAACTAGCAACTTCAAATCTTAAGTATTTTCTGTGGGCTGGATATATGGGTATGTGAATATATTCATCCTGAAGGTCTGGGGATGTTAAGTAATCTCCTTTGTCCAACAACTGAAAAAAGTTCCTAAAAAGTTACTTTTCAAAATGATTATTTAGGAACTTATTCAGATGTCTAGGATCTAGTTTAGGTCTTCATTCATCTGACTTCTTTAGAATGAGGAAAGCATTTGAATAGAAACCAATATATGTTTGGGAGAAGAGTAAGATTTTCATTTCTGCCTTTTATCTCCAATCGTAACAGGGGGGTTGGATTCCTCGCCTTCTAGGTGAATTTGAAGGTGGCTTAGTGAGAAATTCTATGGGTGCCCCTCCTGAACCAATTCTAAGACCCATTGGTCCATCGCAACAGACCTGAAATTGCTGTAAAAGTTGGATATTCTTCACCCTACAAGTCAAGAAAGTGGTCATGGCTGGAACCAAAGGAACGTCACTGATGGACATTGTGTCGTCTTTCTCCATGGTGCTGATATTAAATAGGCAGATGGTATGCGGACCGAAGCCCTGCTGAAACGATTGGTAAGGATGATAGCTATAGGCCTGATACCCCCTCTTTACAAAGAAAACCTCTTCCTCTAGCTCTTGAAAGGGCTAAGATATTTCTGTTTGCAGGACACCTAAAGACCGTGCTTTGCCTGCCTCTATGATGGACTGTAAGGCGTAGACTACACGCTTGATGAACAACATCTCTCCATCATAAGACATAACTACAGTTCTCGTCTGGACCACTGGACAAAGGATGTTGCCTTATGCCATCCCTGGCATCAGAGAACAGATGGTCCTGCTAAATGGCAGAAGCCTGTGGTGGCTGTATCCAAAGCAATGTCTATATTTTCCCCAGCGCTTCTTTTACCTTATGGTACGATTTTACATCAGTTTAAGATTTTCTTTAGCACTTCTTTCACTCCATCACCAGCAAGGTTTTTCAAATATTTGATAATCTTCTTGTCAATTTCTTCCTCTATGGCATCTATAAAGTTATCGAATATTTCGTTCCACGCGTGCCACCTATGTTCTGTCCTGAACTTAGTAGTGTCAGAAGGTGGCGGTGGCTGAAGGAACACTGCTGCAGTGTATTTTGCACTCCCTTCTGCCGACACTCTTGGCACGTGCCGTTCAGGTGATCGTGGTGCAGGCTGGAACCCAGCAACAACTTCAAGCAGAATTGCCTTCAAAGCATACGTTGCAATAG